>NC_056740.1:217466423-217798005 GCF_019279795.1 Protopterus annectens
AGCTTTTGGTTGTGACTAGAAGTATAAAGATGTGCTTGTGGTTCCTGTGAAGGGGTTTGTCTGCAGATCCTGTTGATTCATAGGTTCATAGGTTGGTACTAGGCTATCAGCCCTAGGGCCTATACAAGCCTAGCCATAACAATTCCCTGGCTATTTCTTCCCACGTTATTTACTTTCCTGGACCCCTGTCTAGCAGGGCGACTGACGTGATCCCTGGGGTGAATTTCCTTTCTCCCATCCAATCGTCAAGGTTCCTCTTGAAGAGGTCCAAAGAGGCACTCTGCTTGACATGTATGGGCAATCTATTCCAGAGTCTGGGGAGTCTCTGGGTCAGGAACCTATCCCTCCAGCATGTTTTGTTTATTGTGATGACAAGGTTTAGATCCCTGGAGCGTGTAGCTCTGAGGGATTGGGATTTCTTTAAGTGTAGCATGTCCAAAAGCTCTGGGTTTGACATGGCCTTGTATGTTAAGTAGAGATCGCCTCTGAGTAGACGATATGCGACAGAGTATAGCTGGAGTTTTTTAAGGCGGTCAGCGTAGGGCATCTGCTTTAGGCCTGTGATTCTTTTAGTGAGGTATTTCTGAGGCCTTTCCAGTTGTTGCAGATGTCTTGAGAGGTACATACCAAATGGGGCGTTGTATTCTATAATGGGTCTAATGAGGGATGAGTACAGTGGGACAATGACCTCCTTTTTTCTGGATGAAAAGCTCTTCGTGATGAGGTGTGCCACATAGAAGGATTTCCTGACTGTTGTGGCGATGTGGTTATCGAAGGTGAGACCACTGTCCACCTGTGTCCCTAAGTCTCTTATCACACTTTCTGTGTTTAGTGTACTGCCACCTATATGGTAATTCATGGATACATGTTTTTCCCAAAGGGGATAACAATACATTTCTTGGCATTGAGCTTGAGCCCATGGCTCTGGCACCAAGCATCTGTTTCTGTAAGGCCCTTTTGTAGAGTATCCACATCATTTGGGGATTCA
This sequence comes from Protopterus annectens, assembly GCF_019279795.1. Lineage (NCBI taxonomy): Eukaryota > Metazoa > Chordata > Ceratodontiformes > Protopteridae > Protopterus > Protopterus annectens. The sequence goes on from NC_056740.1 coordinate 217,467,412, forward strand.
ATAATGGCTCCAAGTTTGCAGTCATCTGCAAACTTTGTTAGCCAGAGTCCCTTAGTGTTGACCTGTACTTCAGAGAAGTAGATGCCAAACAAGAGCGGCCCCAGGACTGAACCCTGAGGTACTCCACTTGTCACTTGTCTGGAGCTGGATTTGGAGTCAGCTACTTTTACAGTGTGGGTTCTATCAGTAAGCCATTTAGCAACCCATTGGGTGACATGGGGATCAATGCCCAACTTAGTAAGTTTATCTATGATTCCAGAGTGGGGGATGGTGTCAAAGGCCTTGGCAAGGTCTAGATAGGCTGTGTGGACCACCTTACCCTTGATAAGTATAGACTTGAAAGGTACAATGTGCTTAGCTTTTTGTAGAGTCGAGAAGAGTAAAGATGGGCTTGTGGTTCCTGTGAGGAGGTTTTCCTGTAGAGCCCATTGGCAAGTATGAACTTGAAAGTTAGAGGGTGCTGGAGCCATGGCTGTCGGGCTTATTTTATGAAAAATACTCTGAATGGGCTGGAAAGTTTTCTCTATTACAGGGGAAGATACTTCTGAAATGGACGCATGCCAGGATCCAGAGCTATTCCTGAAGCTTGTGCTAAGGGAGTATACAAGGTCCAGTATCATCATACACCAGGAAATTAGGCATGGGGGAAAGTCAACAATGGCTGTAGAGACAGGAAGGGGGGATAACTGTAGCTGCAGGTGTTAATTGTATGACTTTTTCAACTTCAGAAAGACTACTGAACTAGACACTTGAAACTGTCATTCTTTGGAACAGAGTTGTCTATAATGTCCACAGCAGGAAACCTAGTTAGGGGTGTGGAACTGTGACTTTTTATTATTTTAAGGGGAGAGACATTAAAGGGGCATTTGTCTTTACTGAAGAGTATAACACAGGTGAAGTGGACAGATTTCATTGTTCATAAGTCTTGTGGAACTTAGAACTAGAAAACTGGACAATCCCACTATAGTGGGGTGTAACTATAGTTTAGAAAGCACAACAAATGGAAAGGGTACACGAATAAAATAAAAAGTAACATGTTTTCATAATAGGTTCATGAGTTCATAGGTAGATACTATGCAAAAAGCTGTGAAGATAGTATAAGAGCCAAGTAAGTCTTTGTACCCTGTCCTTGGGTTTACCATGCTTCAGTTGTGCGAGCTGCAGTTTTAAGGATGATTGTACAGACAGCCTAAGGGGTGCAGGTGTGAATATATTAAAATCCACCAAGGCTTTGAGACTGACCTTGACAGTGGCTATGGTATTACTTTGTTGTGTAAAGGAAGCTTGTTCTAGAAGTGGGAATGCACTGTGTTAGGAAACTGTACTGCTGCCAACTGGTATTTATTTGTTGATGGAGGTTAAGGTCTTTGGTGTGGGCATTTGAGGAGCAATTAGTTTTGCAAAGGTGACGGAGGTCAAATCAAAGGTGAAGGAGGTGAAATAGAGCATAATAATAGAATTCCATTTTCTATTTTATTTATAAAACTCTCAGACTGAATACTTGACAGTATCATACTTACAAACACTTATTGATAACCACTGCCAGACTGTGCAACTGACTGTCACACTTACAAACACTTATTGATAACCACTGTCACATTGTATACCTGACTTTGTTGTACTTACAAACACTTATTGATAACCACTGCCAGACTGTGTAACTGACTGTCACACTTACAAACACTTGTTGATAACCACTGTCACATTGTATACCTGACTTTGTTGTACTTACAAACACTTATTGATAACCACTGCCAGACTGTGTAACTGACTGTCACACTTAAAAACACTTATTGATAACCACTGTCACATTGTATACCTCACTTTGTTGTACTTACAAACACATATTGATAACCACTGCCAGACTGTGTAACTGACTGTCACACTTACAAACACTTATTGATAACCACTGTCATATTGTATACCTGACTTTGTTGTACTTACAAACACATATTGATAATCACTGCCAGACTGTGTAACTGACTGTCACACTTACAAACACTTATTGATAACCACTGTCACATTGTATACCTGACTTTGTTGTACTTACAAACACTTATTGATAACCACTGCCAGACTGTGTAACTGACTGTCACACTTACAAGCACTTATTGATAACCACTGTCACATTGTATACCTGACTTTGTTGTACTTACAAACACATATTGATAACCACTGCCAGACTGTGTAACTGACTGTCACACTTACAAACACTTATTGATAACCACTGTCACATTGTATACCTGACTTTGTTGTACTTACAAACACTTATTGATAACCACTGCCAGACTGTGTAACTGACTGTCACACTTACAAACACTTATTGATAACCACTGCCACATTGTATACCTGACTTTGTTGTTCCTACAAACACTTATTGATAACCAGTGTCAGACTGTGTCCCTGACTGTGTCGTACTTACAAGCACTTATGGAAAACCACTGTCAGACTGTATACCTTTGTTGTACTTACATTTATTGCTAATCACTGTCAGACTGTATACCTGACTTTGTTGTACTTACAAACACTTATTGATAACCACTGCCAGACTGTGTCCCTGACTGTGTCATACTTACAAACTCTTATTGATAATCACTGCCAGACTGTGTCCCTGACTGTGCCATAGTTACATAGGATCATAGGGTCATAGGAAGTTACTAGACTATTAGCTCTAAGCCTAGCGAAGAGTTTAGCCCATAAATAGACAAATCAGCACCCAATGCCCCTGTCCAGCAGGGACATGGGTGGAATCCCAGGGATGTATTTTCTATTTCCCATCCAGTCATCCAGGTTGTGCTTAAAAAGGGATCAAGAGGTACTCTGCCTGATGTGGAGAGGGAGTCCATTCCACAGATGGGGAGTCTCTGGGACACAAATCTGTCCTGCCAATAAGTTCTATTGATGTCACAGACCAGGTTGAGGTCACGTGTGTGGGTTACTAGAGTGGAGCTTGACTTGCGGATATGCAGCAGTCCCATCAAGGTGGGGTCCGAGATTGCCTTGTATGCCAGACAGAGGTCACCTCTGAGGAGTCTGTATGAAACTGAGTAGAGGGACAGAGCTTTTAGCCTATCTGTGTAGGGTAGATTTTAGAGACCCTGGATTTTCCTGGTGAGGAACCTCTGTGGTTTCTCCAGCTGCTGTATGTGCTTTGCGAGGTACATGCCGAATGGGGCGTTGTACTCAATAATGGGTCTTATAAGGGAAGAATACAGAGACGTTATGACCTCCTTGTTCCTGGATGAGATACCCTTACTTATGAGGTGGGCCATGTAGAAAGCTTTCTGTACAATGGAAACAACCTGATGGAAAAAAGACAGGTTACTATCAATCTGGGTGTTCAAATCCCTCATGACTGGCTGCATGCTTAGGGCATTGTTATTAATGTGATAATTTGTGGGGATAATGATGTATTTTTTTGTATTCAGCTTGAGGCCATGTTTCTGGCACCAGTCATTTGTTTGGGTGAGACCATCGTGGAGGATATCCAAAACACTAGGGGAATTGATGACAGCACCAAGCGTGCAGTCATCTGCAAACTTGGTCAACTATAGCCCTCTGGTTTTGGCTTGCAACTCAAAAAGTATATCCCAAATAACCACTCAAAACAGGTCTCCTACTTGAGGTGGCTTCCCCTATTTAGACTAGTTGGGTTCTATCAGTGAGCCAGTCAGCTACCCATCTGGTAACATATGTATTGATTCCAAGTTGAGAGAGTTTATCTATTATGCCTGAGTGGGGAATAGTGTCGAAGGCTTTCGCCACAGACACTTATTGATAACCACTGCCAGACTATGTACTTGGCTGTGCCATACTTGCAAACACTTATTGATAACTACTGCCAGACGATGTACCTGACTGTGCCATACTTACAAACACTTATTGATAACCACTGCCAGACTGTATCCCTGACTGTGTCATACTTATAAACACTTATTGATAACCACTCCCAGACTATGTCCCTGACTGTGTCGTACTTACAAACACTTATTGATAATCACTGCCAGACTATGACCCTGACTGTGTCATATTTACAAACACTTATTGATAACCACTCCCAGACTATGTCTCTGACTGTGTCGTACTTACAAACACTTATCAATAATCACTGCCAGACTGTATCCCTGACTGTGTCATACTTATAAACACTTATTGATAACCACTCCTAGACTATGTCCCTGACTGTGTCGTACTTACAAACACTTATCGATAATCACTGCCAGACTGTGTCCCTGACTGTGTCATACTTACAAACACTTATTGATAACCACTGCCAGACTGTGTTCCTGACTGTGTCGTACTTACAAACACTTATCAATAATCACTGCCAGACTATGTCCCTGACTGTGTCGTACTTACAAACACTTATCGATAATCACTGCCAGACTGTGTCCCTGACTGTGTCGTACTTACAAATACTTATCGATAATCACTGCCAGACTATGTCCCTGACTGTGTCATACTTACAAACACTTATCGATAATCACTGCCAGACTGTGTCCCTGACTGTGTCATACTTACAAACACTTATTGATAACCACTCCCAGACAATGTCCCTGACTGTGTCGTACTTACAAACACTTATCGATAATCACTGCCAGACTGTGTCCCTGACTGTGTCATACTTACAAACACTTATTGATAACCACTGCCAGACTGTGTCCCTGACTGTGTCGTACTTACACTTATCGATAATCACTGCCAGACTGTGTACCTGACTGTGTCGTACTTACAAACACTTATTGATAACCACTGCCAGACTATGTCCCTGACTGTGTCGTACTTACAAACACTTATCGATAATCACTGCCAGACTATGTCCCTGACTGTATCGTACTTACAAACGCTTATTGATAACCACTCCCAGCCTATGTCCCTGGCTGTGTCATACTTACAAACACTTATCGATAATCACTGCCAGACTGTGTCCCTGACTGTGTCATACTTACAAACACTTATTGATAACCACTGCCAGACTGTGTCCCTGACTGTGTCGTACTAACAAACACTTATCGATAATCACTGCCAGACTGTGTCCCTGACTGTGTCATACTTACAAACACTTATTGATAACCACTGCCAGACTATGTCCCTGACTGTGTCGTACTTACAAACACTTATCGATAATCACTGCCAGACTATGTCCCTGACTGTGTCGTACTTACAAACACTTATCGATAATCACTGCCAGACTATGTCCCTGACTGTATCGTACTTACAAACATTTATTGATAACCACTCCCAGACTGTGTCCCTGACTGTGTCATACTTACAAACACTTATTGATAACCACTGCTAGACTATGTCCCTGACTGTGTCGTACTTACAAACACTTACTGATAACCACTCCCAGACTATGTCCCTGACTGTGTCGTACTTACAAACACTTATCGATAATCACTGCCAGACTATGTCCCTGACTGTATCGTACTTACAAACATTTATTGATAACCACTCCCAGACTATGTCCCTGACTGTGTCGTACTTACAAACACTTATCGATAATCACTGCCAGACTGTGTCCCTGACTGTGTCATACTTACAAACACTTATTGATAACCACTGCCAGACTGTGTCCCTGACTGTGTCGTACTTACAAACACTTATCGATAATCACTGCCAGACTGTGTCCCTGACTGTGTCATACTTACAAACACTTATTGATAACCACTGCCAGACTATGTCCCTGACTGTGTCGTACTTACAAACACTTATCGATAATCACTGCCAGACTGTGTCCCTGACTGTGTCATACTTACAAACACTTATTGATAACCACTCCCAGACTATGTCCCTGACTGTGTCGTACTTACAAACACTTATCGATAATCACTGCCAGACTGTGTCCCTGACTGTGTCATACTTTCAAACACTTATTGATAACCACTGCCAGACTGTGTCCCTGACTGTGTCGTACTTACACTTATCGATAATCACTGCCAGACTATGTCCCTGACTGTGTCGTACTTACAAACACTTTTTGATAACCACTCCCAGACTATGTCCCTGACTGTGTCATACTTACAAACACTTATTGATAATCACTGCCAGACTGTGTCATACTTATGAACACTTATTAATAACCACTCCCAGACTATGTCCCTGACTGTGTTGTACTTACAAACACGTACTGATAACCACTACCAGACTGTGTCCCTGACTGTGTCATACTTACAAACACTTATTGATAACCACTGCCAGACTGCGTCCCTGACTGTGTCATACTTACAAACACTTATAACCACTGCCAGACTGTGTCCCTGACTGTGTCGTACTTACAAACACTTGGCACTAAAGTGGTGGTGGATGACAGAGTAGACTTCTGAGTATCTATGATATAGATTTCTAGCACTAGGTTGAGTAACTAGTTAGATATAGTGTTACCCTTTTACAGTTAGAGCAGTTACTTGTATATTTTAAATACATCACATCAATCACTGCCCAAGTATACTGACACACAAATTACTTTAGCTGTATCTGCAGTTGTTTATTGCATGATGATACTTTTTTTACCCAATACACAGGGCAAGCGGCAGCTTCATGAGTCATTTTGCAGTAAAAATGCATATATATTTGATGGAATTGTAAAGAAAAAGATTGTTAATTAACAACTAAAATTCCCTGAGCTTTCATGGAAGTGACGTGGTGATTGGTAAGTCTTTCATATAGTATAGATTGGGTGGGTATGCATGACTCCACCATTTGCATTTAAACAGGTTTTCTCTGTATTTAAGGTTAGTTTGTTAATTTCAAACCTTTAGGTCAGTATGAAACACCCATTTAAAATCTACTCGAGCATAATGTGAAGTTATAATGACACAAAGTTTTATCTTATCTATGTATTTCTCCCTGTGACCTTGCTGAAAAAAAGCTTATAAAGTTTAATCAGTATAAACCAGTCAGCAAATGGAAATAAATAAAAATAAATAAATGAATAAACAAATAAAATATATAGTTAGTAGTCAGTTATTTGATAGAGTTAAAATATCAAAATAAACAATGACGGTGTAGGCTCAGGAATGGAGCATTGAACACTGGAAATCAGTGACTTTTAGTTATTTGTTTTCATACACCATCCTTGTTTTGTTGATAATTACCCATCTGGCCACCTGGTAGTAAATGTGTATCTTCTTCTTCTTCTTTTGGCTTTTCCTGGTAAGGAATCACCTTGTCCACTCATGATTGGCAGTGGAGTTGTACGGTGTTGAGTTGCCAGTCCAGCACCCAACCTTCCACAGAAGGCACCCACATGCACACACTCATGGCTAGGGCCAATTTAGAATGTCCATTCGACCTACAGCATGTCTTTGGGATGTGGGAGGAAATCAGAGCACCCAGAGGAAACCCACGTGCCCACAGGGAGAACATGCAGATTCCGCACAGAAGGCACCCTAGCTGAGGATCGAACCGGAGAACCTCTTGCTGTGAGGTGGCAACGCTAACCGCTGCACCACCGTGGCTGCCCTGGTAGTAAATATGTATACTTTTTTTTATTTCAATTTTTGTGAGTAGATTTCATGATCAACAGCATGAAATCCTCACAAAAATGCATGCATACAACATCAACTTCAAAGTGTGCATTCACTACCTGAAGAAAAACATTGATGGAGGTCAGTGTTCGTTGGGCAGTTTTAAAGGCATACCACTAAATATCAGGGGCTGGCTTATTAAATCATGTTCTGGTAATGTGGCCAACATCACGGAGGCTTTTGAGCCTATAGTTATATAGCACATGCATTTGAGATCCAGCATATATTTTTTGTTTTGAGAAAGAAAGTATGTGAAAGCTGAGGTACTGCAAAAATGTTTTAAAGGCAAGGTATTTGAAAATACGTTAAATTAAGCATAAAGTCACAATATTCTGTTGCTCAGGTGCTGCAAAGAAAACTGTATAAGGAAGGCATTTATATTCAGTTATTTGGATGTCACATTGGCTCATTCTATTATAACTTGCTTTGTATTTTGAATAGTAGCAGCTAGATCAGCTGTTTCTTATGTATGACATCCTCTCCATGGCATTTACTAATCTTGATAAACAACCCTTGTAGTTTAGTAAAGTTACATTGGAATCTTCACCAAATCACCAAGTTAAATGCAGGCTCATAGGGTTATTAATTAGCAACAATTTTGGACAAACCTTTCAAAATAATCATCTTACTGAGCCATATCATAAAGCCTAAAGTGTTTCTGCAATTTCATCTTAAAATATTATTTTGCTACGTGAAATGATTTTTCTTATTTGTGATCACAATTTAGGACAGGAATGTGTAAGGACAGTGCAACTATTCCTGACGTGATCTAGATCACATTTTGTACATTTAGTGTACAAATATTGAATTTTAGTAGTATAATGAGGAAGGATTTGCTATATTAAATACATATTTTGTAATTTTTGTAGTTCATAACATCTTAGGACAACAATGTTCTTTGAGGTCTGTGTCTTGAGACCTGTGGTGCCCCTTTAGTTATATTTTCCAAATGTGATGTAAACACTGTGGACATTATTAAACGTATGAGGAAAAAGTAAATAAATTACTTACATAATTGGTAGTAATATTTTTGGGTTAAAACTGTCATAGTTATGTAACATATAGGTCAATATCACGAAGTCTGAAGTGCCACAGTAAATCACTTTCATAAAACGTGGCTTTACAGCTCCTTTGGGAAAACACATTTCCTATCTAAAATTACTTTTTAGGGTTGCAGTGTGAAAAATAAAACAACTGTTCATAGTTTCATAGGTTCATAGGTAGGTACTAGGCTATTGGCCCTAGGTCCTATATAAACCTAGCCAAAAAGATACCCTGGCTTTCGCCACCCAAGAAAATTATTTTCCTGTGCCTCTGTCAAGCAGAGCCCCAGAGGTGATCCCCGGGGTGAATTTCCTATTTTCTATTTAGTCATCAAGCTTTTTCTTCAAGAGTGCTAATGAGAATCTTTGTTTGATATAGATAGGTAGTTTGTTCCGGAGCATAGGAAGTCTCTGGGACAGGAATTTAGCCCTCCAGCATGTTCTGTTTATTGTGGTGACAAGGTTTAGGTCCTTAGAGCATCTAGCTCGGAGGGACTGGGATTTCTTTAAGTGGAGCATGTCCAGCAGCTCTGGGTTTGACATAGCTTTGTATGTTAGATCGTCTCTGAGTAGGCGATATGCAATGGAGTAAAGCTGGAGTTTTTTGAGACAGTGTGCGTAGGGCATCTGTTTGAGGCCAGTAATCCTCTTTGTGAGGTATTTCTGTGGCCTTTCCAGTTGTTGTAGATGTCTTGTGAGGTGCATACCAAAAGGGGTGTTGTACTCTATAATGGGTCTAATGAGGGATGAGTAGAGGGGAACAATGACCTCTTTTTTTCCTGGATGAGAAACCTTTTGTGATGAGGTCTGCCACGTAGAAGGATTTCCTGATTACTGTGTCCCAAGGTCTCTTATCACACTTTTGGTGTTAAGTAGACTACCACCTATGTGGTAGCTCATGGGTACAGAGTTTTTACCAAAGGGGATGACAATGCACTTTTTGGCATTGAGCTTGAGAACATGGCTTTGACACCAGGCATCTGTCTCAGTGAGGCCCTTTTGTAGGATATCCACATCGTTAGGAGTTTCGATTATGGCTCCTAGTTTGCAGTCATCTGCAAACTTTGTTAGCCAAAGATCTTCTGTGTTAGCCTGTACTTCAGAAAAGTAGATACCAAACAGAAGAGGACCCAGGACTGAACCCTGTGGTACTCCACTTGTCACTGGTCTGAAGTTGGATTTGGAGTCTGCTACTTTCACAGTGTGGGTTCTGTCAGTGAGCCAGTTGACAACCCATCTAGTGACATAGGGATTTATACCTAGTTTAGTGAGTTTATCTATAATTCCAGAGTGGGGGATGGTGTCAAAAGCCTTGGCGAGATCTAGCTAGGCTGTGTGAACCACCTTACCCTTGTCTACGGCTTTGGTGACTGCTTCAAAGATGTCTATTAGGTTTAGGAGACATGATCTGCCTTTTACAAACCCGAACTGGGTGGGGTCCAGAGTTTGGAGATTACCAATGTCTTTGTTTATAAGTTCCATGATGATACGTTCCATGGCCTTGCAGACCAGGCTCATTAGGCTAATGGGGCAGTAGTTCCTGGGGTCTGTGGTGGCTCCCCCTTTGTGAAGTGGAATAACCGCCACTGTGCGCCATTCGGTGGGCACAAAGCCTGAGGTGAGGCTATGACTGAACATGGTGCTTAGGTGGGGTGCCAGTTCATTCTGTAGTTCATGTAGAACGCAGCCTGGGGTGTTGTCAGGTCCCATGGATGCTGTGTTCTTGGCTTTGGAGAGTGTGGTTTTTACCTGTGCAGCTGTGATTACAGGAACTTTGCATTCTTCCGGTATAGAGATGGGCCCTTTAGGGGGTGAGAGAGGGGTAAAGTTAGTACTGAACCTATCTGCCAGGATGTTGACAATATCAGTTGGTTCTGTATATTTAGTGCCATTGTGCTGTAACTCATTGAGCAGATCTGAGTGTTGCTATTGAGATTCCTGACATAGCTATAGAATGCTTTGTGGTTGCCTTTAGAATCAGTGGCTATTTTGTTTTCATAACTAGCTTTGGAGGATTTTATGAGGGATCTCAGCTTTTTACTGAGGCTAACCAGGGAGTTCCTCCAATCATGGGATTTTACTCTTTTTTGCAACAGTTTCTTTCGTCTGTTGTAGAGTTTGTTTATGACATGGGACCACCAGATTGGCTTCCTTTTTTTGGAGGATAGCATCTTGGTTCTGTTAGGGATAGCATGATCCATGCACTCATGTAAGTGCTTATAAAGTACATTTGTGTAGGATTCAGCAGTCGTACCTCTATTGTCCGCCTGCATGGGTGTCGTGAAGTTCCCCACTTCTGTCTTAAGAAGCGTGAAGCTGGCTTTGGAGAAATTTTTTATGGTGGTTTCCCTTATGGGGCGTGGGGGCGGGATGTGGATGTCTAGGGTGAACACACGCACCCACTAAAAACATTTTACAAACTTTATATATACATATTAAACTTTAGTAAGGTTATGAGAAAATTATCACAAACAAAATGCAGTCATGACTTTCATATTTAGTAATGTTTCAGGACAAAAAAAATGAGGTGTACATCATTGCATGTCACATTTTGAACATTTGTGTAAAACCTGAAGTTTAATAAACTTACAAGGGAATATCGAGTAGTGTCGGTGGCTCAGCAGGTAGTACATTCCCTTTAGTGCAGGAAGACACAAGACTTTGAGTTCTACTTGGATGGCGCAGTGGTGCAGTGGTAGTGTTATTTCCTCACAGCAAGAGGTTCTCCAGTTCAATTCTTGGCTGGGGTGCCTTCTGTGTGGAATCTGCATGTTCTCCCTGTGTTTGTGTGGGTTTGCTCCAGGTTTCTCCCATGTTACAAAGACATGCATCTAGAACATTTCTCCCTGGGCTGCCTCTGAAAACTGGCTTTGTTCCAAGTTGGACTTTCTTGATAAACAAATGTTAAATAAAATGCTTCCACTCTATGTAACCAGACTACTGACAATGCAGTGCAACATTGGGGGAGGGGGGTGCTGTACTCCTCGCTGTGTCATCCTTTGGATGAGATGTTAAACCCATCTGCTTCAGTTAGTGGTACCTCTGGTAGATATAAAAACCATCCCACAGCACCTACTAAAAAGAGTAGCACTTTTCTGATGCCCTGGCCAAATTGCCACTAATACTTAGTAAAAATACAACCTCAGGTCACATTTTTCTTCCTTTGGTTCTCACCTCTAAAAGAAGCTACTAGCCTAGTGAGACTAACCTGGTAAGTAAAAGAAAAGGTAAAGGAGTAGCATTAGTACCTAGCATACCTCTCAACTGTACAGATTTTCACAGAATGCCAAGATTTTTGACCCATATTTTTTGTCTGTTTTTCATAAAATTATTTTCTGGCAAATTATTGGCAAATCATTAAAGACTGAAGTTAGAAAATAGTGACAGACATTTGAGTTTCAGACTTCATATCCTTCAGAAAATGCATGCTACTGTACAGCCTCTTATTTTATCAACTTTCTACGTTTGTAAGAGCAATATTTAAAAATTGCCCCTATTTTTGTGACTTTGTCCCACTTTTATTTATGGCTCTGTAGGGACTTCTTGTTCTAAGAGGTTGAGAGGTATGGCAATAAATAATTCTGGGGACAAAAGTTTCACAGAACTCATTTTGCAGGTCCATACAGTCAACCTTGAAGTGCTGCTGTGTATGATTATGTTAAAGGTCAATTTTGCAATCACTGTATGTTTCCTTGAAGAAATGATCCTTAGGTTAGAAATGTGTAAGACATTGTAGTTGTTCATAAAATTAAGTTAAGACTAAATTTTTATGTTTATGTTAAGCATAGAGTCATAATTTTGGTAATTACTAATATTTTGGGACAAAGCTTTTGGAATTATTATATTAGGGGTCTAGATCATGAAATGTGAAGTGTTACTGTGTAATTCTGTTGTAAAAGGTTATTTCACAAGCGATGTTTAAAGTTACAGTTGACAAAACTGCACAATGACAGTTGTCACATTTTGTTAATTTAGTATACAACTATTTGCTATGTTAAATAGAGTTTGTAATTCTGGGAGTTCATAATATCTTAGGACAACAATCTTCTCAAAAGTCTGTGTCTCGAGACCTGTGGTGCCACTTTATAGTTTCCAAATGTGATGTAAACAGTTTGAACATTAATAGACTTATGAGTAAAAGGTAAATAAATTACTTGCATAAATGGTAGGAAATTTTTGGGTTAATCATAATTATGTAGCATATAGATCTATATCATGAAGTCTGAAGTGCCACTATAAATCTCTTTCATAAAATGTGACTTTATGGTTCCTTTGGAGACCCACAGGTGAAAATGTTGGGCTTCTAATGTTAAAAAATGTTTCTTTTATTTTCATTTCTTCAGGGTCCCATAGCAAATAATAAAAAAACACATCATGATTTTCTCAGTTAGTACTCAGCTCAGTGCAAAGATCATGGTGCAGATTTGTGTAACGTAAGCATGGCACTAGCTGGAGAAGTAGTGGGATTACAATGGGAAGGACAGTAGGATGTGGGGCAAATGATGACTGATATCTTTTCCTGAGTTGGGAGTTATAAGAACAGCAGATGGAGAGTTGGGAGTTATAAGAACAGCAGATGGATGGATTGAAGGGTGGGTCTGTATCAGGGAATTATAGCTAAAGTGAGTTTAGTGGTAAGCATATTGAGTGGCTGGGAAGTTTTTTTTTCTTTTTATCCGATTATGCCTTGCATTTTGTTTTGAGAACTGCAGTAGTGGTTGGCTCTATACCATTTACTGCTCTGTCATCCTGAATATAAATAGTTAATATATTGATATTTGAGGATTTACCAGTTTATCAGTATATGTGCCAATAATTAAAATGTAATGGCATTGGATGGGGAGAGTGACTGGAGTGGGAGTTTTAAAAGTGTGCAATATGCATTGCATTTTTCTTTAGAACTGTTGTTGTGGGCAGCTCAACAACATTTACTGTTTGGCCATCTTGAATATAAATGTCTAATGCAGGGGTATGATGCATTACCATTATTAATGCTAATTTGGGCGTGGTGAATAGCAGTAAGTGGACTAGGAAGATTTTTTGCATTATTGGTAGGAAATGTATTAATGCAGTTCAGCTTGTTCATGCCTGTCAGCATTTGTACAAATGAACTGTGAAACTGATAACTGTTGGAAGGCTAAACAGAGGTTACCTAGAACTAAAAAAACAAACAAAAAAATAAACATTTTTAATTGTAACAATGAAGCTTTGAACTGAACAAGTAAAGCACCTGTTTGCTTTAGCAGCTCAATTTAAAAATTTGTCACTTAAGCTGCTTAACTGTGTACTCAATGCCATAAATGCAGTACTGAAATTAAGGTGTAATGTATCATTAACTCTCTGTGAGTTCTGCCTTTGATATGCTGCAGGTGCAGCTGAGACAAGGCTGTCCACACAAGTAGTACTGCAGGCAGGTAGTAGAACTTGGTGTGATCACTACACTACTCGTCATCAGTGAGGTTCAGCTCTGACACTGGCGGCTGTATGTCCAGGGCCAGAGTTTAATTCTTACTTTTAGTCACTATGTAAAGTCTATGTGTTTTCCCTCTGCTTATTTTGGTTATCTCCACATGTTCGGGCTTTTTTTAAAATTATTTTAATTTATAAAAGAGTGTTTAAAAAGGCATGATTTTAAGCACTTGAGAAAACACCTATGTTGGTGTGAAAGTGCTTATGAATAATGTCCTTCTTCTACATGGTTTCCATTTTACAGTTTGAAGTTTTTGGACATTTACAATTATACTGCATTTGGAATTATTCCTGTTGCCATCCATCATTTTGATTTTATTCTGGCTTTTTTATGCCTCTCAAAAACAAACTTGCTGATTGGCTACTTGAAATGGTCCATGTATATTGCATTTGCCCTTGCATGGGTGGGCTGGATCATGCCTGAAAAGGGTTTGAGACAAACCAGTTTCCTTACCCACTTAGAAAAAAATTAATAGATTAAATTAAAACATAGTAACTGTTAAGAAATGTGAAATAAAACAAAATGACCTTGCAGAGTATATTTACTTAGCTGGCATTCACATTTGCTAGTCCACTGTAAGGCATGCTGGGAACCAAGGCTATTTTAAATGGCCATCAGTAGACAACTGGTTGTACTAACAAGTATGTGGAACTTGAGTGATCACTTATTCCGAACCCCAGAAATTGCTGGTGTACAGAACATTCAGTGCTGATCATGCACTCGCTTTGTGAATAATGACCATTTAACCCATTCAGTTAGAGAACATGGGTATAACATGGCTAGGCTTGTAAAGACCCTAAAGTCATTAGCTTAGTAACCTGCTGTAAACCTAGGAGCATTACGTTTGTGATACATTAGGACAGCTTTTATGTGGATAAGGATAACATATGGGAGCTTGATGAATTGTGTCACCAATGCCTAGAATCAAGGGGGATGTATGGGCTGCTCATCTCTGTGGACACTATGCTATGTGTAGCTTTAACCATCCTAGCCACATATGCTTTTCACTGACCTACAAGAGTCATACTAGGAATTTTACAGGTTCAGTCTCACATACTCTACATCACAGCCTTAAAATTATGCTGCAACATGTGGAGGACGATATATAGCCCCAAGGACTGCAGAGGATAGAACTGCCACTATGCAGACATTCTACAATTTTGTCCATTTTCCTAGGGTTCTGGGAGCCATTGATTTCATATACATTGCCATCAGAGGACCCACCTACACAGAGTGTCAGATATACCAACAATAAGGCTTCCACTCCCCCCAATTGACAGAATGTAATTTATAGCATTTTTGGGTACCACCCAGGCTGTTCACATGATTCTCATATCTGGCACATACCTAGTCTCTACCACTGCTTTGTGTGGGGTGAGTTTCCACAGGGTCATCCAATCAGTAGGAACATATATAAGCAGGTCCAGTCCTCACTAGACACAGCTGACATGCAATTAAATAGTAGGCCACATATAATAGCGTCATCAGTGTGTGTTACATGAGATGCTCAGCATAAATTGAAACTATGACTGACAAACCCAATCAGCAACTTCCAGACCACAACAGAGATGGCAAACAAGTACTGCACAAGCAGAGATAAAGAAATTTGTGCAATGTTTTTGCTCAACTTAAGGGATGCTTCTGCTGCTTAGATGCATCAGGTATTTGAGTAGCTTTAGCATCAGAGGACCATCTCAGCAGGGACCCTCATACCTGTTAGAGCAGTTGAGAAGGAGCAGAACAGCCTGTTATAGAAAGGACATGCAGCAGTAAGACCAGTGCAAGACATGTGCTGCTGCAGTAAAACATGTGCTGCTGCAGTAAACTGCAGCACTGACAAAGTGGCAGCACCTGGTTCACAACTATGGGCCATAGCACAGACAATACAGAAAAAAATGATGCATGTATTCTGCTCAGACTATGCAATACAGTGAATGCACTGGTCACACTGGCCACACTATGCAGGGGCATAACCATTATCATTTATACAATTATGGGACACAGTGACAGGCGACAGGAATAGGTGGTAGATGTGGTAGCTATGTACTCTTGTAGCAGATAGTGAAGAGTCAAGGATCACATCCTCCAATGGCAGGATGGAACTGCCATATTACAGACATTGACAATGTGTACTGCAGTGGCCCACAGTCTCAGGACTTGATGTGGTCTACAGCAGGGATGGTGTAGAACAAAGGGAGCATGCATATGCACTATTATGGAGTGTGTCATGTTGGGAGCCATCAAATGCCTGGCAGGAGATATGAAACTTCAAGAGGCAGTATCCACCACAAGTTAACAAGCTCTTTAAAATGGTTATGCAACTAAAGTACCAATACATTTACTGTTTATTCCTTTCAGTAGTTCAGCACTCCTCTGTTAGATGTTGGACTGCTACCTACTAATGATGAAGAACATTCATAGTCTCATTCAACAGAGTTCAATTCTCTGAAGTATCAGCTACTAAGGTTAATAAATGGCTTTGACTCCTGCTCAACAAATGTTCGGTTTTAATAAATGGCTTTAGCAGTTTCCAAAATTTGGTCAAACAAGGTCAGATGGCCTTTGTTCCAAATGTTTGCACGCCTTCAACTCCTTTATAGATATTGCTGTGAGTCTTATAATAAGCACTTGTTTTACCAATCCATTTTTCAGAGATTTAGAAAATTGCAAACGTATTACCTCTGCATAACAATGGATCTAATAAATATATCATATCCTTTAAGGCCTGTCTCCCTCTTCTTAGCTTGCTCTGAGATATTAGAGAAGGCAGTGGCTTATCAGGTAAAAAGACATTTAAAGGCCTGTGATATGCTGACTGAGCATTAGCTTTCATTTGAAGGATGCCACAGAATGGTTCCAGTCTTGGTTTGTATATCTAATACTGACATTAAATCCTTGAGCAGTGAGTTAACTTAGCTTTGGGCATTTCAAGATGTTTTTAATCTGTGCAACATAACACAATTACTTCCGAGCTTATTTTGTATGGAGTGGGTCTAATAATGCTAAATTGGTTTAAAAATTATTGACTGAAAGACTCTTGGAAGTATTTGTCAGTCATACTCTGAGTCAGTACTTATTAAAAGTGGTTCCAGAGGGCTCATTCTAGCTACTGCTTTTTTTTTTTTTGTTTTTAACCTCACTGTCCCTTGTTTTTAACCTCACTGACCCAGACCCATGACCAGGACAGATAAAACTGCCCTGTGCTGTTGACATGATTACATGACTCTTACATAAAGGTGACTACAAAATGACTGCCAAACTGTATAATTATTTGGCACTTATCAGCCAAGAAATGTATCACTCTGTCAATTGGATCACAAAGTTAATACTTCATTGTTCTTTTGGACCCATAAGATACTAAAGTAAAACAGAGCTTGATTATCAGTGGACCAGATGTATGTTGCTGGAAAATGTGAATATACACAAGTGTCTGAGTATATGCTAGAGACTGCACTGATTTTTCTGTCCTAAAAACAAGACTATAGCCAAGGTCAGTCACTGTTGGCCACCTTCCAGACTTTTTCAAATTAGGAGAGCTGAAACCCAAGGAATGTGGTTGCTTACACTTAAAGATGCCCTCCTCGTTATCTCAGCTACACTTTTCAAAAAAAAAAAAAAAAAAAAAGCTGCAGAGTGTGTGAACTATGACTGATTAATTTGTAACAGATGCCTCACCTCAAACTGTCAGCAACATTGCACACTTTGTTAGCTGAAGTCAAATGGTTCCCAGTTTCTGTCAGAGCAAAACCAGTTACTCTAGCTACCCCTTCCCTCTTCCCTCTGTCCTATATGGAGGCCCTATCATGACAAACGTATAAGCTTTACATAGTTCTTAACTTGTACAGTGCTATAATAATGTCACCAGATTCACGTACAACAAACCTTACTGGAACAACCGCTGTCTAGCTCTAAAAACACTTAACTGACTCGATCTTCCTCATCATCTATCTTGTTCTCAGCTCACCATAATCCATGAAATTATTCATAGCCCGTCCACCTGTCCAAGCAGTTACACCCCTACTTCAATACTATCTTCCAAATTGTCCCCTTTGGTCAAATTTATTCATTTAACATTTGTTTACGGGTAAAGTCTGACTGGGACAAAGCCCATTTTCAGCAGAAGCCTGGGGAGAAATGCTCCAGATACATGTCTTTGGAATAATAAACAGCTGCTTATCATCTACAAACCACAAACGGCTTTTGGGGTCAGTCTCTATTCCTATAGTGTAGCTAGAACTTGGAATAAAATTCCTATATCAAACAGGTCTATCACACACCTTCATCTTTCTAAAGCATTACTAAAAGACTTTATCTCTGCCTCCTGGCTTTGTCCCTATTCCTCATCTGGGACATAGCTCTTTGATACCCTTCATCATCTTTCTTTTATCTTTCTTTAAAGCACTAAATCACTTAACCTGCTTATCCCCTTCTAATACCACACTTTATTTTACATCTTAAACCAGTGTACCTACTTCTAATTAGCACAACCAAATATCTGTTTCATCACTACTTCTCTATAACACTCAAACTTGTTTATCTCCTCTGATACCTCACTCTATTGCATTTCTTAAATGACTCCTACGTATCTTACACCACTCTTTTATCTATAAAGTCTCAGTTTGAGGCTTGTAAATGTAATGCTTGTGAATATCAATACACATTTTTTATGCAGGCTGTTATGCTATGAATTCACTGAAACTGCATTATAAAATTTGTTTTTGTAAATATTAATTGCATTAAATATGCCTTTGAGCTTTTCTCCATGGGCCTTCACTGAAAAAGGACACCTATACCCAGTTGGAATTTCCTGGTAAATAAATTTCAAGAAATAAATACATTTTTTGTAATTAGGACATGACCCAAAAGGGAATCCAGAGGTCCAGCTCATTTACCTGCTAAATAAATCAATTATTAAATTCTGACAAGGATGTCTCAGTTTGTTTGCCATTTCCAGTTCCTATAGGACACAAGCATATATAAGGTCAGCCAAAAGAGATGCGGGAAGTATCATTGTTATACAAAACAGTCTACAGGCAATACTGCTAATCAAAAAGACTAATATGAGTTATAGCCAAAGAGCTATACAGGTAAGTCTGGAAAAATGGTTTTATTGAATTAGGAACGCATTTTCCTCGAAATGCCAGCTATGTCTGCTGCTGTATTTAAGTCCCATCTGAATCGACAGGATTAAAGCAATTTTAGGGAAACATTCCACTCATGATAAGTGGAACCTGCTGAGACTCATCAAATTCAGCCCCTTTACCCTGCTGTGATATAATTGAGGTAGTTGTTGCTGTTGTTGCCTAACTGCCCATATTAGTCCACACTCCATGTTTTAATCCATAGGCAAATGTTATAGTTTTTGTTCTCCTTAGCAACAACTTTCTTTGTTTGTTTTTGCTTTTTGTCTTCCCAGGGCCACTTCTTCTCTTTTTTTGTCATTTTCTACAAATTATCAACTCTAATGACTACTGATGGATCAATCACTTTAGTTCTCTTATGATATAATTAAGCAATAACCGATGATGTGGTGTGGTATATTGAAGAATTACCTATGGCTGGCATGGTTTAATCATGAGGGCAAAGCCCGAGTGATTTAATAAAGCCAACCATGGGTAAATTTCAATATACCAGAACCACGGAGTCAGTTATTACTATTATACAATAACATTATTTAAGAAAAAAAATACTTACTTTTCTTAAATAATGTCTTTGTATAATGGCACTGTACTGTCCTTCCATGGCTGGTGGTATCCTGCTGCCTTACTGCGCATGTGTTTGAGACTTGCATTTCCATGCATACCCAGTACATCAATGCTTTGAAAAGGAAGTAACGGAGAAAAGAAAGTCTCTGTCTCTGTTGCTCTGTTTTTCTTTTCTTTTTTATTAAAAAAAAAGTTTCGGCTACTTTAGGGGTCAGACAGAGAGAGACAGAATGGATGAAATACAAAAAAAATCAGGTACATGTCTTTAGTTTTAAATAATGTACCTGATTTTCTTTGTATTTCCTCCATGCTGCCTCTCTGGTATGTCTGGAGTCTGGACTATATATTTTTTTTACTTTTTGTTTAAAATAAATAAATAAATAAATAAATAAAAGTTATGGAATATACAAACACAAAGAAGTCCGGGTGACCAGACCTTTTTCCGTTGGTATATTCTGGGATTTGCAACAGGAACGCTGGTTGGACTGGCCAATCAGCGTGCTCATTTTTGAATATTAATGGGCAGTCATTGTATAATCCCTATTATGTCCCCTCTTCTTAATCCCCTTTTTAAACATTTTCTCTCTGTATCATTTTGTCTACAAACTGCTTAGATACAGTCTGCTTAAGTCATTATTTGTGTGGCCTGTGTCACATTATGTATAAAAATGGCACTGCCTGTTCATTTTTTATCAGCACTTACGCTTATTTATCTCTGTCACATCTTTATATTTCTTGTTCATGTAATCCATAGGGTCTGGAGACAACTCAGGGAGACTCCTGTGATGGCCTGTTTTTTTGGACCTCAAGGCCAGTGCCTGTCAAAATAGTTGATTTTGCATGTAATATATATACCTTTTCATTGTCATCTGTGTTGATATGCTTTTCATGATATTTGTGGTTTGGTGTTTTAAGCTTTTATCAGTGTAATCTCCTGGGCTAAACCTGTAAATGATCCACTGCAGTCAGTGTTCTACCCCAGTTAACACACAGACACACACACACACACACACACACACACACACACACACACACACACACACACACACACACACACACACACACACAAACACATATATAAATAAGTCAATAATTAAATAAATACATATTTTAAATGGCAACAAATTTTTGTCACGGAATGATTGCTTGGATAAGCAGGTTTTATTTTGATGTTGGACTTGTTTTTAGCAGGCTTGTGTGGGTCGTGCTTTAACACAAGTATCTGAAGTGTTTCTTTTGTCCCTGTGTATATTTTTTGAGGAAATGTGAAATGTCAGAACTGTTCTTGCTCTTCTTTTTTTCCTATAAGCTGTACAGAACTGTGGTAGCCATGCTTTCCATTAAACATATTGTTTTGGGGGGGCATGACTTCTGCATCATGACCAAAACCAATAAATCAGCATCCTGCTTGGTAGCTCTGGCAAATAACTAGGGAATCAGCTGTAAAGTCTGTTATGGTGACAGTACTGTTGTTATACCCAGAAACATGGGGGAAACAGCTTTATCATATATAAAAACACTGGGCAGCAGTAGGACTGTATCCATCCTATTAGTATCACAAGCTGTAGCTCATCTATGCGAACTCTAAACTACAGGTGAAAGGTTTATGAAATTCAATGACAACAACCACAAGGATTTTGTAATTGATGACAGTTCTCATTCTACTGTCATAACATTAAGCTATGCCTGTGGATAAAAAAAGTGGTTTGCTATACTTTCTAATTTAACTGCCTTAAGCTTTATGTTTTATGAGGTGAACACTGACAAAGACCCATTGAAAAAAGTCTGTTTAGATTTGATGAGGTAACAGAATATGATATTAAATGTTGTTTAGTGAAGCAGAGTTGTTGGAAAGATGGTGTGCACAGAATAGTATTTAACTCTGGGTGTCAGATTATGTGGGGAGTTAATTCTGCACAACAGTAAGTTTTTTAGGGAGCACTGCAGAATACCAAATACCGAAATCATAAAACTCGCATAATGTAAATCATTAACCCACAAAAATTAACTCCATACCGTGGGATGATTTACCACTTCCCACCTTCTTTTATTTAATGGTACCAACTCTTAGCCTGAAGCACTCTGATCTACATGCCACATCAAGTAACATCTTAAGAATTCAGTCTCAATACACACAGCAAAGACACTATATCACAGCCTCAGTATCTCTGTCTTGTTTATTGCACATACTGACATATTTATTTTATTTATTTATTTCAAATTTGTTTACTGGGAAAGTCCGACTGGGCATAGATCATGATTTCAGCGACAGACCAGGGAGAAAAGCTCCATCAACACAGGACAACTTTTTTAATATGATAATAACACATACATTACATTTTTAATGTGATAATAAGAGTTACTAAATGCAATCAATGACAAATGACAATGCAGTTTCAGTCTTATAACTTTACAGTTTTATAATTCTGTCCTTTGCATTTCAAAATCATGTAGCACTTCCATTTCTTCTTAATTTACTTTCTTTCTTATTCATTTCTAATTTAAATCCCTTAACCTTTATGTTTTATGAGGTGAACACTGGACCACTTGAATTAACTGCTTCTTTAACCCATCCCACCTCAATCTCAAAAGTATATAGAATAATTTATTTTTTAATTCTTTTTTTTTTGTCTGTCCTTGATCTTCCACCCTAATCTCTCCCTGATACCTATTCGACTTGCTCCTTTAGACTTGGGATGTGATGGGGAAGATCACTTTGAGAACAAGCATGGGGAAGGGGGGTGGAAAGGAAATCAGGATGTCCTGGTACAGCATCATCCTCACAGCCACACAGGATATTTTTTTGATAATAGTAACTGGGTGGAATTACTGATGTCATGTGCATTACTACATGAAATGTTATTCATCTCCTCTATACAGAATTTTATGGAACTCTGCGGTGTGAATAGAGCACTGTCTCGATTACAGGGAGTGTCAAAATGTGCACCAATACTTATCTAGTCATCATATTTTGATTTTCTAAGAATGGTACTAGACACCAACATTTGAAGTAAAACTAAAGTTTTAATAACTCACAAAATGGCAGCATAGCAGAAAGACTGCTAATGGCTTCTTCTCACATTTCCAGCTGTACAACTGACACATTAGATTCAATGTATTATGGGATAGGCAGTTCTTAAAGACACAGATATTACATATTCACAGTTAGACATATAAATGTAAAAAGCTCTTAATGCTTATTTATTATCACAGTTGTATGCCAAATTGCATGCAGCAACTCCACCAACCCTCCTTGAATGGATCTGCCAACAATTGCTACTTCTTCCCACACCACATGCCTGGTTTCTCCAGTGCCAGTGCCTCTACATGAACTTGAGACATCTACGTAACCATCAGAACTCTATCCCTGTATGCCACAGAGCTCGCCTCGGCCTTCTTTGTGAACGTCCTCATTCCACATTTCAGAGTTTGAAAATAAAAGTGAACTGACAAAGGGAGTTGTTACATTGCACAGGAGTAGTCAAGTGTTTAATAATACTCAACGAGCTGAAGTACCATCTGTTTGAACGAGGTCAGTCTTGGGTGTCCTATATTGCAGTGACCACTGAGTAGAATATATTTTTAAAGCTTCCTGTATAGGAGGTATGTGTTAACTTTCCCCCACTAGTAAGAAGACATGCTTTGCATGGAATACTGCTTTAACACTTAGTTTTTGAGCAAACTACATTCTGTAAGCAGATAATGTAGAGTCAAATCATTACACTTATCTTGAGATAATGAAGAGTCAGGACCATGCTAGAGACATTTTAAGATTGGGTTATTACTCCCCTTGGAATACCAAGCAAGATAATATAATGTCAGGATATGTAGTAAATTAGACAGAGGTATTGAGGATATGGTCTGGTGTCTTTGCTGTGTGTATTCAAACTGAATTCTTTAGATTTTACTTGACCTCACATGCAGATTGTTTTGGCAAGCTGATTAGCAAGAAAGCCAGCCATATACCTTATTTTACATTAAAAATATGTATGTATGAATGAAGTAGCATGCATTATGTTTTACAGTAATAATTTTAAAATTAACATTAACTCCATGCTAAGTACATCATGGCCTTTTTTATCAAAATTATCTTTTATTAATATAGCCAAATACATTTCAAATAAATGAAGTTTGTATCCTTAGTATTATTTTTATCTCTGGAATAGTCTATATATCTTCAAAGGACTATTAACATTTGGCATCTGCTCTTCTCCATGGGAAGTTTTTGCTACTGGATAACTTTACTTGTAAACATGACTTCAGGCATCACTTTCCAACTCCCAACTAGCACCTTTCTCACAATCTCTATTTTCTTGTGACATCACTGGTTGTGACACTTTTGGTAATTCTTCATCCTGGTACTTTGTCTGTGATATATTTGGTTTTGTACAATGACTGCCCATTAATATTTGAAAATGAACACAATGATTGGCCAGCCCAACCAGCGTGCCCACTGTAAATCCCAGAATATACCAACAGAAAAAGGTCCGGTCACCCGGACTTCTTTCTGTTAGTATATTCCATAACTTTAATTTTTTTTTAACAAAAAGTAAAAAAAATCTATAGTCCAGACTCCAAACATACCAGAGAGGCAGCATGGATGAAATACAAAGAAAATCAGGTATGCTATTTAAAACTAAAGACATGTACCTTTTTTCTTTGCATTTCCTCCATTCTGTCTCTCTCTCCTACCTCTAAAGTAGCCAAAACTTATTTTTTTTAATAAAAAAAATAAATAAATAAAAACAGAGCAACGGAGACTTTCTTTTCTCCATTGCTTCCTTTTCAATGCATTGATGTACTGGGTATGCTTGGGAATGCAAGTCCCATACACATGCGCAGTACGGCAGCAGGATACGACCAGCCATGGAAGGACAGTATGACGCCTTTATACAAAGATTATTATTTAAGAAAAGTGTTTTTTTTCCTTAAATAATGTCATTGTTTAATAGCAATAACCGACTCTGTGGTTGTGGTATATTAAAATTTACCCACAGTTGGCTTTATGTAGTCACTCAGGCTTTGCCCTCATGATTAAACCATGCCAACCATGGGTAAATCTTCAATATACCACACCACATCATCAGTTATTGCTTAAATACATACGTCTGTAATTCCTTTTATACAGCTTTCTATCTTCTCCGTGAACAATACAGGATCTTGGTTCAACAACATTACTTCAACATCAGACTACAGACTTTCCCCATGTTGTTAGTACTTGTACTTTGTCTCCAGACTGTAAATCATGTAATTTCCTGAAGTTTCTTTCATAGTATTTCTATCTCTGGTCATTTTTCTGTATTTCTTTTTAATAGGTGCTGATTTTCAATCATCAGAAATGTAGCTGATGTAGGTAATTTGCTTTGGTAACCATTTGAAATGTCGGGGCCCACTAGAGCGTGTCCCAAAGTATGGAGATTGAATGGCCAAAAGAAAGACTGGACTTGCACATACAAAGTCCAGGATGCCATTTCTTGCCCCCCCCAAAAGAAGTTTAAAGGAGAAGAGCGATTTTTGACATTCACTATTCTCCTGTGCTTTCTGTCTTTTTTTCAACTTGTCAGTACTTGGCATTATGAGTGCTGACATTTCAGTAGGGCGCCTTTGTTTTTCAACTTTGGCCCTTTAACAAATGAACTGGTGGGAGAATGAGTCCCTGCAGTAGAGTGTTCAAATATTTCAAAAAGGCAAGATAATGCTCCTCATAGCATTTGTTACAGCTTTTACTCATGAGATTTTTCACTGATTGGATAATTCTGTCTACTAACCCCAATCATTACAATCACATGAGATAGATATTAGATGCTTGAATTCCCATCTCATGCATAAATTATTCGAATTATAGATGTTTCTATAATGGATCATTTTAGATCTGACAACATCAGATATCCCCTGTCATGAGAAAATAGACTTTAATCATTTAATCACACATATATATATATATATATATATATATATATATATATATATATATATATATATATATAATATATATATATATATAGAGAGAGAGAGATTGATTAATTATTTTGTGGGATTTGCTATAACAACCCACACAGATAAGTTGCATGGCTTCTTTAAACTGGAATACAACTTTGGCCAGTTAATTAAGTAAATGATTTGATACTGTGTATGCAAGTCCTTCTTCCTCTTGATTTTTGTATGGTAGGAATGTTGGATAGCACAGATCTCTTCTATGTGTTGTGTTTGATGCAACATTCCTGACCAGTAGGTTGTTGTTATTTCTCTTCCTCTGTACTTCACTTCTCTCAGGTGTGGGTCATACACCCCAAAAGCAGTTATTTTCTCATTATATTGTGATCTGTTACTTTGTGAGCTTTGCAAACTATTCTTTGAAATGGAAAATAAGACTGAATGCCTTTCCTTACAGATGTTTTTTTGCTCATCTCAGCCTTTCATCATGTTTTTTAATTACTATATTTCTAAGACATTGTTATTACATCTCTGAAAACTATTTCACTTCTTTTGCAATAGGTATTTGTGGTATTACTCAGTGAATCTCCTTCTAATAATTATTTATGCATCCTGGTAAATATGGTGCACTCAGTAATGTATCTTGTAGGAGAAATTCATTGCCTGGACCTCATTTCACTTTCAAGATCATATTTCTATAGTGTTAGAAACATCTCCAGCAGTGAGGAATGTGTCTTGTATGAAGAATTTTGAAATATATTTTTAAATGACATATTTTCTGATGTCATAACCTATTGCTAATATTTCTGTTTTCTATTTCCACATATTTTGTGCATCGGTAAATTATTTTTACCTATAGACAACTAGTCTGTTTCTTCTAGGATCATAGCTCCTGTACCATTCTGGCTGGCATTTACATGCAACACAGCTGGCTGGCTTGTTGACATTATGTTTTTTTTAAGTTTTTGTTTTTTATAAATAAAAAAAAAATCTTTATTGATTTATCACTTATGACATAGGCAAGCATACATTTATATAAATGAAAACAAACAATATTGATATATTTTCAGTTGCAAACATTATACATCACATATAATCTTCTATATAGTCCTTGTCAACATAACATTACATAGCTCATTCAATTCCTGCCTTACCTTAAACCCAAATCCTCCTCCCAAACCTTACTCACCATGTATTATCCCACAATTCCCATTTGTCTCCATGTAACCTACTTCTACCCTCCTCCAAAGATCCCACCTCCAGTTCTCCTATCTCCATCCAAACAATTACCACCTCTAATAAGGCTGGTCTAGATCTTGATTTCTACCTTCAAGTAAATGCTTCCCTGATAGCCACCAGAAACTAACTCAGCAAGGCCTCACCACATCTAGGCAACCCAGATCCCACATCAAAGCCCATAAAATCACCTCACAGTTACACTCCACTTTCATATTATCCCACTTTCTAAATATATTTTCTGAAGAAATGTGTATCTTCCCTAATGATTCCCAAATAATTTCTACCACTCTTTCCTTAAATTCATCTTTGTTCAACAGATAGATGGAGAAGTGCCAGTGTCTCATTTTTATTTCATTACCCTGCATTTTTATTTTAGTTTTATTGGTGTGTGATCTGAAATAGTTATTGGATGCATATCAAAACATTCAATTAGATGAATATGTTCCTGTGAATATAAACTCTGTCTAGTTTAGCCCAGTTTTTGTACATTGGGCAGTAATATGTAAATTCTTTTTGAGGTCCACTATTAAAGTCACATATTCTATACCAAATATTTTCATAAATTTCTTCAAAAATCTAACCTCTTTTGTTATTGTCACCTTCTAGACCCTCAGTTACATCCTCACTACTGCAAATCAAATTCAGACCCCACCTATAAGTAATATACCCTGCTGAAAGATGGCTATTTCTCCCAGAATGTTTTAAGCTCTACTGTTGCAGTTTTAGATGGAATATAAATACATGTCAATGCAATCTTCCTCCCTTACTTGTAGCCCTTTACTAATACAAATCTAGTATTATTTTATTTTCCCCACGTCTATCACTATTGGAGCTCCTCTAGCAATTAATGTAAGTACTTTCCTTTTCATTTGTCCCAGATATTCTGCTGAATAATCATCCTGAAATCCTTCCTTTATCAAATTCACATACTAAATTCTGTCCAAATGTATATCCCGTAGCAGAGCTAATTGCACTCTGCATTTCTTAGTATAGTTCACTACTCTTTCTTTTTTGTATATACCTGTGAGACCATTCACATTTAAAGACAATATGGAAAGTGTTGCCATTATGATAAGAAGTTATTCCACTTGCTATGTATAACAGCTTGTTTTTAAAATACCTAGTTTCAACTTTAGTGTTACTTGCATACAGAATGTTTGGTAGGTTGATCTCTTATACAGTTTTTTATTGACATATCCACTTGAACCTGTGTTACATCTTTAAGACTTTTTGTTTTAATGAAAATCCTCAAACATAAACACAAATACACTCCCAAACACCCCCGTAACATATTAACTTAATACAAACACAAAAACTGTCTACATCTTCAAATAATAACGAAGGTAACCCTCCTAACAGGAACAATTGTTCCAGACTGATAGCTACACTCACATGCTTTAATTGACCTATAATTAAGGTTATCCATGCTATGACACATGGTACAGTATGTGCTTTTACTTAGACTTAGTGCTGTATGTTTTTGGCTTATCTTTATTTCTCTGTCAGATGCAGAAAACAACTTGAATGCTTTCAAAAGCCATTATCTTTTTTGTCAATGAAACAAAGAAGTATTCTATTTTTTGCCCTCTTATAGGCTTGTCTCCATAGAAACATGAGATCGAAATACCGTGCATCAAAGATCCTCCTGGAAAAAAATATTCTGCATATAGCTGGTTACAGCAGTTTAAATCTCACACCTGCCTCTTGACATTTCCTGATTGCTGGAATAAATCTACTCATCTTATGCTTGGTGTATAGTGAGCAATCGCTTTCCACAAATACTCTTCTGTCTCCAACTTTTACTGCTCTGCCCTTCTGCCAATGTTTTGTCATAATCAGCTCTTTTCTGCTAGTAGGATTGGATCTTTACCACTTGGCTGCTTTCTCATGGCCAGGTTTGAAGCATACATGTGATGTGCCCTTTCAAATGACAACTCCTGCTGTGGAATACCAGTCCAATTGCTAATTTGTGCTTTCATAAAATTAATACAGTCTGTTCCTTCCAGTTTTACTGGAACAGTGGAAAATATCAGGTCTTCCCTATGTGCTTTCTCCTCTAATTCTACCATTTTTTGAAACATCTCTTCTTGACCAGTCTCATACTCAACCAGCCTTTTATTGATTTCAACCTCTAAGTTTTGCAGTTTTGTCATCTCATCTGAATATATGTTAAAAGCTTTATCCATTTTTCCAGCCTTCTGTTATCTGAGTTGATATACTCCTTCGGTGTTTCATTTATTTTAATCAGCTCTGAGTACATTTGACTTATTTTTCCCCTAGATTACTGGAAATCATGAATTGCACCAAAGCAGCTTGAACTGCTTTTTGCTGAAGAGCTGCAGGTTTCTACCCAGCCATTTTATTGTCCTCACCTTCTGTGTTTGATTTTCTTTCAGATTCTCTAAGTTTCTTCTTTGCTGGCATCCAGACAATGCACTTAATAGCCAGTAAATAAAATTTACCCAAAAAGACAAATTCACTGGCTGAAATTAAACTATTACTTCATATGCAGCCATCTTGGACATCCATGGTATTTTAAGGCTGATGTATTTGTAATTAGTTTCTTGATTATTTCAAAACTGATTTATGCTCATAGCTCCATTTGTAGGGTGCATCTTGCTCTATCTGCTTTCTTAGAGGCATGGTTATCTTAGAAACATTAGGAACAAATTTTCGAAGATATGGAATTGTTTCTTTGTAATACTTGTTTTGCTTTAGGTTTTGTCAATTGCAAGTATATTGCAACTTTTTCTAAATCGGGGTTTAGTACCTCTGACATTAAAATATGACCTGTATATGTAGGATGTTTCACTCTTTTGTAGCATTTGCTATTGATTAACATTAAGTTATGCTGTCTTAATCTGTTCATTAGCAGTTTCAGTCATCTGTTATATTCAAAACACCTTTAAATCCACCACGAAACACAAAAAAGGGACAGAAACCAGTCCTATTCAACTATAAAATAACCACAATCGGACAGTAACTTAACGCTTTCATCTACTTTTTATTTGTGAACTTCTGCAGAAATAAGATTGCCCTAGCCAAGCTTCCTTTTATATAACTAATAGTCAATTAAATACAGGAAATGACATAATGACCATTCAAACTGAAAATAAAAAATGCATGTGAATACAAACAACTAATGAATAATAAATATATATGTTGTGCTGTTATAAAACTACTATACATGTAAATAAATATAATAATAATAAAAATAAAAATGTATATATAAAAAATACATTTCTATTAAATATCGACAAATGTTGTCAATTGTATTTTAAAAAAACATTTTAAATCTATATTTCATATAAATATATATTTCATTCAAACCAGGTGCATTGTCTGCACCTAGATATAGCTGCCAAAAAGCTTCCTTACACTCTAATGTGTTATTTACATCTCCATCGAAGTGCACTTTTTCAAATTTTTCAAATTTTTCTAACACAAAAAATACAAACTTTTTGAAATCAGTACATGATAATGCATGTTTGGCTAAGGAATTAATTTTGTCCTTCTTTTTTTATAGCTAGATTATGTTCATAGATTCTGCGTTTTAAGTTTCTTATCGTTTTTCCAATATAGTAACTTTCGCAGGACATACATGTAACAATATATACTACATGTTCACTGTTACAATTGTAATAATCTTTAGCCCAAAAAGTAGTGTTAGAATGACTGAGAGTCACAAACGAAGAACTGGTTACAAACCTACACTGTTTGCAATTCTGACATGCAAAAGTGCCCTTCTTATTGCATCTTAACCTAGTTAGACTAGTGGTTGTGTTGTTTCCAGATTCTACCATAATTTTGATGTTAGTTATTTTATAATAGCACAACATATATATTTATTATTCATTAGTTGTTTGTATTCACATGCATTTTTTATTTTCATTTTGAATGGTCATTATGTAATTTCCTGTATTTAATTGACTATTAGTTATATAAAAGGAAGCTTGGGTAGGGCAATATTATTTCTAAAGAAGTTCACAAATAAAAAGTGGATGAAAGCACTAAGTTACTGTCCGATTCCGGTTATTTTATAGTTGAACAGGACTGGTTTCTCTCTCTTTTTTGTGTTTCATCTGTTATATTCTTTCTCTTCATTTGTGTGATTGTACATTATATGTCTCCAGTTATGTTGACACTACCTTTTAAGAATTCAGTTACTTGTGCAACAGCTATTTCTCATATCTTCACTGCTGATGGAATGCTAAATGGGAGTCTAAATAATTTGTACGTTCATGGTTGTGTTTTAGATACATACACTTTGGGACTTGTTTTATCTGGTATTAACTACAAAAAGGCCTTGTTTACATCCAGTACTGAAAAGAACTTTGCATTTGGCATAGCTGAGACTATTTCTTCAACTGTAATCAATGGGTAATACTTTTTATTAATCATTTTATGAACATCTTGTCAATCAATACAAATAATCTTACTTTTCTTTACAATAGTGATCATACTGTTCTCCCATTTAATTGTCTGTAATTGTTCCTTGATGGCACCTAAGACTTTTTAGTTCCCACACTACCTTACTCCAGAAGAGCTACTGGCACTTTTTAGGAGTATGTATTGGTGGAATTGCATCAGGTTTTATTTTTATGTGACAGAAACCTAACAAACGTCTTAAATGTTTGAATAAATTATCAAAAGACAGGGAGGATATCATTGCTATGGTTATTGCTACGGCTTCTTTCTTTTTAAGTTTTATAAGTCTTTTGGGTTTCTAATACCACAATGGGAATGGACCCCATTCCTCAGTCAGAAGTATGATTAAAGTTCATGAAATTAATATTGTTTCAATCTTTGATGTTAGCCAGAAGTGCTCTTCATAGCACTTGCAATGTGCACAGTATTGACTCCTTCTGTAATTCATATGGAATTACATGTACTAGTAACATATCTAAATGTGATTGTAAATTCTTTTTTATAAGAACCGTTACTCCTACTACTATTGGAACTGTCTGGGTATCCTTCTTCCACATTGCTGTAATTCCTGCCTGCAAATCCTGGTATTTTATAAAATTGTGTCTCTCTCTGTACATAAGACACTGTAGTCACTGGGTGTAGCAATTTCAATGATCAATGCTACTTTTGTCTTCTTTTCATGGACTATTATATCTGTTTTTCTCACATCTATTTTTGAACTGCTGGTAATTGGTGATCCCATGTGATTTAAACTTCATCAATTTCTATAATGCTTTGTGGCTCATATTTCCAATGTTTTTTAGCTACTTCAGTATTATCATGTTTGCACAATCCCCATTGCAACAGTTTTGCTAGATTATTATACATTTCAGTACACAGTCCTTCTGCCATTATTATATCACAACCAGCAACAAGATGTATGACTGTTTCCAATTCCATTTTCCAAAATCTACATTTGTCTGTTTCTCCCACATGTTCAATTTTGTAAACAAGTGTGTTTGTAGCCCACTATCTTGGGCTGCCAATATTAACCTTTCATCTCTTGGTTTGAATTCACCTCTCCTTAACCATTCCTGCATTTGTTCCTGATCAACATGAGGTTCTTCCAGAAGTTTTCTATACTTGCAACTGAATTTATGCATTTTCCATATTTCTTGCATTCTCATCTGGTCCTTCACCTTATATTATTTCTTTTGTTTTTTGGCGCATTCAGTTGCTGCCTGGTTTTTATCGACTTCTGGTTTGATTTTCATTCCTGCTTGATGTCGATATGCTTCTGCTAGATTAAGCAGAGAAGTCATCTTAGATTTATTCTCCTCATGTTTCAAAACTTTCACTATGTTTGGGTCTTGTGAGGTCAGCAGATATGTGTGGAGTCCCACAATTGCAGATCCATACATGTAATCAATTTCAAAGAGGCCAATCCCTATTTCAGAATGGGGAATATATAATTTTGGTATGCACTGAATTTTATAAATCATTTGGTGAGCATGAAGCATCCTTTTTGTTTTCCTATCTAATCTATCCAACACATTTTGGGGCCAGTCACTCCAAAACTGTAAGTTAGGACAGTAGAAGCAAATTGGTTTATAGCTTGGATTTTGTTCCTAGATGTCAAAGTTGTTTTTAGGATTAATTTAAGTCTTCTAATGTATTCCTTACTAAGTTTTATTCACATTTGTTCATGTTTTATTGTTCATGCTTTATCAATTCCCAAATATTTATGCACTCCCTCTTGCTCAAGTTCTTTTATATAACATTCTTGTCTCAAACTGATGTTTTCTTGGTGCTGCAGTTTTCCTGCTTTAAAGGTTGCTTTTGCACATTTATCAAGACCAAATGACATTCTTATATCATCTGAAAAAGTTTTGACAACTTGCAGCTGTGTTTTCAGTTCCTCATCTGATGAGCTATACAGTTTTAAATCATCGACAAAGAGAAGATGAGAAGTCTTTACACTTTGTTGTTTTCTAGGATCCAAATTATAGCCATGGCCTAAGCTATTAAGTAGACAGCTTAACGGGTTAAGGGCAAGACAGAACAATGGTGACAGAGAGTAACCCTGGAATATCCCCCTTTGAATTTTTATCCCTGGAATAATACTTTGTCCTTTATCATGGCTTAATTGCAAAGTGGTCTGCCACAGTTTCATGGTCACTGCAATGTAGTCAGTCAGTGTAGGGTGTATTTTATACATTTTTAAGCACTCTTTTATCCATGAATGTGGGATAGTAGCAAATGCTTTTTTTATAGTCAATCCATGCCATACTTAGATTCTTCTGTTTCATGGTCACTGCAATGTAGTCAGTCAGTGTAGGGTGTATTTTATACATTTTTAAGCACTCTTTTATCCATGAATGTGGGATAGTAGCAAATGCTTTTTTTATAGTCAATCCATGCCATACTTAGATTCTTCCCCTTTTTACAGTACTCCACTATGACTTTATTTAACAACAAATGATCCTTTGTTCCATATGACTTTCTTTTATTGCCCTTTTTTTCTACTGCCATAATTGAGTTTTCTTCTAAATGACTATAAACTCTGTTGGCATCAATTCTAGTGTATAGTTTAAATGTCGTCGGAATGCATGTTATCTATAGTTTTTAGGGTAGCTTTGCAAGTTCACTCTTAAGTAGTCGCATTGTTTTTCCTGTTGTTAGCCAGGTTGATGCCTCTTCAGGATGTGCATATAAATAGTTCTTACTCACAGCTAAATCTTCATGCAAAGATGTTAAAACTTTTAACCGGAAGTTAGGTACTGAATCTGGGTCTGGGGTTTTCCAATTGGAGGTTTTTCTTAGCTTTGTTTCAATCCCTCTAGCTGTTACTTCATCCTATTTCATATCTCGTACCTTTAAACTTCTTATTCTTTGTCTTGCTTCTATCCATTTAGCATTTTTGTTATGTTCCACAGGATCTTCATAAATACTTCTCCAAATGTGTATCTATTTCTTCTTTTTTGGTGGTCTTTCAATTAATTTTACCTTGTTTCTCAACTCTCTGTAAAACTTTTTTGGGTCATCAATAAATTGCTTATTTTGTACTTTTCCTTTATATTTATCTGTGTATCTTCTAAGTTTTTCTGCCTGTGCTGAGATTTTTAGCTTGTTATTTGCTATAGTGCATGATAGATCCTGGTCTGTTCTAATACTGTGCGTTGCTTTTATTACGTCTATCTTTCTTTGTATTTTTGTTGATCTGTTCCCTCTTCTGTATTTTTCTAACAGTGACACTTCTTGTCTTAATTGCTTTATAGTTTTTTCTATTTGAAAAATCCATGATGGTATTCGATTTTTCCCCTTCCTTTCCCTCACTAATTGTGCTCTTGCAGTAGAACTTTATCAGTTATTAATTTAGTTGCATATTAATATATCCTGTTTACTTCTGTTATATCGCATCATGGGCACCAGAACCATAGAGTGTGGGGGGAGGGAAGCCCTCCCACTTTTGCAGATAATCCATACCTCTGCCCCTTTCGTTTTCCGTGCGATAACATCAGCGTACCTATTTCCAGCTGTTTTTGTTAGCGGGAATGGATGAATTTAATGGAGTGGATTAGCTGCTGTTTTTGCAAGTGGGAACGGATGAATATAATGGAGTGGATTAGCTGCTGCTGGGTGGGAATGACAGGATGTAATTGTGGAGCGGACACACGCTGAAGCAACTGCAGAGTGGAGCGGACTGCTAGACTAGCAGAGTGAGTACACACTACTAGATGCCATTGGTGTGTATGTGTGTGTGTGTGTGTGTGTGTGTGTGTGTGTGTGTGTGTGTGCGTGTGAGGGATTACTTGTTCCTTTCAAAAAAAGTTAATTTTGTTTTTTTGTGCTTGGGTCCATTTTTCAATTGTTTGGATTTGATAAAACTGACTTTGCACAGAGTTCTGTTCAATGATTAATCGTGTCTTTCCCTAAGACTCCTGGAGAGAAAGCTAAAACGTGTGCTGTGAGGAATACTTTTCTGTAATTTTCTAGACTTAAACTCTTCACATTAGCCAAGAAAGTAAGTCATATTGCTGCACTTACATTTGTTTTGGTATTTTTAGTATATATTATTTTTTGTTGTGCATGGAGCATGGTGATTATGCTCTGATATCTGAAAAAAGACAAATCAGTTTAGAGTTACTATATACATAATCTGACCTTAACAAATGGTTAGTAACCCGTGCTTAACTCGTTAAGGTCAGGTCTTGCACTAAGCAGACAAATTTGCTTGTATTGACCAGCAAACAGCAGCGATGATTTGTTTTTTCGTGCTATCTATACTGATAACAGGTTTCCACTTAAATCAACAGAGAAAGCCACAAGCCCCCATAACCCTAACCCTGTGAAACTTAACTAGTTTTATGTTGGTGAACAACTGACTGTTCTATACAGACCTTTAAGGAAGGAGAAAGCAGTCAATAATTGTTTGCATGCAACTAGCATGCATCCATCACATTTAATTAACTCTCTTCCATATGGGGAATTTAGAAGAATCTTTTTAATACTTCAGTGGAGGAGTTTAAGGAAGATGGTTTAATGGAGGTAAAGGATAGACTTATAGCTCATGAGTATTCATTGTGAATTTTAAACAGTGCCAGAAGAAAACTTGATGAAAGTGAAGGAAGAAAAGGTAATAAACAGTGCAGGTTGCATAAACATATAAGGGAAAGTCTTGTGGGTCAGGACAATAGTGACAAAAAAGTTTATTTTTTCACTAAATATTCACCATTTTCAGAGATTTGGGAAAATTTGGTTAATGATTTATGGCATGTGGTGTATCAGGATGATATGGTGGGGGAATTGTTTCCAAAACATATGTTTTTGTATGGTAGATATAATAATTTAAAAGAGGTGCTGAACTTTAGGCATAGGCAGTCAATGACAGTTTTGGAAAGAAGGGGCTCCATTGCACGTGGGAACTGTAAGGTCTGTTCTAAGGTTAGGAACTTAATGGGAACCAAAATCAATGGAAGCAAATACATTTCTGGAGAGAGAGATTTGATTGTGAATCATGTGGGGTAGTGTACATTATTGGGTGTGGTTGTAATATTATTAAGTGATATGTGGAGCAGACAAAGCAAAAAGTAAAAATTTGTATTCTGGAACATTTGGGGTATATTAGGAAGTGTAATTTAAAACGTCCTGTGGCAGAACATGTTCACAAGGTCCATCAAGGTTCAAATGCTTGTTTCTTTTTTTTGGTGTCTTAGCCCAGCCTTATTTGTTCAGAGGGGTGATTTTGCTAGTGAATTGAGTGAATTAGAAAGCAAGATGATTTTAAACTATAAAACATTATGCCCTAGGTGATTACATTTGGAAGTAAATTAAAATTTTTAATGTTTGATTAAATAAATATGTTATATGAGGTTTGAAAATATGGTATTTAAGAAGCTATTTCATTTTTTACATAAGAAAATATTCAAAATGTTATTGAAGTTTATTATATAATTGTTTAATTAATTGTCAATTAACTGGGCCTGATCTGTATAACTGGAGGTTTAATATCCTGAGAAGACGAATGGCCAAGGTACCAGATGCACTTGCAAAATAGAGGTGATTGAATAGCCTGGTGTATTTTGTATTTTGCTGCTAATTTTGATAAATCCAAATTTGATGACACTTTTAAATTATGTGACTGGGAACCCCTCAAATATCTGCCTCTCATTGAAGCTATATGTCACTTAGTAACTCCTTCTTAACTATACTAAATCAACAAACCCCACTAAGACATGAAACAGTGAAAATAAATTCTGCCGCATGGCTAAGCCATCAAACTAAACAAGTCATAAGAGACAGACACTGTCTGGAAGCAATGGCTCTAAAATAAGACCTAATCCTACCTAGATATGTATTGCTGCCTCAGAAATCACACAAAGGCACAAGACAGATATAAAAAAAATCCAAAAAGATTTTGGCAAAATTAAAACAACCTTCAAAAACAGGCAGAAAACCTACCCCAAATTATTTCCCATATGAAACCAGACAGGATATTGCAGACAAATTCAACAAACACTTCATATTCAGTACTATACTTAACCAAAACAATAACAACCTTTACTCACCCTAACTCCCTGATTATAGTGTCACACCCCACCTCATCCTGTAACCACCCTGCCTAGCTCCCTGACCATAGCACTGTACCCTAACTCAATCTATAACAACCTATACCCACCCCAACTAACCCCCCTGACTATAGGGCCACACTTAAGTCAGTCTAGCACCTCTCCAGGCAAATATATAAAAAAATAGATTAGAAAACCAAAACCCACAACACTATATTTCCTGAGAACCTGCCATCCAGATACTTCAGTATAGCCGCTGACACCATTTGCTATCCTGCAACAATACTAATTAGTAAATTCATTACAGGAACCTACATCCCAGCCATATGGGATTCATCCTTCATAATTCCATTACCCAAAGGTGGCACATACACTGAACTATTAAACTGCTGCCCTACTGCTTCCCCTCTCCAAAGTACTTGAAAAATGCACATCAGCAACTCCTGGCCTTTCTACTTGACAACCAGTTACTTTTTCCTACCCAACATGATGATCAGCCTCACTACAGCACAAATACTGCCATACCACACTTAATTACTACCATTAATCAAAGTAAAATCCTAGGTAATTTTGTCTCCACCAATTTTTTGAACTTGTCAAAAGCCGTCATGCCGGTCTCACATCAGCTACTCCTTCAAAGACTAAATCTTAATGGCCTCACAACTCCCTCAATGAGCTGGTTCACCAGTGGAGCTAGACTACTAGTCTACCAGAGTGAGTACACACTATTAGATGTCATTTGTGTGTGTGTGTGTGTGTGTGAAAATGCCCCCAGCAGGATACATCTGGTGGCTAGAGGTTCTCAGGCTCAAACCATGTACCTTGGGCACAGGTAAAAGGAGCCTAAAGTCCCGAGCCACCATCACTTGTAATTTATGGCTCACAGTTTTGTTCTGTTCATCTGGTTTGCAGGAGTGGTAAAACCTTTTATTCTAGCAATTTTCTAAGGTTATAAAATCAGTATTTGAAATGTGTCCCTATTATGGGGCTGTATACCCCCATTATTGGCTTTGTTTTGTATTTTTGTGCTAAGAGGTTGAGAGCTATGGTGAGAAGTGAGAACTGAATTCACTAAATGATATGATAGCCATTTAAGTTTGTCTTCCTGTTTTTCAAGAAGCTGCCGGTTTAGCTTAGTGGTATGTTGCTCTGACTGTAGTGCCCAGGTTTCTGAGTTTAAGACTTGGCAGTGAAATGCATGGTGGTAACAACATTTTATGCAAGTAACTTTCCAAAATTATATACGCAATGTTTTTGGCCGTTTGCCCCCCCCCCCCCAATTGAAAATAAGTTCAAGAAGCTGTGCAACATGCCTATGGCTTACACTCTACTGTGATTCTGTATTTATATATAGTGTGTAGAAGTAGACTGTTATCATGGAAATACTCTGAATAGGGCAGTTTTGTCATTATTGGTGCATGCATTTTGCTTCATTGCCTACTGGAAAAATGTTCACACAATAAATTTAAAATGCAATTGTGTGAGGAAGTTGACTGTTATCATGGAAATGTTCTGAATAGGGCAGTTTTGTCATTATTGGTGCATGCGTTTTGCTTCATTGCCTACTGGAAAAATGTTTAAACAATAAATTTAAAATGTACTCTAACTTAAGTCTAACAAGTGTGCTGTATTATACAAGGAATATAATTTAATACAATCACGAAGGTGAATCAAGGAATGCATACATGTATGCATGGCCCTAAAAATGAAGGAAAGTGTGAAAGGCTCAAAATCATGGGCATATTTTAAGCTTTACTGTTGTTACGAAAGCAATGGATGAAGGTAAAACAGTTCACACCACATTACATCGACCTGGCCAAGCCTTTTGACACAACCCCCTACTCAGGTGTAGTACAAAAGATGAATAACGTAGGAGCAAACACTTACATAATCAGCTGCATTGCCAACTTGGCTCACAGGTTGCAGGAGATCAAAACAGTGGAAGAGACCAGTCACCAAATGAGTCCCCCAGGGTTCGGTGCTGAGAATTTTTCTGTTTGGCATATACATCTCAAAAGTAAAAGGAAATACCAAAGAGCTTTGGCCAGCTAAGTTTGAGATGACTGCAAGCTAGGAGAAGTTATTGAATCCCCAAATGACTTAACCATCATGCAGGAAGGTTTGTCCCAAATAATAACTGGTGTCAAAATCATGATAATGCCCTCTAAGAACTGATCCAATTGTTTGGCATTTGGGAACTTGTGTGCACAGTGACCTAACTTTTGACCAACATGTGCACAGAGTCATAAGAAAGCCTTTCTATATTGCATAGCTTATAAACAAATTGATTGTGACTAGATGTAGAGATGTTGTTGTCCCCCTTTACAAAGCTCTCATTATGTCAATCATTTTGTATAATGCCCACTTTGGTATGTATCTGTCCAGCCCCATGCAACAATTGGAATACATTCAGAGATACCTTACTAAAAGGATACAAGTCCTAAACAATAGGTCTTGCATGGGCCACCTCAAAGATTTATTACTATACTCAGTATCCTACAGAGTGCTTAGAGGTGACATTTCTGGCATGCAAAGCATCCTCTGACATAATACAGATGGACCTACTGAACATCAACAAGTCAAATGGCATCAGAAATACTCAGTCCAGGTATCTAAACTGAATGTTGTGGAGAGATGTATATATATCACATAGGCTACCACTGTTCTGGAACAGACTATCCATAAAAATAAAGCAAAGCTCATCCATCCATATTCAAATGCAACTTGGATCTAAGGATGGGTAATAGAAAATGTACTCCAGGATTTCCCTTCATGCCACTAATGGATAAATGTGGTTCCTAAATGCTGCATCCATTATGTGGCCCCCTCATATTATCTAGGGTATGATCATAGTTCTCACTAGGGCTAATATACAATTATCAGCCATGGGGATAGCTAAGACCAATCAGAAAATGTTAATTCAAGCACCAAAAGAAAATTGGCTTTTTAGTTCACTAAGTGCCCCTGTCACCCTCCACCCCCTCAGTCTTTAACAGCTTCCGGTGCCTATGTATTGCATGGATCTCTATGGGCAGTCCTAATTACTGTGTTCATTTGTTTTATCAAACTTCTGACTTTTTGGGTTTTATTGACCTTCTGCAGTCTATTTATTTCATTGATCTTAATATGTCCGTCTATCTCTATTAAATCAAGGATCTCTTCTCTTAGCTCATTTTCTTCTAAACTGTGGGCACATTTTTTATTTTCCATTTCCTGTGGACATTCTATAGAAAGTTCTATAGCATCTTCCTGTGGCACATTCTCTTCAACTTCAACCTGTGCCATCCATTGCTTTGTGATATGTGAACTCATTGGCCTATCACACTTCAAAATTGACTGCATCAGAGTTTCCAAAGTTTCCTGTTCCTTCCCTTGCTGTCCAGCTTCAAGTGAATGTTTATACTGGTTTCCTGTGGAAGGCTCCAAAATATCTTCATATGGCACCTGATCAATTGCTTCCCATTCCACTTGTTTCCCCTTAATTTGGATATCCATTCTCTATCCTGTTGTGGTGCTTTATGAATTAGATTTTCTACACTGAATCCTTTACTTGCAGATACTCCATAACTTCAGTTTCTGTTTCTTAACTTCTCCATTATTAACCTCCTTTTCTACTTTTCCTCTTTGTCTTCTTATTTTTTGCATTGCAAAGTTTTCCATATCTGGATTCCTTTGCCTGTATTTCTCTTCAAATATATTTGGTGCTGCTGTTTTGTATTGGTTAGTTTTGCTTTCTCCTTTGCATATATATTACACTATATTAAATCTATTTGTCTTTCCCATGTCCATATTTTTTCTTCAGATGTCTCCTGATCTTCCTGTTTCTCCTTACTTTGGGGACTCACTCCATCTTGCTGTGATGTAACTTGTGTTAGACCTTCTACACTAAATCCTTCACTTCGCAGGCATTCCATAACTTCAACTTCTATTTTTTTTAACTTCTACTTTACTAATCTTCTTTTCTACATTCCCTCTTTGTGATATTATTTTTTTATTGTGAAATTTTCCATATCTGGATCCCTTTGCCTGTATTTCTCTTCTAATATCTTTGGGGCTGCTTTCTTTATATTGATTAATTTGGCTTTCTCCTTTGCATAAATATTACACCATATCAAATCTCTCTTTCTTTCCCATGTCCATATTTCTTTGTTATACTTTTCAAAAATGTCTAGGTTTTGTTATTTATACTTTCGCACTTCCTCAGATGTTTCTTTTTCCAAACAGATCAATGTTTCTTGATCTATATACTATTTTTCACAGCTCTGTTGTATTAATGAATACAAATTTTGATTTGAAGCTTCTGATATTTTTCTTGTGGAAGTATTTTTATTTCCTCTAATTTCTCTCTTAATCATTTTATATATCTTGTGTCTAGAAATTCTGGGCTTTTTGCATAATAGAAACAATATATACTTTATTTCTTATCGTCAATAGTCCACTTTATTGTGTTTATGGCTCTTCTTTGGCCTATCAGGTTTTGTGATTTTTGTGGACTACTACTTCCTTCTACAAGTGGGAGGGGGCATATTATCCCTGGGCCTGACTTGGTCCCATTGTAGGAATGTTTCCATATTTTGAGGATTCTACACTGCCATCTTTTCCAGTCCTGGTACTAGTGTGTCTACCAGGATTGGGCACTTTTTTATCCTGGGTCTTGTGCACCCAGCTATCTTCTTTAATTTTTAACCTACTTCTGTCCATGATATATGCTGTATAAATACAGTCTATTTATCAGTGTATTAGTGTCACCTTGGTCAGATTTTGTGAAAAACAGGGTCCACCTTGTGAAGGTACTCACCAAGACTTGAGGATTAATTTAATTTCAGTGCTACTACTTTCCCTTGCTTGCTGAGTTTTTATCTCTCCATTCAGATCCTGCTGTATAGTAGCTCTGATATTTCTTGTGACTCCTTGGCTCATACTTTATTGTGAATTCATATTATCTTTCTGAGTTTCTCACAAATCAAATAACTCAAAATATGAGTTCAGTTTACTTCATTAAATTCTATGATTTGAAACAAGAAAGTTTGTACTTTTATTTTTATCCTCATCTCTCAGTAGCTTTTGATGTAATGGTGCCATTCAATGACTACAGTGTGTTAATGATTTGCACACATTTCTTTGTTTAGAGTCTAATAGTTCCAGTGTTTAAAGGTATACTGAAACAAAATATAGTTTTCTTCACCTGTGCCTATTTTAAATTCAGTATTCTGTCTATTAATTTTTAGCATTTCTTGCCACC
Source organism: Protopterus annectens (assembly GCF_019279795.1). Taxonomy (NCBI): domain Eukaryota; kingdom Metazoa; phylum Chordata; order Ceratodontiformes; family Protopteridae; genus Protopterus; species Protopterus annectens. The sequence goes on from NC_056740.1 coordinate 217,510,049, forward strand.
AGAGGTGACAACATATTGGACCTGGTCATCACTAACATGGGTGACCGGTGTTCCACACCGGAGGTCAGCCCCTCTCTGGTTAGATCTGACCATAAACTAATTACTCTGAATATCCACATTCATCTCCTACCCTCGGTCAAATAAACCACAGTGAACAACTTTTCAAAAGCAAACCACATTACTTAAGACTGAGGTGGAAAGTTTCAAATCCCCCATGCTAAAGGATAACGCTGCCTAAGCTGCAAAATCCTTTACTAATGCACTCTACAGCCACCTACAAGAATGCATGGATCATGCTATCCCAAGCAAAACCAAGACTCACTCCTTCAAGAAAAGGAAACCAGTCTGGTGGACCCCTGCCATAAACAAGCTATACAATAGAAGGAGGAAACTAGTACAAAAAAAGAGTAAAATCCCAAGAGGGGAAGACATCCCTGATCAGTATCAGCAATAAACTATGATCCCTCATAAAATCATCCAAGGCTAGCTTTGAAAGAAAAATTGCCAAGAACTCCAAAGATAACCACAAGGCATTCTTTAGCTATGTCAAGAATCTAAGTGGCAATTCCCAGATCTGCTCAGAGTTAGTGCAGAATAGCACAAAATACACTGAACCGACCGATATTGCCAACATCCTGGCAGACAGGTTCAGTGCAAACTTCACCTCCCTCTCACCCCAAAAAGGGCTCATAACCATACCAGAAGAATGTAGTGCCCTGAAATCACAGACACTCAGGTTAAACAGCCCTCTCCAAAGCCAAGACACAGCATTAATGGGACCGGACGGTGTCCCAGGCTGCATTCTACATGAGCTCATAGATGAACCAACCCCTCACCTAAACACACTGTTCAAACTCAGCTTTTCCACAGGCTATGTGCCCATAGAGTGGCGCACAGCAACGGTTATTCTCCTCCACAAAGGTGGAGCTACAACAGACCCCGGGAACTATTGCCCTATAAGCCTGACTAGCTTGTTCTGCAAGGCTATGGAGCGCATCATCATGAATCTCATTAATAGAGACAATGGGAGCCTCCAAACACTGGACCCTACCCAGCTCGGCTTTGTTAAGGGCAGATCATGCCTCCTAAACCTGGTGGACTTCTTTGAGACAATTACCAAGGCTATAGACAAGGAAAAGGTGGTTCACACAGCCTACCTAGACCTCGCAAAGGCCTTCAACACCCTTCCCTATTCTGGTATTATAGACAAGCTCACCAGCCTGAACATAAACCCCTACATCATGAGATGGGTTGCCAACTGGCTCACAGACAGAACCCACATGGTAAGAGTTGCAGGAGCTAAGTCTGACTCTAAACTGGTTACAAGTGGCATTCCCCAGGGCCCAGTCCTAGGACCCCTTCTGTTCGACATATATTTCTCAGAGGTACAGGCAAGCACAGGAGGACTATGGCTGACCAAGTTCACAGATGACTGCAAACTAGGGGCTTTAATTGACTCTCCGACTAACACAGACATCCTCCAAAAGGGTCTCACTGAGACAGATACCTGGTGTCAAAACCATGGCCTCAAGCTAAATGCCAAAAAGTGCATGGCCATCCCCTTTGGAAAAAACAAAGTACCCACAAATTATCACATAGGTGGTAGCCCCCTAAATACAGAAGACGAAATAAGGGATCTGGGTACCCAAGTAGATAGTAATCTCTCCTTTGATAATCACATTGCCAAAGTGGTTAGAAAATCCTTCTATGTGTCCCACCTAATTACAAAAGGGTTTGCATCCAGATCAAAAGAGGTCATTGTGCCTCTCTACACATCACTCATCAGACCCATCATAGAGTACAATGCACCATTTGTGATGTACATTGCAAGACACCTGCAACAGCTGGAAAGACCACAGAAGTGCCTCACTAAGAGGATCACTGGCCTCAAACAGATGCCCTATGCAGCTCGATTGAAAAAAACTCCAGCTGTACTCGGTTGCATACCGCCTACTCAGAGGTGATCTTTGCCTGACATACAAGGCCATGTCCGACCCAGAATTGATGGGCATGCTCCACCTAAAAAAAAAATATCCCCTTGAGCCACATGCTCTAGGGATCTAAACCTCACCACAACAATAAATAGGACATGCTGGAGGGATAGATTCCTGTCCCAGAGACTTCCCATGCTGTGGAACAAGATTCCAAACTACATTAGGCAGAGCTCCTCACTAACACTCTTCAAGAGAAATCTTGATGAGTGGATGGGAAACAGGAAGTTTACCCCGGGGATCACTTCAGTGGCTCTGCTGGACAGAGCCACAGGAACTAATCTAAGTGGGCGGCAAAAGCCAACACATTCCAGCTAGGCTTGTAAATGCCTTTGGGCAGATAGCCTAGCACTTACCTATGAACCTATGAAAAGTCTGGCTTACATTCTTGTTTCAGTGATTCAGATACCAAGGAAGCATTTTCCATTTCACTACATAACATTAAGAAGCTAGTTCCAGTGATCTTCCTTGATAATTCAGTTTGAAGGCATGCTTCAGAGAAGCCAGACCACATCCTTAGAGCATCTGGATGTGTACTGCTGCAGACATTACATGCTATCAGAACTGTGGAGATGCATATGCATATGCAGAAATGCAGAGCTATATTTGATTTCAAGGGGTTATTTGCCTGGAAGTGTAAGCAATATGTTGTTCCAGATGCTACCTCTATAGCTCTCTTTGTACATGGACATTTAGAAAGTTTGGATCCAGCTATTAAATGCATTCCTTTCTGTAAGTTGTGCAAGATGCTACATACATGTTTGCATGCCAGAGGGAAGCTTCCTTAAAGACATTGAACTGTTTTCCTTCCCTGAAGAAGAGAAAGACAAAATAGCAGCACTGAGCATGGCATTCAGTAATTATTGTAATCCTTGAAAGACTTTACCATTTATTCACCAACTCTCTTTTTTAATAGAATTGCAATGTCCTACAGAGGCTGTAGAGGCTTATGTTACTGAAATGAAACAAAGATCCAAAATGGTGCACGAATAAGTAAGATGATATAGATTAGTCTGTGGTATACACAATAATACGAAAGCAGATCTGACCTTACCAAAAGTTATGGATGTTGCACGGCAAGTCAAATTACTTGAACACAGTTAAAGAAGTATCAGACAAAAAGGATGTCTGTGTGTAACATAAATTATCTGTAAAACAAAATGTTGTAATGAGAAATAAAGTGAGGTTTGTTTTGCAAACTAATAAATATGGAAAAGAAATCCATGTGAGAATGCAAACTGGAGTCCAGAAAAAGAACATGCAGATGAAATTCTCATGTAGTAAGTGTGACTATGGGCTTGATACGAAGAGTTGTACAATCTGTGTCTTGCAGAATTTGCTCGAAAAAAGCCAATTTGCAAAGAGATGTAAAAGTAATTTTTATGTTGTTGAATATAAATTTAAAATGAGTAGGGCTCACAAACAGTTCTGTTTAGTTCTATGGATGTGAATGGACCAATGTTGCTTATTGTACATCCTGATATTACAGATGATACTAGGTATCGCATTGAGCTGTAATTCTGTGTGCCAGACAAGAGTTCGCCATAGCAGAGGAATGGGAATGGTGTAATCTATATGTTATGTTTTCTCAAAAGGGGAGGTAAGGAGTTTTTCATGCAGCCCCCATTCTCCACTACTATGTGTGTTAGAACGATGTAGAGGTAACATACGTCACCATTAGGGCATAGCATAGACATCAAGGCAGGTGCTTTCTGTTCATTATTTTCATTGGTGTATGTTAAAATGGTATAGAAGCACTATATGTCACCATCAAGGTATAACATAGACATCAGCCATTTTAATTACTCTTTGTTGAAGTGTTAGAAAAGTTGATGTTCTTCCTCTCATCATGTTCACCAGTGTAAAAGTTACAGAAGTGCTACGTGTCGCCATCAGGGTGTAATACAGCTGTCAGACAAACGATCTCACTTTCATTGTTTCCATTGCCATTAAGATTGTGCAGAAGTACTACATGTTACCAACAGGCACTGGTGCTGCTCCCTCATTCAAAAGGCAGTGATAATAGTAAAGGACAGATATCTCTGATATCTGCCTTTTTTAAAGGCAGCATATTCAGCTATGCCACAGGTCTGATATATACCAGTTTTCTGAGATGTTCTGCCCCTTACTATTTTCACTGTCTTTTGACTTGAGTATTGTCAGATCAAATTGTATATCATATGCTCTGAGATAGTGCAAAATAGCACAAAATATACTGAACCTACTGATATTGCCAACATACTGGCAGATAGATTCAGTGCAAATTTCACCTCCCTCTCACCTTCAAAAGGGCCCACAACTATAACGGAAAAGTGTTGTGTCCCGGAAATCACAGAAGCACAGGTGAAAACATCCCTTTCAAAAGCCAAGAACACAGCATCAATGGGGCCAGATGGTGTCCCAGGCTGCGTCTTGCACGAACTACAGAACGAACTAACCCCCCACCTAAACACGCTGTTCAACCTCAGCCTCTCCACAGGCTACGTGCCCATAGAATGGTGCACAGCAATGGTTATTCCACTCCACAAAGGAGGAGCCACAACTGACCCTGGTAACTATTGCCCTATAAGCCTGACTAGCCTGGTCTGCAAGGCTATGGAGCGCAACATCATGGAACTCATTAACAAAGACATTGGGAATCTCCAAACACTTGACCTGACCCAGTTCGGCTTTGTTAAGGGCAGATCATGCCTAATAAACCTGGTTGACTTCTTCAAGACAGTTACCAAGGCCATAGATGAGGGAAAGGTGGTTCACACAGCCTACCTTGATCTCGCCAAGGCATTCGACACCATTCCTCACTCGGGTATTATAGAAAAACTCACCAGCCTGAACATAAATCCCTACGTCACAAGATGGGTTGCCAACTGGCTTACAGACAGAACTCACACGGTAAGAATAGCGGGCTCCAGGTCTGACTCTAAACCAGTCACAAGTGGTGTCCCACAAGGCTCAGTTCTGGGACCCCTACTGTTCGGCATATATTTCTCAGAAGTATAGGCAAACACAGGAGGACTATGGCTAACCAAGTTCACCGATGACTGCAAGCTGGGAGCCATAATTGACTCTCCGGCTGACACGGACATCCTCCAAAAGGCCTTACTGAGACAGACACCTGGTGTCAAAGTCATGGCCTCAAGCTAAATGCCAAAAAATGCATAGTCATCCCGTTTGGGAAAAACAAAACACCCACCAATTACCACATAGGCGGCAGCCCCCTTAATACAGAAGAGGTAGTATGAGGTAGATAGTAATCTCTCCTTTGACAATCATATTGCCAAAGTAGTTAGGAAATCCTTCTATGTGGCCCATCTAATTACTAAGGGGTTTGCATCTAGAAATAAAGAGGTTATAGTGCCCCTCTACTCGTCACTCATCAGACCCATCATAGAGTACAATACCCCATTTGGGATGTACCTCACAAGACACTTCCAACAGCTTGAAAGACCACAAAAGCACCTCACCAAGAGGATTACTGGCCTCAAACATATGTCCTATGCAGCCCGACTGAAAAAACTCCGGCTGTACTCAGTGGTATATCGCTTACTCAGAGGTGATCTCTGCATGACTTACAAAGCCATGTCCATCTCAGAATTGATGGGCATGCTCCACCTAAAGAAATCCAAGTCACTGTGAGCCACATGCTCTAGTGAGCTAAACCTCGCCACAACAATAAATAGAACATGCTGGAGGGATAGATTCCTGTCACAGAGACTCCCCATACTTTGGAACAAAATTCCTAACTACATTAGGCAGAGCCCCTTATTAACACTCTTCAAGAGAAGCCTTGACGAGTGGATGGGTAACAGAAAGTACACCCCTGGGATCACTTCATTGGTTCTGCTTGACAGAGGCTCAGTTAATTAATCAATGGGGTGGCGAAAGCCGACACACTCTGGCTAGGCTTATAAATGCCCTCGGGCAGATAGCCTAGTACCTACCTATGAACCAATGAACCTATTAGTAAGAAACACACCTGTTAAACAGAAGCTGCTCTTCTTGACTAGTGGCGCTGCTTTATTTAGCACTAGTATAAAAGCTGCACATGTTAGCATCAGGGAACACAATGCCTGATGGACAGATGTACTGACTCTATATCATTGGTGCCAGAAAACCACATGCCCCATCAGGAATCAGCAGTGATGTCAATCAGACACTAAACGACTCACTATTAGTAACATTGGTAATCCAAGTTTTGCCAGAACTTCACATGCTATGAGCAGTGACTAGCATGCATATACTGAGACAACACATCACTCATTATTTACAGCAGTGCTGATCTGAGCATCACATGCTACCATCAAAGACTAGGACAGATGTCACTGAAACACTGTGTCCTTCACTGTTAGTAACAGACTGATTATAATGATGGTAGAACATTACATATCACCATCTAGGGCCAGCACAGACATCACTGAGACACTATGTTATTCACTATTAGAAACAGACTGATTATAATGACGGCGGAACATTGCATGTCACCATCTGGGGCCAACACAGAGATCACTGAGAAACTATTAAAAACAGACTGACAATAATGATGGCAGAACATTGCATGTCACCATCCGGGGCCAGCACAGATATCACTGAGACACTATGTTATTCACTATTAGTAACAGACTGATTATAATAATGGTAGAACATTACATGTCACCATCTGGGGCCAACACAGATATCACTGAGACACCATGTTATTCACTATTAGTAACAGACTGATTATAATGATGGCAGAACATTATGTGTCACCATCCAGGGCCAACACAGACATAACTGAGACACTGTGTTATTCACTGTCAGTAACAGACTGATTATAATGATGACAGAGCATTACATGTCACCATCCGAGGTCAGCACAGACATCACTGAGACACTATGTTATTCACTATCAGTAACAGACTGATTATAATAATGGCAGAGCATTGCATATCACCATCCCAGGCCAGCACAGACATCACTGAGACACTGTGTTATTCACTATTAGTAACAGATTGATTATAATGATAGCAGAACATTGCATGTCACCATCAGGGGCTAGCACAGATGTCACTGAAACACTATGTTATTCACTATTAGTAACAGACTGATTATAATGATGGCAGAACATTATGTGTCACCATCCAGGGCCAACACAGACATAACTGAGACATTGTGTTATTCACTGTCAGTAACAGACTGATTATAATGACGACAGAGCATTACATGTCACCATCCGAGGTCAGCACAGACATCACTGAGACACTATGTTATTCACTATCAGTAACAGACTGATTATAATAATGGCAGAGCATTGCATGCCACCATCCCAGGCCAGCACAGACATCACTGAGACACTGTGTTATTCACTATTAGTAATAGTGTTGGTCAAGGTGGCAGAACATTACTTCCTACCATCAGAGACTAGCATAGATGTTACAGATGTAACAGAACACTGTCACTCAGTAGAATGAAACATGGGTCTGTATTATATATTCAAACTTTCAAAACTTCGAATCCCATATGTTTGACAACATATGGTCGAAGTTTGAAAGATCGAATATACAATAAAAAAAAAGAAAAACTTACTTTAACGGTGCGAGCTGGGGGCAAGCCCCCCTGCACCCCCCACAACCCCCCTACTTAAATATGCTAACTCCGAGACTGCACTTCAGTGCAGAAAAGGGAAATTCTCCCATTCTGCACTGTACGGCGCCATTACATTCAACCTTTGAACTCTTGAAATGTCGATCATATGGTGTCGACCATATGACATTTGACATTTCAAGCATTCGGTTTTCTAATAGGAACCCTGAAACATTATGTCACTCACTATCAGTGGTAGTGCTGACCAAAATGATGACTCACCACTAGTAATTGTTCTGGTCAGAATGGTGACAGAACACTGCATACTACCACCAGTGCTTCTGCAGATATTAGATACATGCATTTTGTTAGCATTTTTTTTCCAGTAGACAAGATGATGTTAGGGTGAAGATGTAAGATAGATACCCTGTTTAGCAACCATTTGAAATCTCGGGACCCACACTAATGAGTCCCAAAATGTGGAGACTGAATTTTTGAAAATCTGGACTTATATATACTAAGTCCCAGATTGCCATTTTGTGGAATATACAATGAATTCAAGAATTAGTATACATACAATCAATAATACTTTCACCTACAAAAATAACTATCAAGAAACTGAATACACTAATGTTAAATTTCTTATGGGCACCTAATAGACCTAGGATTGCATTAAAGAAACATACTAATAGCTGGTCTCAAGGGGGTATTTCTTTTCCAGACTTTAATTTATATATTATCTCTTCTATTATAAAAGTTATTACTTTATTAATAGATCGGTCATATGTCGCAAAATGGAAAGATTATTGGGAGCTAATTAGTATGCACTTCATGAAAATCTCCTTAACACATAAAAATATGATTATAAATAACTCCATGTTGTGGTTGCTAAAGGAATTTTGTACTTCACCTATTACACCTAAACATATGGTCTGTTACCCATTAAATATTATTATTAGTTATCGTAACTTTATATTCATGCACCCTAAGTATAGGGAATGGAATTTTATTGTATTCCCTATAATTTATACTCAGGGTATGCTTATGTCATCTACTTCTGAAGGAGCTCATTTAGCTATAGATAATAATCTAAAGTACTGGTATCAGCTGATATCTGATAATAAAGTTAAAAATCTAGATTTCTTAAAACAAGAATTTGATCTAAGAGAAACTTGCTGGTTAGAGGTTCAGATCTTTAGACAACATCTCATTGATAGAATAGATCTAATGTCTATAACAGTTAAAGAATCTATTCCAAAACTGATTGATTACTTGATAATAAATTTACAGCATAAAGTTTCTGATAAAGGTAAACTTTCATATATACATAAAATTATCAGACAAGAAACTTTTTACAATGTAGATTCATACTGGAATTATTTCACCTCTATTAATGGGGACCCACCAACTCAACAAGATAAACAATATATATTGGAATCTGCTTATAGAACTACATCTTCCATTGTCTGGAGACTTTATACATGGAAATTTTTACATAGATCTTTTTATACACCTTTGATGATGAATAAAATTAATAATAAAGATAATCTATGTAAGAGATGTAATGTAGAAATTAATGCTGACTGGGCTCATATGTTTTATGACTGTATGAAGTTGAAAGAATACTGGAAGTCAATTAATGAATTTTTGCAGGCTCTTTTACAGATAATTTCATTATTTCTAAGTCTCTTATATTATTCAACACACCTGTACCTCAATGTGTTAAAAAGATTAAGCTTCCCTTGTTATGGTCTATCCTAGCAGTGGCTAGGAAAATAATAACTAGAAATTGGATTTCAGATACACCTCCTTCGTTCAATGAATTTAAAAATGTTATGAATATAATGTGTCATATGGAAATAAGCACAATTAGAATGAGAACAACTAGAAAAACATCACATTTTATTGTATGGGATAATTTACAAAATTTGTTAAAAAAATTCTAATTTCAATAGCACAGTATTTTAGTTTAATTAATTGATCTGATTGTAGTGGATGTCTTTGTAAATACTTTAGTTGTTTTGTTGAATATTATAATAATACCTATTTTTAATGATTTGTATAAAATTGTTATGATATTTCTCTTATATGTTAAAACAATAAACTTGTTTTAAAAAAAAAAAAATAATTAGTATACATAAGTTTGGGAGGTGTTGGGGCTTGCCTCCCCCATATCAGGGTTGCAGGCAGGCTTTCTCCCTGAAAAAAATATAGTTTAAAAGAAAAGAGTGATGTTCAAAGTCCACTCTTCTCCTGTATTTCTGACTTCTTTTTTTTCAATATAACAGCACTCATCAAGGAGATGTGTTGACATTTCAATATGGAGCCATTTTGTTCTCAGCATTGGCACTGTTGTATGTAAATCAGTTGGTAGAACTTTACAAGCTATTTTTTGACAACTTTTGTATTTACAATAGCATTGATATATCTACTTTCTTAACTTTTGTATTTTCATAGTAGACTATTAATGCAGCTTTTTATAGTATACTATTACTGTCACAGCTACTGCTTTCATAATTGAAAATAATTGCTTCTTTGTGCCCCCATACAAAATTCGGCATTTATCTGTTGCATTTTTATTTATTTATTTATAGTTTGTTAACAGGGCTAGTTCCACTAGGCCAAAGACCTCTTATCAGGGGAGACCCAAGGAAAACTTCCACTACTCTTTGGAGGAGAGGAAGTGAACCAGTCTCTGGAGTTGCTGGGTGGCACAAGGGAGCTGCTACTACAGTTCTGGGAATTTCAGGATAGAAGAGAAGCAGGAGAAAACTTACTGAAGGAAGGAGAGTGAAATAACTCTTACAGACTTGGAGATTGTAGGACTGGAGACAAAAGTGTTGGTAACTTGATGGACCAAGCAGAGCCAACAGAAGGAGAGGAAGCATAATGGAGTGATATGGTGGACAGAGTATCACAGGAGGAAGAGACGGAAAGGTTTTGTGGATCAGTATATATATACACCTTTAAGAAGCTTTCCATGGGCTTGCAGTTGTGTATAAATATTGAGCATGTGCAAGCCAGACTGCCATTTACCTAGCTTCATAGTCAGTTGATGTAACTGTGGTGGAAATCACAAATCCAAAAGAGAAAAGTGCTTAGCTTTTGGTCAGCAATGCCACAGATATAAAAAGTGGAATCATTTCCAAAGATTTTGTAAATCAAACAAGACACATTCTTTTATTAAAAGTGAACATTCAAAGAGAAAAGTTGATGTATTAGAAATCTGCAACCCTACTTTTTATGTTGATGGTGTGTTTGTGCTTAATGAAATGGTCAATGCAGTAGATTTATGGGCAAAGAATGAAGAATTTTGTACTGTTTGGATAATTGGATGACCCATAGAGCTCAAAGTTATGTCAGCAGAAACATTTGCTGGAGTATGTGCTGGTGAGAAAATTGATTTGGCAAAGTGTGTGAAGCTTGTTGCTTATGATGTTGAAGAAATTCAAACCGAAGATTCAGTAGTACTTTCATGTTACTCTGCTGGGAACAGTTATGACTTGCAATTTTACTTAGTTAAAAGGCATGTACAGTCATTATTAGGCCTCAGAGACAGTTTGAAAATAGGACTACTTTCATTTAATAAGGAAGTCCACCATGTAAGCTTGAAAGACCACTGTTTTAATTTTGCCCAGTCTATTTTTTCTATCTATGCTGATCTTTTCGAAGACATACTAGCCAAACTCCCAGTTGTGTACTGCATGAAGTTAGACCCTGAAATCAGCCCAGTTGTCAGACCATCCTGGAAAGTCCCAATAGCTATGCAGAACAGAGTCACAGCTGAGCTAGATAAAATGGTGCAGCAAGGTGTGATTTGTCCAGTTGATGAACCAACTGAATGGGTATCTTCCATGGTGGTATCTCATAAGAAAAGCTCAGATGATATCAGAATATGTATTGATCCAAGAGATTTGAACAAAACGTTGAAAACACGTCATCATCCAATGCATACAGTCAAGGAAGTCACTGGTTTTATACCAAATGCCACTGTGTTTTCTGTTTTGGATGCAAAGAGTTCATTTTGGTAAATTTTGCTTGACCAAAAATCTTCATTGCTAACCACTTTCAGTACTCCTTTTGGCAGGTACAGATTTTTGAGAATGTCATCTGGGATAAATTCTGCCAGTGAAGTCTTCCAGCATGCAATGGAACATATTTTTTCTGGATATCCGTGTGCTATTATAGTAGATGATATTCTAGTAGGAGGAAATGGTGATGCCGAGTATGAAGAAAACCTCAAGAAAGTTCTGGCAAGAGCATGTAAAGTGAATCTTAAGCGGAATCCTCAAAAGTGCAAATTCAGGCTACAAGAAGTTACTTATGTTGGTCATTTGTTTACCAGTTCCAGCTTATGACCAGATCCTGCCAAGCAAACAGCAATTTTTGAGATGCCAGCTCCAGACAATGTGCAAGCCATCCAATGTTTTCCTGGCATGGTTAACCACCTGGGCAAGTTCATTCTAGACCTGAGACAACTTTCAGCATCACAATTGCCAGTACACTAACTCTCAGATACCATGATGTTCACAAACCTGTAACTCGTTCTTGTGAGGCTTTGAAATTTGGTCTTGATGCAGTCATTTTTCAAGAGGGTAGACCTGTAGCCTATGCTTCCAGAACCTTAACCCAAACCGAGTTGCAGTATGCTCAGATAGAGAAAGAGCTCTTGGCAATTGTGCTTGCATGTTCCATGATTATATTTATGGCTGCCCAATTCAAATCGAAACAGATCACCAAACTCTAGTCACTATTTTGAAAAAGCCTATGCATACAGGTTCAGTCATATTGCAACTCAAGATTTTGAAATTGCAATAGTATAATTTCAATCTTGTCTACACAAAAGGCAAACTTCTTTATCTTCCTGATACTTTATCCAGATCACCCAGAAATACCACTGACTAGCCTGAAAATGAGTAACTTGATTTTAAAGTCATGCAAGTGAGAACATTTTCTTCCACAATTCTTGATGAGCTTAGAAGTCACACAGCCTCAGATCCAATTCTTCACAAGCTCAACCACTTTATCAGTCAAGGATGGCCATCAAAGCAATCTTGTTTACCTCAAAAACTACAACCATGTTTTCCTTACAGAGATGATATTTTGTTTGACACTGGTATCTTCATGAAAGGTCCAACAGTGACTGTTCCAAAATCCTTACAACAAGAGTATATTACCATCTTGCATTGTGGCCACCCAGGAACTGGGCGAGAGGACTAGTATTTTGGCCTTCTATGTCACAGAATATTGACAGTACTTTTATCTTGTTCTGTCTATAATAGTACTAAGTCACATCAACAGAAAGAACCACTTCAGGTAAACCAGATTCCTGAGCTACCTTGATCAGCAGTAGCTACAGACATTTTCGAATGGAATGGTTAACATTAATTGGTGTTAGTAGATTCTTATTCAAATTGGTTAGAGATTGACCTACTTCCTAATCTAGCATCCATTACTGTCATTACTAAGTTGAAGCATAATTTTGTAGCCCATGGTAGTCTGCACAAAGTTATTTCTGACAGTAGCACACAGTTTACAAGCCAGCAGTTCAAGAGATTTGTTGAAGAGTGGGACTTTATTCATATTATGAGTAGCCCTGAGTACCCACAGTCAAATGGTTTGGCAGATCATGCAGTTCAAAGTACGAAACAGTTATTAACGAAGTCAAAACAAGACAAGAGCAATGTTTTTCTGAATCTCCGGAATCTCAGAAATGCTCCTCTGATAAATATCTTGGTTCACCCTACACAAACGCTTTTGTCAAGACAAACCAGAACCACACTACCAATCAGAAGCAATCTGTTGGTTCCCTGTGCTAAGAACATAAAGCTCACTTCAGAAAAAAACTTATATGCTGAATATTTACTTATTAGGAAACTAATATATTTAGTTGGAGTATATATGTTTCCCCCGAAATGGAAAAAGAGTTGTTAGAGATTTTTTTTTTAGCTCAAGACTGAACCTGGTGAGTAGAGGAATAATTTATAATAAAAAAGGAAGAAGGTGGTTTGAATTTAAAAAAAAAAATCTAGTGATACATTTAGCATCTATGCATTTACACAGGGTAATGAGAAAGGTAAAGGAAATTCACTTGAAACAAAACAGCCAGCTAAAAGAATACACATTTTATTTAAACATTCAAACACATTTTAATGTTTCACATACTTAAACAAAAGGAGAAAAATCCGAAATATGGCCAGGAGAAAAACATTTTTATCCTGGGCATGTTTCGGATCAGTCTGCTTTTGTTTACGTACGTGATATATTATTTTATTGTGAATGGTCCATTAATTCTAGTTGTTGATGTGTTTTTTTGTTAAATTTTAGGGTTTATTTAAAAAAAGGGGGCATTAGGTGCTAATTAATTTATTAGTTCATGTAACCTGTAAATGGTTTAAAAGTGCTGTATTTATATATTTTATTCAGTCTGACAAAGTCTTGGTGAACAAGATGAAAACACTTACTGAATTTATTGAATGTTTAAATAAAATTTCTATTCTTTTAGCTGGCCGTTTTGTTTCAAGTGAATTATCTACATGTATGGCTTTTTTTCCCATTTTTTATGTGCTTATTTCATCATTTGTGAATTAAAGGTAAAAGGAATTAAAAAGAAATTATAAGTATGATGTGAAAAATATAAAAATGTTTAGAAAAAAAAAGACAAGGAAAAGAAAAGAAAAGAAAAGAAAAAAGGACAGGATGGAAGAAAAAGAATATGAGATTTTTTTTAGTTTACCCATCAAAGAAATTACAACAAGATGAATAAAAGGCAATACAAGACAGAAGAAAAAGGTTTCAAATTATTTATGAAGCATAGGATGTTTGTGGAGAATTAGGCAAGCTACAGATATTTTGAAAGGGAATATGAAATATAAGGTGAATGGAGGAAAGAAAATGTGTTGACTGTAGTGAAGAAGAAACAACAAAATAGTGTTTTTTTTTTTAATTGCATGAAGAATTTTCAGAAATATTTAAAAATCAATATAGATGAGAAGAATTTAAATGTATAAATATGAATCTGATATTGCATGGGAAGTATGATAAAGTAAATAAATTTAATACTGATAAATGGAATAAAGTACTATTTGTGATAATATGAGTGCTGTGGAAAAAGATGTGAAAATTTGTTATATAACAAGAAAGAAGGTGATGCATTAGTTGAAATAAGAAGATGGTCGTGGAAGAAAGGGTGGAGGGGCTAGGTAGTAAGTATAAAAGATAAAAGAAAAAAGAAGGAAAGAAATAACATTGTTTAGCCAAGTTCTTTTGTGTTGATAACTTGTAAATAATTTTAAGTATGAATGTAAACAAAATTGAGTGTAAATAACCGATTTAAAGCTTTTTATATGATATAAAATAAATGTAAATGTTAATAAAGTACCTGTACTCTTTTCATTAAGTGCTGTGGGATATTTTCGTCCATCTGAGCAACCACCAGCTCAGGCAGATGGGGCATCTCTTTAACGTCCCATCTGAAGGATGGATTTGTTATATAAAATCACCTTCTAATCCAAATACAAACATTTTGATTGTGGTAATTTATGTTTAATCAAAAATATGTAGTAATGAAAACCATTTAAATGATATCTGTCAAAAATAGCCACTGCTATGACTGTGTATTTGTGTAAAGTTTTCACTTTTGAAACCAGCATACCATCATACTTATTCATTCATAGCACCATAGATATGTAATGTCTTCTTTTTAAGAAGATGGGAAATTAAAAAAAATGTTTCTTGCAAATTACTGGAGAAACTCTGACCTTATCTGGGGACATTATTGACAGGAAGAAAGATCCATTCTGAAGTATTCCTTAATCAGTGAATGTGCCCTTTTCTGAGAAGGCAGTGTCAGAAGCAGATGGTAGAACTGGTTCCACTGTGGTAGATGAAGTTATTGCGGATATTGCTGTGGCAGGGATGCAGAAGTGAATGAAATATAACCAAAAAAAAGCAGAAAGCTCTGGACATTGTTGGGGAAATAGCTGATATGGCTCACAGTCTGACCAATACTGAAAATTAAACTACAAACCTGAAAAATGTGAGTTCTCAAAGTTAATGCTAAAATTGTAATGCGTTTTGCAGTTGCTTCCTCTCTGCACCTTGACACTAGGATATATGCCCTTCCCATTCCCCTACTACTTATACTATTTATATATGCTAATTCTGAGATTGCTGTATCTCATAGTAGGGGAAATACTCCAAGGCACTGCAGTTTCAGAATTAGTGTATATATTTCTCTTATTTGCATTTAAATTCTTGCTGTTCTGGTGATTGTAATTAATGTTTTTAGATTCTTAATGGTTACCTGGCTAATACATCCTTTCAATGCTATGTGGAAGGCTGTTCCAGTACCTTTGGAGTGACAAACTGTGGTGGTGGTACACATTTTGAGAAAGGGGGACAGGTAGGTATATTCTACGTAAGGATTGGTCATACTCCTTAGCCTTCCTGGAAAAAGTACATGCCAGGGTGCTCTTAAGGTAGAATTCATCCAGCAGTCAAGTTGAAATTCAGGAAAATGAATGTGGATTATCTGCTGCAATGGAAATGGATCAACCCTTTGTTCTTGCACAGATGTTGGAAGGGTCAGAGCAGCTGGTCTATACTGTCTACATGTATTTTGTGGATTTGGAGAAGGTATATGACTGTGTACCTAAGAATGTATTTTAGGAAGTGCTACAACAGTACAGTATCCCAGGACTGCTTATACATGTTATTCAGTCCCTGTATTTTATGAGTGACAGTTATGTCTGGATTCTTGGTGTTAAGTCACATACATTCAGAGCTATGTCTGGTTGATCTGATGATATGTTATTGCCAAGATTGACCTTTATTTTTCTTATATGGACACTGGCATTGGCAGTACCACTGTTTGTTATTACATTGCTTTCTAATATTGCTTAAAAAT
This sequence comes from Protopterus annectens, assembly GCF_019279795.1. Taxonomy (NCBI): domain Eukaryota; kingdom Metazoa; phylum Chordata; order Ceratodontiformes; family Protopteridae; genus Protopterus; species Protopterus annectens. The sequence goes on from NC_056740.1 coordinate 217,526,507, forward strand.
ATAATTTTTCCTGTTACTGGTTCTGTAGAGGTTTTTTTTGTCTGCTGTTTGTTTAGTTAACATCTTTGCTTATGAAATGTAAATAATCACAAGAGGAGGATCATCAGATTTTTCTCCCTTTCTGTCCTTGTTTCCCCCAGCCCACTGTGATGATTTGCACAAACCAGATGTGTAAAATTTACAAGAATATCAATTTCTTACAGACTGGGGGATTAGAAGATTAATGCCACTAATTTCTGCCTGTCTTTAAGTTGGATATGAAGCAATTGTGGAACAATCTACTTATTTAACTTAAATTGAAGTGGATGCGGTGGACTGAGTTGGACTTGAACTGGATCCACTTGCTGCCTGCTGTTACTTAAAAATGGTAAAGTGGTGCTGGTGACTCACCCACAGATTTAATACTGTAAAACATATATAACCTATCTATTCTTTGCATAAAAGTAATGTTTAGCTCAGAGTAGTTTCAGGTTATGTACCACATACCAGCATTCTTGTTTCCATTTACAATAAGGGTGGGGCAGCTGTACTCACCTGATTGTTACCAATCCCTGTAAACTGTTTAGTTATCTGAAAACATTAGCTTGCTGCAGTAAAAGCAGGATTCATTTTAGCCTAGCCAAGTATTAACAAAACATGTTGCAACTTGCAACACCATCTGTAGGTTAGTACTTAGAAAATACAAATGCTTACACCTTAGCTTACATGGTATCCACATGAGCAATACCCTTGATCCTTATCCCTTTAGGTAATCTTCGGGGGAAGGATACCACAAAAACAAAGCTGGCAAGTAGAGATCAATATCCAGATTGTTTTACTAGTAAGCCACTGTCCCTCCTTTTCCTGACACAATGGCATCACATTCAGGCAGAGCTGGATCATAATCAAATGGGGCCCTAGGCAGGGTAATGGAAAAGACCCCCCACCACTCCTGCAGCTATTCCAGTGTCCCATTATTTGGCTGTACCTCCCCATATACCATAAGCACTATTCAAACCTGTCACTGTACATACTATTTTCTTCTTTACTTTTACTGTGATTACTGAGATTTGGATTTAATTTAAAACTTTTATTTCAAATTTTAGAACACAAACTGATTGATATTTGCTAAGCAAAACAACATCACATTAAAAAGAGACTTAGCATGAGCAACAGTAATATTTCTTCCCTTGGAACTCACACCCATTGAAAATGCATCTGGCCAGTTGCATAGTAAGTATACTTTGGGGCCTGGACTGTTTTCAAACCATGAGCTCCCACAGATATTTTCAGACCACACATACAAGTATGTGTTTTTCATTCTCCTTCCTGAATTGTTTTAAATTATATTTCTTGGAAAATACAGCAACATTTGTTAAGAGTGCATTTTACCTTTGTAGTTTTGAACATTTATTTTTCCAGTAAGCACTGAAACAAAATATATGAACCAATAATGACAGGAGTACCCAATTTAGAATATTTTAACTGTAAATGACCACTCAAAATGCTGTCATTATAATCTACCTATATCCATACTCAGCAACTGTAGTCACTTTATTGACTGTACACAACACCTCTCTGATTGTGATAAAAATTGCCACAGTAAAGTATTTCAATTTGCTTTACACAAATGCATACTAGTCCTACAAAGACAAATGACTTTTTAACTTTCATCAGCTTAACAGGGTCAGTCATTTTTATCAACAGACATCTCCCAAACCCAGAAATTATACATCATTGACTGCATCCTTTTCAGATGTTTGTGTCAAAGGCTTAACTTTTTTATCAGCTCAACAGGATCAGTCAATTTTATCTAGAGACATCTCCCAATTCCAGAAATTATAGCTACATTGTTGACTTTCAGATGTCTGTGTCAAAAAATTAATAATAATAATAACCAAAGTCACATACTTCATATTTATTTTACACAAACACACACACACACACACACACACACACACACACACACACACACACACACACACACACACACACACACACACACACACACCACTTAAAATGACCATATGATAAGAATATAAGATAGTTTCATCCACAAAGAGCCCCTTCACTAGCCATTATAGCCACTTTGTTGACTCTGCATGCGCTCCTTGTTGTTATGAATAAATAAATTACATGCACTTTATCTGTAGCCTCAGTTTATACAGAAATACAGCAATATGCAACAATGACTACATAATATATATTGAAGATCAGACTGTGTTTATCATTACTCCAACTAATTTAGACTGCATGAGAGTGGCTGCTGTGGTGCAGGGGTTAGCATTGTCACTGCACAGCAAGAGGTTCTCCAGTTTGATTGTTGGCTGAGGTGCCTTCTGTGCAGAATCTGCATGTCCTCCCTGCGGTCAAGTGGGTTTCCTCTGAGTGCTCCAGTTTCCTCCCACATTCCAAAGATGGGCAGTAAGTGGATTGGACACTCTAAATTGGCCATAGGTGAAAGTGTATGCATGAGTGAGTGGTGTGAATGAACTACTGTGGTAGGGCTAGATACCTGGCGGTGTAAATTTTGGCTTAAGATGATTGTCACTGTGGAAGTGACACCCCAAGCCCATGTGCAAAATGGGAAAAGGGGTTGAGGATGGATGGATGGATGGACCTGACAAATGTCATCCCCTTTTGCAGTTGCTGGAGGCTGTAAAGAAATTTTTGCAAAAATGTTTTACTAAAATGCAACATGGTTAGACTATATTATAAAATCCAGGCCTGATAATGAATTACTTCATTTTTAGTGCAATGAATAAAGCAAAACAATTGCAGCTAATATAAATGCAGCAGCAACTTTTGTTCAATAACCCACAAGTCATACAAAAATAGAAATATAACTGTATATAGCATACTGTTTTCTGAGGGAAATGGGGTCTTACATGCTTACAGGACACCTGCATCTCATTTATGACCTCCCTAGGTCTTCTCTGTTATCTAGAATAGCCATCCCTTCTGACATCACTCAGTAAAGATCTGACATATTTGAATGGCTAATAATACTGTATTGTTTCAGCATTCACTGAGAGTCAACAGAGCCAGATTCTGGACAAACGAGGTCCTATGAAAGGTAATGAATCAAGCCTCTGCAAGTCAGACCACTATATCATTACTTGGCTGCCTCATCCCTATTACCATAAGCACTGTTCAAATCAGTCAATGTTCGTACTATTTTCTTCTTTACTTTGGCAATTATCACAGAGATTTGGATTTTATTTTAAACTTTTATTTCAAATTTTACAGGAAACACACTGACTGCCATTTTCTAAACAAAATAAAACACTCGCAATGAAAATAGACTTAGCATGAGAAACAGTGAACTTCTCTTCCCTTGAAATTCACATTTAATTACAATGCATCTGGCAACCCATTAAACTACAAGGAGCATGCTGGGATTCATACTCAAATTGCATATAGTGAAGTATTAATTAACGTCTATGTCAAGGGTGCAGAAATTCAAAAGACAAATGTATAATGCATTTGCTAACAGCCTGGGACAGCCAACTGAACACAAGTATCCCTTTTTATGATCAACCTAGGAGTACTGTCTAGTGAAGTAAATTGACAGAGCTACACAGAAAACAAATGAAGGCTGAGGGAATCAAACCATCTACTATTGGAATCAGGTCTTTAACAACTCGTAGCCTTATACATTCAAACTAAGTGCCATAGACAAACTGTTGCAGCCCAAGCAAAGTGCATTTCACACATATGGCTACAAAAACAAGCTAAATTAAAATGTATTCTTAGTTAAAATATTAACATTAAAGTCACAGACTTCATGCTGTCCAATTTATTCACAGCTAAATAATAAACACACTGTCAAGATTAAGGAAACTAAAGATAACATCCAAGAACAAGGTTCAAGTGATTATACTCTTGTATACTACAATTAATTTCCTTTACACCATAGCTACTGTGGTTCATAGGTACTAGATACTGGGCATACAGTCCAGCAGACAATTGAGCAGCCAAGCCGAAATTTTCAGTTGTGCCAAAGCACTGTCTGGTTAACTGACTTGGTCAAGGACAGAGTATAAATATGAGATAAAATAAGAGATGCTCTGCAAAACTAGAATCTAGACAGGTTTTGCATCAACATGTATGTTGTGAGCCATAAACACTGAGAAACTATAACGACTGACATTAATTGACTGTAATCCTCAGTGATTTACCAAAGGGGAAAAAAGTTAATGAAGGTCTGGCAGTTGGTGTGGAGGATTGTTTTACTATCATAATGTCAATGTTCAAAGTAAAATCCTACCTAAAATATCGAAGTAGATGGTCAAAACGGAATATCGAGAAGGTCAGTATTTTGCAGACACCTTTCCTTAAGCAAATTCAACCTTTCTTGACATCTGTACACTGCAGTCAAACACTGCATACCATGTGACAAAACTATTTAGCAGGGGGGCAAGCTCCCCGCACCCCCCCCGAAGATTAAATATTCCAACTCTGAGATTGCACTACAGTGAGGAATAGGGCAAATTTCCTAATCTGCACTGTACAGCGATCTCTTGTCATAAGGCTGACCACATATATGCAAATGCACAATGCATTTGACAAACCAACACTTGCACAAATGAAGGTTCAACAACACGGGTTCACCCAATCAAATTTTAACATCCCGTGGTCATTGCACCTTCACTCGGAATTTTGATGGTAAACCATGGAGGATTAAGGCTCACACCTCCAGCAGCCAAGGTATAGGGTTTGAATCTGTGTTAATATGATGAAGTCACTTAACTAAGCAGCATTTTACACACACACACACACACACACACACACGCACACACACACACACACACACACACACACACACACACACACACACACTTATTCTCTCCCTATAATCTACCTGCTTAATTGCCTCTCCTGTAGCTCATCTTTCCTACTGCTGCTCATATCAAGTGCCTCTCCTCTCATAGTTCAAGAAATTCCACTCCTCCTGCATGAGTACCCACTTGTTCTCATGCTTCTCCTCCCCCATTGCTGCACAAAATAGAAATTCCATCTCAGAGATACTGCACACACAAAATAATAATAATAATAATTCCATCTCTTCTGTATAAGTGCTTACCCATTCTCATCATTCTGCTGTGAGATTAAATCTTGAGCCATTTCCTGGAAAGTCTCTCATTCATCATGCTTGACAGCTGCAGTCTCATTGGTTTAACAGCTAAAAGCATCTGCCAATAAGAGAGGCTGGAGCTTTTGCATGACAACCAAGAACTTTTAAAGCAGCAGCAGCAGCAGTATTGGTTTGGTTTGAATGCAGAGCAGGAATATTTTCGCCTCACAGTAAGACGCTGTCCGGTTCGATTCTCAGCTAGAGCGTCTTCTGAGTGGAGACATGCGTAAATGGGCGTACCTTCGTTGAAGGTTGTGCGTCAGGGCTGGTAACTCGGCACGTAAAAATCAACTACCAATCATTAGCGGACCGGAGTTCCGCTGTGGTGACCCCTAACCAGGAAAAGCCGAAAGACACAAACTGTTGTAAGGCTGGGCTCCCCTTGCCAGTAATAGGCTCATGGCAGTTGCCTTGGTCACCTAATGCTGGATCCAGCCCTGAAAGCCACTATGGCAATGATAAGTGCTCAGGGTAAATATGTTAGTATATGTGCTAAAAGTCAAAAGCCAAACAAATTCTAGTTGTTTCAAAGTGCAAGAATAAGATGTAAATCTATCTCTATCAGTAAAACAGTTATATCATGCTAAATGTGACTAGAATATACCATTTTTCTTCAAATGTAACATTTTCTTGGGGCATACGTCCCCAGATGCTCTTGCATATCTAGGAATTTTCTGCCCACTCAAAGCCTTTGATTGTTGCATACAGACATAGAACTCTCATGATCCAGACAGGCAGGCAGGCAGGAAACTGAATGGAAAACTAACCAAGTCTTTTAATATAATGTCAGGTACATGTTAAATAAATGTGGGTTTCAAGGGAATAACAGTTTACTTTTGCTCATGTTGAATCTTTTTAGTGTGCAGACATTTTGTTTTGCTTAGCAAATGGCACTCAATATTTTGCTGTAAAACATGAAAAAAATGTTAAATTTAAATCCAAATCTATGCAATCATTTTAAATGTAAAGAATAAGATAGCATGTACACTGATAAATATGAACATTATTTTGTTATTATTGGAGAGATATGGCCAAGTAAATGAATATTGGTATGGTTTGGGGGCTGGTCTATTATTCTGCCTATGGTATAATTTGATCATGATCTGTCATTGACCTAAATTGTATGCTGGAGGGATTCCCTTCAGAAGCTTCAAAAGGCCAAGACCAGAGGACTGAAGTTTTGAAATGTCGAAATTTCTGAATGGAAATTGCCGTACAGTGCGGAGCATTATAGCCGTATTGTGCGGAACAGTATATTTACTGTTTTCCTCACTGTAGTGCAATCTCAGAGCTGGTATATTTATTTAGCAGGGGGTGTGGGGAAAATTTTTTTTTTTAGTTTTCAAAGTTTCAAAACTTCAATCTTCTGGTCTTGGCCTTTTGAAGTTTTGAAATTTCGAGCTTTAGAAGTAGATTCGCTAAGGGACACAACAGTGCAAGTGCTTTGAGGAGAAAATATTTTAGAAAGAAGTTAGTAAGCCTAAGGAATTGATTGTTAAAGAAAGTTATGATGTACACATTCAGTGTTAAATGTGGCTAGAACAGGATAAAGAGCAAGGGGAATACAGACAGACTTGGGGGAAGGGTGGTTATGCAGGTGTTGACTATGATTTGATAGGAATGTGTATGCTTAAAGTGCAATTTGATATGTTCATATGTAAAATGCTGTGGCAAACCAATAAAAGATTACATTATCAGAAAATGTAGAATAGCATTCGTTTTATTTTTTTGAAGTTGTATCTATACTATTATCATCACCTGTTTTCTTAATTATTTACATGTCCAGCCTTATGCTTCAGCTCACCTAATGCATGCACATCAATGCTTTCCGTACTGACAAAGGACAGTTGTAGGTATCCAACCATTACTGTTTGCAAGAATTCAGTGTTTATCCCATTACTGGAGAACTGACAGCTGGTTTTGTCATTTTCGTATTCTTGCAGTCTCATTGTCCTGGCCTTTATGCTGACAGAGGAATGCTTGGAGAACTGCAGAGGTTAGTGCAGTGGAGTGATGTTCTTGGGTGCTATCATGAGGGCAAACATGCGGTGTGTGTGTGTGTGTGTGTGTGTGTGTGTGTGTGTGTGTGTGTGTGTGTGTGTGTGTGTGTGTGTGTGTGTGTGTGGCCCCAGAAAAGAAAGTAAATGAAAAGCAGTCAACAGGCTAGGCTAGATGCTTCTCAAGTCATACTCAGGTCTCTTCTTTTTCATAAGCTATCTCTTAGTGATTCCACAATGCATGAGGCATGAGAATGAGGTGGCACTTTCTTTTTGTTGATACTACTGCAGAAAACCTATTGCAACTTCTGGAGATCTGAACATAAGTCATACAAAGAGGGCCAAGGATCGCACAGATGGCAGCTAGTCCCCAAAATAAAAAATAAGAAAAAACAAGCTTCAGTAAGGGAAACTGCATTTTTGGGTTGATGAGCATCACTAACCAGTTTCCTTTATACAGCGGCAGTTTTATGATTTTTTTTTCTAGTTTAGCAATGCATAGGAATATAAAAATACTTTGCTGCTGTACTGCACATCTCATAAATTCTATTAAGCATACAGTTTTCTAATTTCTGCACATTAATCTAAACAAAGGTGGCAGTGTAACACTAGACTTCTTCATCTTATATTCTTATTGCACATTACAGAGCCACTTTTGAACACTTAAAGGGCTGGGCTTGGGAAACAAGAGATCCAGGCGAGAATCTCAGCATAGTCTCTGATATTTCCGTGACCTTGAATGAGTCACATGACCTGTCTTTTAATACTTGCCAGCTGTAACAATGAGAAGATAAAAGAATCCAGCAGACATGCTTTCAGCTCAGTTTGGCTATCCCAGGCAAGTTAACCTTAAGAGTATTTGAAAGCCTGACTAAGTTTAGCATTCATCATGGGATTGTAATTGTTTGGATTGTCTCTAACTAAACTCTTAAATATCCCTTGGGAATAACCAAGATCCGCTTAAATGGAAACTGCTGAAAAAAGAAAACAAGTGACAATCTAACATTTAAGACAAGCTACCTCCTCGCTATTTTTATATTTTTTAGTGCTATCCTTTAATTATTCCATTTTCCTACCAATATCACACTGAAAGCCCTGTCCTCCTTCCTCATCACACAACCAATGTCTATAATTCCCTGCTTAATGGCTATTGTTCAGTCTACTTTTGGATCAGGGCAAGGGAAGTTGCAAAATTTATGAGGGACACTGCTATTTATTTAGTCCATTCCCTTCTGTACATTTTAAGTGCCAGCAAAAGCTCCCCCTTCAGAATTTGTAAAGGTTTACAGTGTTGCTGGATGTCACATCAGTTTTTACTCACAGCAGCTCTTTAAGTCTTTATTTTTCTGGTCATCTGTACTGAATGTAAACCTGTTCTTTCTCCCATGCAGTATCACAGACACGGACCTTGCCTAGGCAATGGCAAGTGGCAGTTTAGTATTTTGTAAATGATGAAAAAAAAACAGTATTATGGTGTCTTCTCTCTTTTTATCCCTACTGTAAGGTACCTTCACTGCAGGTAGAATATGTCCAACATCTGTTCTGGTATCATTTTACTGGACTGTAGGAGGCTCAGTAACACAGCGGTTAAATTACTGGTTTTGCAAACCAGAGGTCACAAGTTCAAATTTTTTTTCTGGTAGTTAAAATAAAGGGTTAAAACCATGAGCTATTGATGCCTTGTTTCCTGTATTCTGTAGTTTGATTCCCTCAGCTTCCATTTCCCTATGGTATGACTCTGGGCAAGTCAGTTTGGGGAAATTGGCCTAGGTTCTTCAGTGGTCTCCTGGGCACCACGTGCTAAGTAAATAATTATGAACCAGAGTCAGTCTGTCAGTAAATAAGATAAAAAGCAAATATATGGCATAGAAATAGAGTACTAAAGGTTGCAAATGTTACAACAGGATATTTTCCTGATTTCAAATAATCACTTAAATTATTCTTGCCTTTACGGAATATTATATTTTATATATACTTTTATTTTTAAATACTGATTTAACACACCAAATCATTCCCGGCTCTGATTCTACCCCTGCTTTTCTGTATATAAATATCATAGTATTTCTTTTCCTGCCGTAGTTTTTATGTATGGTATTTTTACTCTGTGTCACTCCTATTACAGGGGTCAGAGGTCATTCTGACTACAAGGTTAATAAATTAAACATATAAATAAAAGTTTACTTACAATCATGTATATATTTTGAAAGTAGATCAGAACCACAAGTTTCAATTAGTCACCCATTTAAATATTGATAAGTTGCAGATCCTATTATTTAACAATGTATTCAACCCCATCTCATCAGCAGTCTTCATGTGTCTGGCCTTAAGCAAGTCCCCTGCATTCTTTAATTTAGCCATTGTTTTATGCTTTAGCACCTCTTTAGGAAGACTGTTGCAAACACCTGCAACCATTTCTGCGAAATAACACTTTCTCACATATCCTACATATCCTTAAACTATATTCCTCTTTTTTATATTTCTGATTTTTGACATAGATATCCACTTGAACTCAGATTTTCATACAATTCTTAATGCTTTTGTTATATCCATTTTCTGTTTCCTTACTTCATGACAGTATGTGTTTAAGATTTAGTCTTTCATTGTATAGCTTTTGATGTTGATCAAATGATATTTTTTTTTGCTCTTTTCTGAACTGCCTGGATCATGTCTGTGCTAATGATTAGGCCTGCAAACCTGCAGACAGTATTCCTATTTAAGTTTTCTCGGCTGTCTGTTTTAAGCAATAGTAACATTTCATCTTACATTGGCAATGTCCTTTCAGAAGGTGGTGGGTTCATTTTTTTTTTTTATTGTTGCTGATACTGCAGTAGAGCACTGGGAAGGGTTGCCTCACTCCCATGTGTCTGAGGTGGTGATACCTTAAAGGTCTGTAAGAGATCCCACAGCATTTACTGAAGAAGGGTAATTGTGCTGGCCTAGTTGGGATAGCCTGCTGAACAAAAGATAAGTACAATCCCACTCTCATTGGTGCTTGATCCGGTTCTCTGTGGTGCCCTTTACACTGACAAATGGGGCAGATTGGGATAAATATGGCTAGGCTTTAAGGGCTCTAAGGCTGTTAGCCTAGTAACCCTCTATGGACCTATGAACCTATGAACTATATTCCAGTATTTAGCTCACCCATTTTTTACTTTCCAGTTTTGCTTCTTTTAACTGAAACTTTCCTATAGCCAGCCTTTGCCCCTCCCATTCACTCTTCATGTAAAAGCAAGAATCAAGGCGTGCTGGATTAACCATATCAGACACTGGGGAAGGTATTCTACTTTATCCACTACAGTCTTTATCTCAGGTGGTGTGCCTTGCAGGGCTTTATTACTACAATAGAAAATACCTTCTTGAAGCCTTCTGTTAAAATGTTGAGGTTTCTGATTAGTGATATTATTTTATTTATATTTGTTTACCGAGGAAGTACGCTGATCTCAATGGACCACTTGCAGTCACAGCCTGGGTGAATATGATGATATAAATACCACTGTCTTTCTAGTTGCCTGCCTCTTATGTTAATCTGACCATATATGTCATGTCCTCTCTGCTTTCACTGGCTTGTGTGAGTAATCACAAAATCATCATTTTTGAAATCCCTCCCCTTCAACTATTTAAATTTATTGGCCATCCTACTGTATTCCATAGTACCAGAATGCAAAAGTGACCACCCCTTTCAATCCATCTTGCTGTTTTAAAAATAGTAACTCTCCAATAAACCTTAACCTTTTAAACAGGTAAAACTTAAGTTACCTACTTTTACATCTAACTTCTCTAGTGCACACTGCAGTGCACATTTTTTTTTCATCTTACCTTTAAGCATCCCTGTGACTAGCACTTGCTCTAATACCTACTGGAAAGCACTAGGACGCCGTAAACTGATACAAGCACTCAACTCTCCTTGTTAATAAGGAGAAATTAATCATAGGCACTAAACAGCCTATAATTGCAAAGTACCTTGCTAAGGTAAGGTAAAACACCTCCTGTACTTTACAAAAAAAAAAAAAAAGCACCAAACCAGGCATGTCCAAGGGTCACCTTCCGGTGATTTCTCCTGTCCACCTGGTGAATCTGGGCATACTGGGGCAATGCAGCAATTGCCTCATGTACACAGACAACCCTCTCCTCCTACCACCCAACACTACAACCTGTGAGAGATGCACTTACATAGCCAAAATGGAAGCAAAGCTCTCTCCACTCAAGATTGTGCTAGACAGTCAAGAGGAGAAGGTTAACACCCACACTACACCTCAAGCAACACATAGCCCTTCTAAACCCACACCACCAACACCCATATATAGCAACACTAAATCTACATATGCAGAGGCCCTTAACTGTAACCTTCCCAAGCAACAAGGACCTCTGAAGCTGAAACACAAACAAACACCAATCACAACCAAAGTGTCACATAGTTCACAACACCAGTGTGCCACCCAGCAACAGCTCCTAAGACAAGACAACATACCTAACACTTTAGTCATAGGTGACTCTATAGTCCGGCACACGGATGTCCCACTCACCAGGTTGAACAAGGAGAAAATTACAGTCAGCTGCCTGTCGGGTGCCAGGATCCGCCACATAACACATGCACTCAAGTCACTCCACAACAAGTACAAATATGACTCTGCCATTGTCCATGTTGGAGTGAATGACTTGAGATATACTTCCCTGGACTACATGAAAAGAGACATGGAAGAGCTCTTGGATCATGTGGCCCAGGCAGGTATGACCCTAGCCCTGAGTAGCATCCTGCCTTCGCCCAGAATGACACCACAATATAAGGACAAAATGATTGACTTCAACAATTGGCTAAGCTTCTGGTGTCATTCAAAGGGGATCCTGTATCTGTCTGTCTGGGAAGACATGATCAACAGACCATGATGCTTTGCCAGAGATAGTCTGCACCTGTCGCCCCTGGGATTCAGGTTACTGGCTAAGGTTCTTGCCACCCCTATAGTGCCTTTTTTAGGCAGAGTTCAAAGGACAAAACTACCACCGTAATAGGTACAAGCATGCAAAATCTGAAGGTAATGCTACTCAATGCTAGAAGTCTAAACCCCAACATGCACTCTCTCAAGGCACTCCTACAAATGGACAACATTGATATCTGTGCAGTAACTGAGACCTGTTTCAAGGATCCAGAGAGCACCCCTGCAATACCAGGCTGCAACTCTTACCACACTTTTCAACCACCAAACCAGGACCGAAACACTAAAGGTGGAGGAGTGTCAATATTCACCAAGGATATTCACACCAAGAGGCTAATTGCCCAACACAATGCGTCTGAAATTCTCGAGGTGTAACTAACACTAGGTAAGACTGCAATCCAAATTGTAGCTTGCTACGGGTCCCCCACCATACCCTAAGATTCTCACTACACCTTTCTAAACATACTGGAAAATATTAAGATAGAACCAAACACCCTAATACTGGGTGATTTTAACTACCCTGCCATTAACTGGGAAAACTACTCATGTACCAACACCTTTGCCCAACGGTTCTTGGAATTCATAAATTCCAATGCCCTGGATCAACTAATCCATAGTCCCACCAGGGGCTCCAATATCCTAGACCTAGTCATTACCAACATGGGAAATCGATGCTCCACACCTATGGTCACCCCCTAGTTAGTCAGGTCTGACCATAAGCTAATCACCCTTAACATCCACATCCTACCCCCCCCCACCCCTCAGTAAGGAAACCTCCATAAAAAAACTTCTTCAAAGCCAACTTCATGCTACTCAAGTCAGAAGTGACAAACTTCATGACACCCATGCAGACGGGAACTGAAAGTTCAACTGCTGAATCCTACACTAAGGCTCTGTATGAGCACATCCACTCATGCATGAATCGTGCCATCCCAAATAGAACCAAGATGCTCTCATCCAAAAAAAGGAAGCCAATCTGGTGGTCTCCTGCCATAAACAAACTTTACAACAAAAGAAAGAAACTGCTGCAGAAAAGAGGAAAATCCCAGGATGCAAAAAACTCTTACCAGCCTCAGTAAGAAACTGAGATCCCTCATAAAATCCTCCAAAGCTAGTTACGAAAATAAAATTGCCAAAGATTCCAAAGACAACCACAAGGCATTCTATAACTCTGTCAAGAATCTAAATGGCAATGCTCAGATCTGCTCTGAGCTACAACAGAATGGCATTAAATATACTGATCCCAAGGATATTGCCAATATCCTGGCAGATCGATTCAGTGCCAACTTCACCCCCCCCTCACCCCCTAAATTGCCCATCTCAATAATGGAAGATTGCCAAATTCCACTAATAACGGCCACACAGGTAAAAAACGCACTCTCCAAAGCTAAGAATACAGCATCCATGGGACCAGATGACATCCCGAGCTGTGTACTACATGAACTACAATATGAACTGGCACCTCACCTAAGTGTCATGTTTAATCATAGCCTCACCTCAGGTTTCGTGCCCACTGAGTGGTACAGGGCTACAGTTATCCCACTCCACAAGGGGGGATCCACCTTGGATCCTGGAAACTACCGTCCCATCAGTCTGACGAGCCTTATCTGCAAGGCTATGGAGCGTATTATCATGGAACTTATAAACAAAGACATTGGCAACCTTCAAACACAGGACCCCACCCAGTTTGGGTTCATAAAGGGACGATCTTGTCTCCTGAACCTGATTGACTTCTTTGAATCAGTCTCCAGAGCCATGGACACGGGTAAGGTGGTCCACACAGCCTATCTAGACCTTGCCAAGGCCTTTGACACCATCCCCCACTCTGGAATCATAGATAAACTTACTAAGCTGGGCATTAATCCCTACGTCACCCAATGGGTTGCTAAATGGCTTACTGATAGAACCCACACTGTAAAAGTAGCCGACTCCAAATCCAGCTCCAGACAAGTGACAAGTGGAGTACCTCAGGGTTCAGTCCTGGGATGGCTCTTGTTTGGCATCTACTTCTCTGAAGTACAGGCCAACACTAAGGGACTCTGGCTAACAAAGTTTGCAGATGACTGCAAACTGGGAGCCATTATTGAATCCCCAAATGATGTGGATACTCTACAAAAGGGCCTTACAGAAACAGATGATTGGTGCCAGAGCCATGAGCTCAAGCTCAATGCCAAGAAATGTATAGTTATCCCCTTTGGGAAAAAATATGTACCCGTGAATTACCATATAGGTGGCAGTACACTAAACACCGAAAGTGTGATAAGAGACTTAGGGACACAGGTGGACAGTGGTCTCACCTTCGATAACCACATCACCACAACAGTCAGGAAATCCTATGTGACACACCTCATCACTAAGGGCTTTTCATCCAGAAAATAGGAGGTCATTGTCTCACTGTACTCATCCCTCATTAGAACCATTATAGAATACAATGCCCCATTTGGTATGTACCTCTCAAGACATCTGCAACAACTGGAAAGGCCACAGAAATACCTCACTAAAAGAATCACAGGCCTAAAGCAGATGCCCTACGCTGACTGGCTTAAAAAACTCCAGCTATACTCTGTCGCATATTGTCTACTCAGAGGCAATCTCTGCTTAACATACAAGGCCATGTCAAACCCAAAGCTGTTGGACATGCTACACTTAAAGAAATCCCAATCCCTCAGAACCACATGCTCCAGGGATCTAAACCTTGTCATCACAATGAACAAAACATGCTGGAGGGATAGGTTCCTGACCCAGAGACTCCCCAGACTCTGGAATAGATTGCCCATACATGTCAAGCAAAGTGCCTCTTTGGCCCTCTTCAAAAGGAACCTTGATGATTGGATGGGAGAAAGGAAATTCACCCCGGGGATCACGTCAGTTGCCCTGCTAGACAGGAGTCCAGGGAAGTAAATAGTGTGGGAAGAAATAGCCAGGGAATTGTTATGGCTAGGCTTGTATAGGCCCTAGGGATGATAGCCTAGTACCAACCTATGAACCTATGAACCTATGAACTAGTCGACCCTAGCCTCAATTCTACTATTCCCACTAACTTACAAACTTTAAATAGACCTTAGAACTCACTCCTGGTCAGTTACCTAAATATTAGAAGCTTAAATAATAATAATCACCTGCATGCACTCTTAGATACACATTCCCCAGATATACTTTGTCTTACTGAAACCTGGCTAAAACCATCAACAGCACATAACGAGGTTTTACCCCAGGTTATAACATACTAAGGTTAGACCGTACAACTAGGAAGGGAGAAGGGGTAGCTGTACTATAAAAAATACTCTAGATTTGACCTCTGATTCCACACAACTACCCTGTGTTGATAATGCTGAAATTCTCATTTCCAAGCTTCAAGTTAATAAAAACAAAAGTATTAACATATTATGTGTCTACATTCCACCAGGTAATAACACAAACACCCTAGAAAATATCATCTCTTGGCTGTCTAGTAACTACCCTCAAGAAACCATTGTTCTAGGAGACTTCAACATCAACTGGAATATTTGTTCCTCAGAATCTCTGACCATCCATGTAAATCTATACGGATTTACTCAGATCATATCCTCCCCTACTAGGATCAGTAAACCTAACAACAAAAATAGTATCCTATATTGGATACTCAATAGACATCCCCACATGTATAGGGCCAGTACCCGACCTGAAGACATAAGTGTCCATTTTCTTACCTATATAATCAGGCATAAGACTGACATCTCCCACCCAATGAACTCAAAGCATGTGATTGGGCAGTCCTAAAACATCTACCACTTGAAGAAGCTGTATTATATTTCAACACCAGATTCCTAGCCACCCTTGATACCCATGCACCTGCACGTTCTATAAGAACTAAAGCAAAAGTTGCTCCATGGCTTTCAAAAGAAACCAGACAAATGATCTTACTTAGAAACAAAGCTTGGACCACTTGGTGTACCACAAAAATCCCCCCTAGATCAACTTAGATTTATACAGCTAAGGAACAACACGAAAAAATATACCACCCTAGATAAAAACAAACTTTTACTGGCATTTACAACAGAAGCATCAAAACAATCCGCAAAAGTTTTGGGCAGGCATAAATAAACTTATTCACCCAGGGCAATGCACTACTCTTACCCCCTTGGCTACCATCCAAAAACCTTCAAAAGACATTGCCAGTTCCTTTAATAGTTTATTTACAGAAACTATCCAGTCACTAGCTAATCAACTGTCTCCCAGTTGCCCAGGTCCTAACACTGCTGCACCTAGTTCTCAACTCCCCTTTATTTTTCAACCAGTTTCTACATCACTTATCCGTGCCCTAATCAAGAAACTAAAACCTACCACCCTTGCAGCAGGTCTCCTCCCAGCTGAGTATCTACAAAAAGCTGCAGATGCCATAGCATACCTGATCTAAATTCTGATCAATAGAACTATATCAGAAGCCACTGTCTCCTCCATCTGGAAGACATCCCATGTTATTCCATTCCACAAAGGGGGCAGTTCCACTGAACTGTCAAAGTACAGACCTATAGCTATTTTGTCACCCCTGGCTAAAAGTATGAAGAACTGCATCCATAAACAACTTCTGAGCCATCTCTTTCAGCACAATCTCCTAGCTAACTCACAGCATGATTTCAGACCATTCCACAGTACAACCACAGCCCTCCTCTCCTTCTCCAATGTTATTAATCAAAACTGAAACACCAATCAACTTTCTTCTGCCCTCTTTCTTGATCTCTCCAAAGCCTTTGACATGGTCCACCTCCAACTACTCATACACACACTTAAAACTCTTCCCATAGATGTCCAGGCTATCCAATGGTTCAAATCTTATCTAAGTAGTAGACAACAGGCTGTACTATGGCAGAACAAACTATCTTCCCTTCTACCGCTCACCCTTGGGGTCCCTCAGGGCTCTATATTAGCACCCCTATTATTTTCTATCTTTATTAATGACCTGTACACAGTCATCCCAACAGCCACCTGCATTCAATATGCAGATGACTCCACTTTGATTTTCTCTACCACCTCCCCTTTAAGTCTGCAGACTCTTTTGCAAAATGTTTTTAATACTGTTGAAAATTGGCTCTGTAATCAACATCTCCTATTAAATCCTAACAAAACGAAGCTACTGTTTTTCTCCCCCACTCGTAAAGCCTCCGCTCCAACCTTTACTATAAAATCTAACAATGGCACTGTCATTTTTTAGATCTCTGTACCAAACTCTCAGGTGTAACAGTTGATAATAACCTCAAGTTTGATATGAATATTAATCAAACTATTAAAAAAGTTAATAAAAAACTTGGCTCACTATATAAGATCAAACCTTTCCTCACTCCACTACCTAGGACAGTAATTTCCCATACACATCTACTTTCCACCCTCCTTTATGCATCCCCTCTCTTCACAAACTTGAGTAAGTCTGACCTAAATAAACTGTCTAGCTGCTTTAATCATATTGCTACATTTGCCACTGGAGCAGCATACAGAACACACCACTGTCTGAACCTAAAGAATCTAGGGTGACTAGAATTGTCTATCCAACTTTAGTACAACCAGCTAATAGTAGCACATAAAATTCTCTACCAACCTGAAAACAAACCCATACTTACAAAAAATTATCACCCCTTACAGCAACCTCAAGACAGTTTGCTCATCCAACAAATTACTAGTCCAAACCTTCAAAAACAACAACTTATCTGGAGACTCTCTATACATCAACTCTGTTGGCAAAATATGGAACTCACTTCCTGCTGAGCTTATTTCAGAACCCGTTCTATCCCAATTAAAAAAAAAAATCTAAAACAGTACTTTAAAAGGCAATGGCTATGTCCTTCCGCTAATTCTGACTAACTCTGACAATATAAACATGTGCTAAAGAGGTCTTTTGGCCACCCCTGCATTGCTTCCTAATTGTTACTCTATTACAAATCAGATTTATGTATTACAGAATGAATGACTTTTATTCTATATATTGTATCTGTAGCAGTGCTTTAACTTGTTTAATGTAACAGTTTTTCAGTATGTATGTATGGAGCTTTTCTCCCCGCAACTCCGCTGAAAATGGACAAGTATCCAGTCGGACTATCCCACTCGACAAATGTAAAATGAAATGAAAATGAAGCAGTTTAGATGCATATATTTTAAAAGGAGAAACTGGAATACAGAAGGTTAACTTGCAAAACCTTCAGAAAAATAGTTAAAATTAAATTACTTTATAGCCACACTATAAAAAGGATGTTATCTTTCAATTTCAGTGCAGTTGCAAACACAATGTCTAAAACTAGAGGTTCACTTTATTGTCTTAGAAGTGTTTTTATTGTTTTATGACTTCCAGGATCTGCCTTACATCTAAAAAAAGCCTTGTCTATGTATTTTCACAGGTAGATGGTAAATGCTACCAACTGCATCAATGGGGGTTTTACCTGGAATAGAGTCAGATGACAAGCAGTAATATTTGAGATATTAATTTAAGAACTCTCTGAGAGAGACTGAGTATTCTGTATTTTTCTTTGATCTAACAACATCAGCTGGAAGGCCCACTCATCACATCTGCCTTGCTTGCTCTGTAAGTTAAGTTACTAGGGTACAGTAATTATCTTAGATACAGTCAGGAATATAGCAAAGCTTAATTTAGATGCTTTTCTTTATTTATTCGAGACTGTCCTGCAATGTTGTTTTAAATATTCCCTGTGATTTTGAACTCTGATGTTACTGTGATTATATACTATTTTCTTGTTCTTTTATTATTTATTATTAAATATATTTAAACCGTTCACTGTGACTGATCTGTGTAGAGACATATTTAAGCTCTGAGAGTACTTGCATATTTATTGGGTGACACTGTAAGGGCCAATCCTAACAGCCTTGCTCTTGGTTAAGCTACCATTTGCATTGATAGTAACATTACACAGTAAGATTGGACACCCTTTGTTAAGGGCCTTTAAGTAGCTGATAAGGATGTAGCTGGTGGCAATGATAACTACCCTATAATCTGGGCAAAAGGGAGGATAGCTAGTAAACCTGGGTCACCCTTTCCCAGGTGTGTGTGTGTGTGTGTGTGTGTGTGTGTGTGTGTGTGTGTGTGTGTAAATCAAACCTCAAATAGTGTGTGAGTCAGATACTTGGGCAGGGACATGAAGCACTGGTTAGACAGAGAGGGTACTGGAGGTCTTTGCTTGGCCACTCAACTGAGATCTCAACCCTATAGCTGTGCCAGTGGGGAGTATTAATGGGAGACTGGTGAAAGAGGGAGAAACCAGCCCTGGACTGACTGTGGTCTCTGTGTGCTCTTAAGAGAAATTGTACTAGATGCAGAGAGATGCATCTGGAGATACTGTGTGTATGCCTGTCATCCTCCCAATGTACATCCCCTACTGGTGCTAGTGGTGAGGATTGAAGCTCCTTACTTACTGGTTCAGTGGTGGGGCATCATATATATTAGTGGGCCATTGGTGGAGCATCACAAGGCCCAACACCTGAGAATACAGACATTGTATTGGATTCAGTAGAATACCTTCCCAAGTGTCAGATATGGTTAATCCAGCACTCCTTGACTCTTGCTTTTACATGAAGAGTGAATGGAACGGGTTAAGGCTGGCTATAGGAAAGTTTCAGTAACAAGAAGCAAAAATGGGAAGTAAAAAAAATGGGTGAGTTAAATACTGGGATATATTTTCATTGTACTTATCTTTTGTTCAGCAGGCTAACCCAGAATGGGATTATAAAACCAGAATATGATCACAGTAGAATTAAGGAGTATGTGAGACATTCAGTAAGTGCAAGACAAGAGTTTTAGTGAGGGGTAATCTGTGGAGTGGGTTACTTCATGTTTGTAGGAATGTTTACTATGAAAGAATTACAGAGAATTAAGAGCTGGCTATTTATGTCAATGATCAAGAGTTTCTTAAGACAGTAAAGGGCAACATACAATAAAATGTGCTTAATCACTCAGGATGGGAAATGGTGAGAGAGGCAGACCTTTTAAAGAAATGCATTTCAGAATGATGAAAGATCACGGACTTCATGTTGCTTGAATGACTATTGTAGCTGGAAAGGCTATTTTTTACTATGACTGGATTTTATGTTTTCAAACTTTATCTTTTTGCACACTCTCTCTACTGCTGTTCATGCATGCCTTTGTACATTATTGTGCTCAAATCCCTTGTCTGTCTTGGAGTTATGGTTGGCTGAGTATATATAAGTAAATTTCAGTTTTGAATGCATGCTTATTGTAAGTGTTTGAGTAATAAATGCAGCTAAGAAAGCAAATTATTTTTACTGTGGCCATGCTTTGCATTTTGAAGCTGCCTTTTTTTTTTTTAGTTTGCTATTTGCACACACACATTGTTGTACATACTTCCACTATTTTTTCCCTGTTGTTCTTGGAGGTATGGTGGGCTTAACATATTTATTTAAACTTCAGTACAAACGGCCATTGTAGGCTGCATAGCCAGGGGAAGCATTTTACCAACTAGTATGAGAGGTGTAACGGTGAATATAAAGCAAAGTAATACTGTTGGAATCTGTTGTACTTGCTATATTGTATATATGTATGCATTACTGCTCAGTAACATAGAGGCTGTTAATAACTTTTGAAACTACTAACTCATTTTAAGGTAATAGGCTATTACTGCATGTGACTTATGATTTCCGCCGAGTTGCTGAAGTGGAATTTCTCTTAGAGACTGAACCAGTAGATTTTACTAACAAAACATTATTTTATCAAAAACACTAACCAAGAACCATTACTGTCTTAATGAGGTTATAAAGCTATAGTCATGATGATTAAATTAAATTACATGAGAAATTTGTTGACTGTGTAGTACATCAGCTAAAATATATTCAGAAAGACACAAAATAAGTTTATTAATATTTCAGTAGTTACCACTATACTGATTATTTTTGTCCAGCTTGGCAAACTCAGAATTGTATTAACAAGACTGCTAGATTTCTTAATCACTTTATTCCGTTTACAGTTAAGTGTTTGCATAAAGTAATGTCCATGGAAAGGAATGAGATATGAGGAAAAGGGTAATACTCATGTGGGTCTGAATCTGCCAGGAGCAGACTGGTAGATTCTGAGTGCTAGGGTACAGAAGTAGTGGGGAGTTGGTCAAGGTCTTATGGTGTGAGTGTTTCAGCCAGTTGGTGGTGCAGGACCGTACCCGGTAGGACAGAATTTTGAATGTGCTCCTAACCTAGCCAGAGGGTGCCATGGACATGCAAATTAAGGTACTGTTAGCTAACAATGATTATGAATGTGTAATGTGAAGAAGGGAGAAGGTAAAGATTAAAAAGAAATAGATAGGGGGGACGACTTTTTGGAATGTATTATGCTGTACTGGGGGAGGTGGTCAGAAAGGAGTTAGGACACTGGAAGCAAAGTGAGGGAGTAAACAATGTATGGAATGGGTCATAGGTGGAGTAAACATAACTGTGGACAAGAGTGTGAGAAAGAGACAAAAAAGACAAAAACAGAAAAAGGCAAGTTTGGTTACAAAGGAACACAATGCCAGCAATTTATATAAAATACAGGTCCTTCAAGCAGTGGAAAGAAGTTAGTGGAGGAGCTACATTACAAGGTGGCTATCAAAAGGAAACAAAGATGGTAAGGCTAGCAAAGGTGATGGTTGAAAAGGAGCTAGCATGAGGGAGGAATAAGATAAGCCAGGACTACTTTAGTTAAAGAGCAGAAAGAAAAGGGCAGGAGTATACTGCCCAGGCTGGACAAAGATGGGACAGAGACCATAGAAGATTGCGAAAAGCACAAATACTTAAAAAGTACTTTGCTTCAGTCTTCACAGGGGAAAGTAAGGGAAGGGTACCTCGCTGGGTGGGAGGTTGGGCAGAATGAAAACAATGAACACACACGAGAGCAGAGAAGGAAGTTCGGGGGGGACCTAGTTGCTCTTATGGCTGATAAAACACAAGAAGCAGATAGACTGCCTCTCAGTATCCTAAGGAATCTGACCAGTATGTTAGCAGACCTCAGTCTAATACAAAAATGTCAGAGAACTGGAAGAGAATATATTTTGCATGGGTGTGTGTGGGGGGGGGGGCAGAAAATGTCCAGGGAGCTAAAGGACGGATAACTTAACAAAAGTGGTAGGGAAAGTTATGGAGAGAATCCTACATAGAAGACTGGCCATACTTCTAGAGAAAAACAATTTGGAGGCAACAATTAATGTGGGTTCATGGCCAGAGAGAGCTCTCAATAAAATGTAATCCAGTTTTATGACTGCATTATAAATGAGCTTCTCAAAACTTTATTAAAAGAAGGATGCAAACAACTAGTAGATTTTTCAACCAAGATTCCTAATATTCTAGATACTGTGTTGGTACACTTTCTGTTACTAGAATATCAGTGCAACCATGCTGCAGTATCAAATCATCAGACTGTGACATTATCCTAGGTAGTATAAAGGCCAGCAAACAGCTGAGCTCAGTGGTGCAGAGGGATGTTAGCCAGGTGGTTGGGGTTCAAAAAGCAGTTCCAGCACTGGGAAAGCCATGCAGGGAAAGGGGAGAAATGAGGGGGGGGGGGGTGAAAAGAGCTGTACACACTCTGGAGGTACAATGGGAGGTGCAACCTTAGTGGTGGAGACCAGAGAGATCATTGCTCATGTTTTGGCAGGGGAGCAGTGCTAAATGGAGGGAATGGCCTTTACTGAAGTGGGGGGACCTTCTTCTCCTCTATCAGCTCATTGCATATCCTTCCTCTGCACTTCAGTGTGTAGAGAGAATTGGGGTCTAAAAACAGAAAAGTTCTTAATCCTCACCAGTTGGCTGTCTGAACAATGGTTCCTCCTGGTAGACCTTCACCCCAGCAATGGGAAACAAATTGGCTGATTAACCAGAGAAGGCTGATGTTTAACAAAAGGTGGTGGTGGCGATGAGGGGTGGGGGTGGGGTTAAAGAAAGCAAAAAAAAAAGAAAAAAAAAATAGGTCTCATATTGTCTCTAGGTGAATTAAACAGCTGAGTTACCAATGGCCCTTCTGAGTATGTAGCACAAGCCTTTGGTGTTGCATGTTCTTTATTAGCTACTTATAAAGCACAGGATTGCCTTCAGACTGGATTTTTCTCACTTAAAGAGCTCTGTGCTCTCTGATTCACAGCTGTTTTTGTACATTTTTGGGATTTGAACAGATTTTACTAAGTATCTAAAGGATGGACAAGTTTTAGGGCATAACATCAGGTTTGTAGAACAACATTTTTTGGGAATCCATAGCCTTATTTCTTTCTTCTCTATTATGTTTATAATGTGCCAGATCAGAGGTACCATCTGTCCGGTGTGCATAACTATGTTTCTTTCGTTGTCATTTAACATATGCTGTTCACTTTCATATTTCATATTACTAGGTAACTGTAGAGTTCTATACTGTTGGAGGTGTGCAGTTTGTATCTTTCTCTAACAGAATTATGGAATTGCCTGTGTTTGATATTAGAACTGATAGACTTCTTGGCAAATTTAATCCACAAAGCTTTTAAAAATTCCTGCCACTAACCTTGTTCTTATAAGTGCTATTTCTACTTTATCTCATTCTGAAACCATTTGAAAAGAACATCTCAAAAGTTCCCTAAATCTTAGTGAAACTGAAATGGTTCATAGTGTTTTCTTTTTCTTTTAATTAGCTCAGGACTCTGCTTTGTTTTGTATCTTAGAGCTGTGATTTCCATTGCTGTCTATCATTTGAAATATCTAGGCTATAAATTACTTATACGGCATTTGGTGAGAGTACTGAAGACAAGAGTTGTCAGAGTTCCAAGAACACTAATGCAATCCAAAAATAGCCACTTAAGCTTATAAGGGCAGTATGCTCTGCCTTTCATAATCTAGAGGGGTAAAGCCAAGTGTTTGCACTTTGCACCATGTAAGCTATGGGTCCGTTGTCTTAGAAAACACCAAGTAATAACTGCACATTTAAAAGCAGTTAACCAACTATCCAAAAAGGATGGAATGACTTGTTCTTTAAAAGCTTTAAAGAAATATAGAACCCTCAAAACATATTGGTTTTATTTGCATCCTTGTCATCACTTAGATGTATAGTTTTACAGCAGTTTAGCAGCAACAAGAATTATTTTAACAACATCCCTTGTTAAATACTAGAATTTTCTGATTATAAATATCTTGTTTATTTTCCTGTGGAATTTATAAGCAGTGAGAAAATGCTATACTGTATATTCACCCTGAAAACATTTAGTCACCAAGTTTGAAAAAAAACAAACAAATCCCAAACTCTCAGGGAAAATGCACAGTTATCAAGAAAATGTAATCATTACTACCTAGATAATGTGGTAAAAAATGATCATATTCCATCATTTTGTTCTCAGCACTCTCAAAAACCCTTCCAATGAATTGGATTTCTTCTGACAAATAAATCCTTTCTCTCTTCCTGGGTTTTGAATGTTTCTAGTAAATGCAAAGAGTATCAGTATTTTTCTGTGTCACGTTTCCTAACTTGGGATTTTTTCACATATTTCTGGCAAATTTCTCATCTTTGGTATTTCACTATTAAATGCCTTTCCATCACACATGAACAAGTCTTTGAAAACTTAGTTTGCCTTCATTTTCTTAACTAGTTCCTTACCACCTTCATGAAGCAGCGTGTGTTCACTCTTTCAGATTCACTCAGTGATTCTGATATGCCATATTCCATTCATAACTTGTTAATGCATTAGATACCTTCTCCAAATGGCCTAAATATACCCTTGCTACATTAAAATTTACCTTCCTCCCATAAGCTCTGCCTCTTAAATACACCAAATCCAAGATTACTGTATCTTTGAGAACAGTGAATTCTCTAATATACTGCAGTTTTAAACAAGAAAACAAACTGCACATTTACAATCACACATTAGAGTGAGGATCACAACTGACTTGTATTTAAGCCTGGAGCTCACCACTAAGTGTTGCTGTTTCCTGTACAGGTGGTCAAGTTCATGACTCATCAGAACAGTTACATGGTGTGAGAAAAGTCTGTGTTTTTGAATACTTGTTTGTTGACTATTGTTTTATACTTGGCATTCTAGGCACTTTGGTCTCTATTCACTTGACTTAATTGCATAGTGCTGGTAAGCAGTAAAGTGCATGTGCCATACAGGGTTGTCCAACCTTTTTGGCTCAGGGGCCTCTTACTGTACAGATCAGGAGCCACTTACCATACCTGACAAGGTTTCAGGGCCAGTTTGTTGCAGGACTTACCGAGGGCCAAATAAAATGCTTTGGTGGGCTGGATTGTGCACAATTTAGAATTCAGAGAATTATTCAGAACACCCCCACCCCCAGCATGCCATGGTATAAGGACAAACAAAACTGTATAGGATCCACAATATAGTCCATAATTCACAAAAATTGAATCTTAGAGTACACTATGGAAGAGGGAAGAGAAGCTGTGCAAGTGCTTCATTATCATCAGCAAGAACAACCCGTGCTTTTGCTCATTTCCTACTTGGTGTAGGGAAGTCAGTGAACTCTTATTATTTCTTAATTCAGTGCCACTCTCCAGCCATCTTTGATAGTCATATCTGACTGTCACAGGTTTTCACTCATGGAATCATTCAATTTCTTTGCTGGATGCCTTTATTTCCCCTTTCCTTTTTCTTGTCTCTCCAAAATCTTCTTCAACAAATTATCTTTTGCTTTTCTGTAAATGTGACCTTTACTGCAATTGGAACTACTTTGCCTTCTAGTCTAATGTCATCATTCCTTCATCAGTCCTACTGTGTGCATCCTTACATGCATCTCAGGCACTTCATCTCCACCATACAAAAGTACTGGTCAGACCTAGGGTTACCACCTGTCCCACTTTGCGGGGGACAGTCCCTCTTTGGGCAGTTGTGTCCTGCAAAAAAATTAAAAAAAATGGCAAATGTCCTGAGATTTTTAGGACAAAATTATTTCCTATATTTTATGTAATAGTTGCATAAACAGTTATTCTGTATCTGAAACACCTAAATGTTATAAGAAACAGAATAAATAACTAAAATATTACAAGAATAAGCTTTTGTTTAGGCAAAAAAGTGAAGTTCTCTCCTTGGTACTGGTCGTAGGTATGTTTTGCCCTGCAAAATGTGACATTTGTACTAAAAATGTCCCACTTTGGGCATTTGAAAAGGTGGCAACCCTAGTCAGACCAATGTTTTATACACCTTACTTTTCAGCTTCTTTGGTATTCTTCTGTCACACCCTACAGCTGACACATTGTTCCAGTTGGCTACACACCCTGATTCTAGTGGTCACCTCCTAATTCACGCTTCCCTTCTCCTCAACCACCCCTCCCAGATAACTGAAGATGTTAACCTGTTCCATTATTTTCCTTTCTATCTCAATTTTTAGCTTCCTCTGATTTCCCCATTTGCTGCCATGACAACTGACTTGTCTGTACTCAGTTTCAACCCTTGTGCCTTCTGTTTTGCATTTTGTTCCCATATCATTTGCAGAAACTCCTTTTCATAGTCTGTTTATAATGAGATATAGGATCATTGAATCATACCACAAACTGAAGACACAAACTTGGTAAAAAACAAAAAACACCAAGGGTTATGCCTTTAAAAGTTAATTGAATTGATGATGTCAGACCCTGTGGTCTTTTTATAAAATATTTTCTGGCATTTGTATGTTTGTCTGATGAAGTCTTGACATCTGTCAAGACAAAAGTGCTTACATTAAACTTTTGGAAAAGCCTCGCTTCCCTGCTTGGTGTTTTTTGTTTTTTATCATTGAATCTTAGGTGATTACTAGGCTAATAACCCTAAAGGGTCTTTTTAAATATAACTAAATCTTCTCAGAAACATTAGAATGGTATTGCTCCATTATGTTTTGTAGGGGTATATAAACTTAGGTATGAGTGGTCGAGCATTTACAAGTTTCCTTTCTCTAACAGCGACATAGGTGCCAGACCCAGGGTAAATGTATGATTTCCAATCCACTTATTCTAGTTTTGGTGAATAAATGCAGAGTAGAAGTTTGCTTCAGGTGAATGAAAAGCCTGTTTCAGGAAAAGAATAGCCTCTGAGGCACATTATGTCCTATTTATGTTGCAGGTGAGGTTTAGGTCTCTTGATCAGGAATTTCTGATTTGTTTTGTGGATGTGGAACTGGTATACTAATGTTGGATTACAGGCTGCTCTGTAGGCCAGTCATTCTCTCAGCACCCTTTAGGAAAACTGGGTATAGGGTTGAGGTTTTGAGGCAGTCCACATAGGGCTTGTTTTCTAAACCATGTGTTCTTTTTGTGAGACGCCTCTGTGTACACTCCAGTTGTTGCACATGCCTGGTCAGGTACATGCCAAACAGTAAGTATTGCATTCAGTGATTGTGTTTTGTTCTAGGTCCTCCAGCCTATTTCCTAATGTAATCCATCACCAAAATGAACAGCAGTGGGCTCAGATTTGAATCCCGATGATCACCCACTCCTAATGGGAACTCATCTGAGAGTCCAAACACTGTTTGTACTTGTGTCACTAGATTCTTGTAAATAGCATGCACTAATTCCAGCAATGTTTCTTGTACTTCAAAGCATCACATAACTGCCTAAATCAGCTTGTTTGAGACATTGTCATATGCTTTTCTAAGTCTGTGAATGTCCTGTTGGAGTCTTTCTTTATCTCTAGCTTTTTTGCCACTAATTGCCTCACTTCAAACATTGTGTCTGGTGTGCTGCATCCTGATCTGAATAGAAACTGTTCATCTCCCAACTCACTTTCTACTTCTCTGTCTATTTGTATATCAGTAACCCTCTCCAGCACTTTCATGCAGTGTGACAAGAGTTTGATACTTCTATACAGCCTACAGTTATGAATGTTGCTTTTGTTCTTGTACACTGACACTATAATGCTTGTTCTTCAGTCATCTGGGGTCCACCTTTCTCTCTATGCTGCTATGAGTACCCTCAGGAGTCATTTCTCCCCTGACTTACTCAACATCCTGAACATATCATTTTTGACCTCATCTGAGTCTGATGTCTCCCTGTCCTTCCTGCTGTGGTAGCAAAGGCTCTTTGCTTAATTTTTAATTTTTGTGACTTGAAGAGGGACAGACCATGGGACCTGTAGCCTGTTCCAATGCGAAACTGCAAATGATGCCTCTTTCCCAGGGAAGACAAGCAACAGTTGCCGGTAAACACTGCAAGTTCATAAAAGTTATTTTTTGACAGAAAAAGTACAGTAAAAATCTCTTTAAAATACTATGTTAACCCCAGAAAATAAAAAAATAAACACAATTTCTCCATAGACACAATGTTTTTAGTTACTTTACACTACTTTTAAACTGACAGGAAAAAAATGAGTGCTCCATTTAGAGGTATGTTACAGTCTTGGGACAGTCCATTAAAACAAAACACTTCCACTTTTAAAATAACTTTACTGAAGAGGAAAGTAATAAAACATCAACACAATTAAGAAAATAAAAGATTTTTTCCCCAAAGGGAACTTATCTGCCAGCCAAGGAAAGTACAGCCCAACTGCCAATCCTTGAAAGCCTCAGAGGAGCGTATTCTTCAGTGGCAATAAAGCTCTGAAGGGCTTTGCACCCAAACTTGTCTTTTTGTCAGTAAAATGTGCAACACAGAAAGTGTTCACAAGAACCACAACAATAAAATTTTACCACCAATAAAGTAAAACTCTTTTAAATAATGAAATAAAATATTAAGCGCCTTTGTCCACAAAAAGGACTTCATCAGAACATAACCCCTCCCACAACTAATCCCTTTATATAAATTATGGAAATTAAATCATTAACATTAATCACTGTCGTAAAGCTATGCGACTGAATTTGAAACCACACCACTATATTAAAATACCAATGCATTGAAAACCACTTAGTATTTACCCATTCATAGTAAATAAAAATATTTATAATTTAGCTGCTCTCAATTTTAAAACAGGTTCTATAGAAATAAATTAGTTTAATCCAAGTATGCAATTCTTCCAGTTTTTGGTGTTGACTTTTCTTACTAATTTTAAGATAATCATAAAAGATGGTATTGTATTTTCGTGACGCAAGTGGGAATAGGTGTATTAAATAAAATAAAATATTTGGTCAGCATAAATTTATCATTAAAACAGACTGTAAGAGAGAATTCATATTATCCCAAAATGTTTTATGTTTTATACAGTTATAACACATATGCTGCCAGTCAGCTTTAACCTTTAGTTTAAATCTCCAGCATCCTATGTCTTTATTATACATCAGTTCAACTTTCTGTGGTGTGATAAAGGTTCTATGTAGGAACATACAAGAGAATATCCTCCACCTTAGTGATGAAGTAGTTTGTTTTGAAGATTGGAGTATTCGTTTTTTTATCATCTTCACTTGGGGAGTTATTATTAATAAGTCTAAAATAATCCCAATAGCATTCCCTATGGCATACTGCTGATTTCTTAAGTGCCTTGTATATTTTTGATAAAAGTCCCTTTCCAACTATATTTTAGTTCATTAGAATAATGAGTAACTCAATGAATGTGGGGAAAAAATTCTAACTATTGGTTGAATTAGATTAATCTTATGTTCAGCTAATAGTCTACAATTTTGAATTTCTAACCACATATCTTTGCTTAACTCAAACTTATTAATGATATGATTAACATTTTGTAACATCCCATTGTCTAGTAATTGATACAAGTATAACATGTTTTTGTCTTTAAATGTAGTTATTGTTGTTAAATTAAATGTATTGATACTACTTTGATTATAGACAATTGGAAATGCAAAGAGAATATATGCTTTATATTCAGGGTTCCGAAAATGAAATTTTTAAAAGGAGGGTATTATCATATTAACATAATAAGAGTGAACTGGTTTGTTGTGGTTTTTTACAATATAGTCTTTTACTAACCAATGACATTTATTAGTATCTAATTTCGTATGATATGATTTTGCTAAATTATTGGATTTACATCAAATACCTCCCTGAATATCCTTCCATTTGGCATTATAATTGTTATTTAACCAAGAAATTGTTATCTTAACAACTGAGGATAAGGGATATAATTCTAAATCTGGAAGACCAATACCACCCAATGTCCAGTCTCTGATGTGATGGTTTAAAGCTAATCTAGGCTTATTAGGAAACCATAAAAATCTCAGAAACAAAGAATTATACTCTATATTTTTGGGGAGTGGTAGGGATAAAGATTGTATTATATATAGAATTTTAGGAAGGATAAACATTTTAATTAAGGAGAGTCTCTCTTTCATAGTGAACAAAAATATTCCACTTATTAAAACTTTGTTTTATGGAATTTAAATTATTGTAATTAAGGGTTCCTATATTTTTAATATTATTAGACAAGATTATTCCATGATTTTACCATCTTTCATAATGTATTTATGTAATTTCTTATCTATTTTATTAATATTATAATTAACAGGTAGCATTTTAGTCTTATTCTCATTAAAATTGAGTTTCGCTTTCTTCTGGAATATTTCTATTGCTTGGGATACTGCAGTAAGAGAAGAATTGCAATCAGTAAAAGTTAATAGGATGCCATCTGCAAATAATTGTGTTTTGGGGATTAAATGATTATTTATTAGTATGCCTTTGATGTTTTTATTTGATCTTATATAATTTGCAAAAGGTTCCATAACTAGAGCAAAAAGCAATGGGGACAAGGGGCAACCTTGTGCAGTACCTTTAGTAATCATGATTGATTTGGAAGTATATGAGCCTATTTTAATGTATGCAAAGGAGATTTTATAGAGAAGTTCAATTAATTGCAAGAAATTGTTTGAAAAATTACATTCCTCCAGTACTAAAAGTAAGTACTCCCGATTAACTGAATCAAATCCACTATTAATATCCAGACTATCCAAAGTTAGTTATTTTTTTTAATTATCAACTATTGATAGTATTATCTTCTTCATTATAAACACAGTCTGATCATTTTTTATCTACATTGGAGGAAATTGTTTTATTCTAGAGGCATATATTGCAATGAACATTTTATAATCTACATTTAATAATGAAATTGTTCTATAGGAAGAACATTATGTTGAGTCATTGTCAGGTTTTAAAATTGGGGATATTTGGGTGTATTTCCAGGATGGTGGTACCTTTGTAAGTCCTTTAACTATGGAAATACCTCTAGTAAAATATTCAAAGCATCCTTAGTCATCATTTTGTATAGTTCAGGTTTATACTGTCATTTCATTTCTGAATTCAGCAACCATAGT
This sequence comes from Protopterus annectens, assembly GCF_019279795.1. Taxonomy (NCBI): domain Eukaryota; kingdom Metazoa; phylum Chordata; order Ceratodontiformes; family Protopteridae; genus Protopterus; species Protopterus annectens. The sequence goes on from NC_056740.1 coordinate 217,557,709, forward strand.
TTTTGTTTTAATGTCATTGAGAAAGTAAACAGGGATTCCCAATGTAAACTTTTGGATGAACAGTTGGATATTTGTGAACTTAGATTTAGAGCTTAGATTAGATGCCATGAGCAGGCCTGGTTTGAATGATTCCTGCTCAATTAGCTCTGTCTTAAGGTTGAATCATTACTTTAATTAGATAACTGGATTTCAATTTTTATTGGTTGGAAATGATTATTAGGGTGCTGATGATGTTTATTTAAGTGTGAAGTTTTTTTAATGTTAGTAGTTCTGTTGATGTTCTTGGATAAGAACAAAAACACTTAACTAATAAAAGTCTTGTTCCATCTGCAGTTGTTTCCACCTTTTGGTTTTATCATAGTTTTATGTTGTAAAATTTCTAAATTTTTACTGTTTAAACTATTTATTTCTTTTATTGTTATTATTTCCTTTTTGACTATGTAATTTTAAATTATCAGTTTTCTCCTTTAAATCTATCAATTCCTTGTCCTGTTGTTTATTTTTATGCCTACCAACTGTAATTTTGCCAAAAAGGTATGCTTTTAAAGAGTCCCACACAAAAATCTCTGAGGTGTCACCTGTATGATAAATTTCAATAAAAGTTTGAATTTCTTTATTAAAGAACTCTTTAAAGTATTTCATTTTGGTTATATAATGCAAGAATCCTTTTAACAGCGATATTACTAGAATTCAATATAACTTCAAATATTATCATGTTATGATCCAACAGTGGACAAGAGACTACTTTAAGGTTATCTATTCTACTAGTGATCTCATTTGAAACATGTACTCTATCTAGTCAGGACTGTGTCCCATGCCTATGTGAGAAATGTGTAAAGAAGTGTGAGTCTGATACTGAAAACTCATTTATATCTCTCATATTATATAGGTCAGTGAACTCCAGCAAAGCCTTGACTGAGGCAGGTTTCTTCCTTTTACAGCTAGTGTTGGTATCCTTGTCAGATAAAATACAATTAAAGTCACCTGAAAAATAATGTTTCCCTTTGATATTTGTATTATTTCCCCTAACTGTTGTTTAACTGTTTGTATTCCCAATCCTGGTATCCGATAGGTATTAATAAAAGTGTATAGTTTCATTTGAATCTCTAAAGTCACTGAACAAAATATGCCCTTTTCATCACTAAATTTATTCAGGATTTTAGGTAGAGGCAAATAATTTTTCCATAAAATAGCCACCCCTCTTCTCTTTTGTTTATAATGAGAGCTAGTCAATACAGAATAGTGCTTAGTATAAAGTCTGCCCAAATCTTCTTTTATTAAATGGATTTCCTGTAAAAAGATAACTTGCAAATTAATTTTTTTAAAAAAATTGTATAAACTACCCCTTTTACAAACATTATTTAATCCATTGATATTAATTGATATGTATTTCAAGTTGGCAATTCTACCAAAATAGGAAAAAATAAATAAGTATTACATATAATACCCTCACACATTTTTAAATAATATGGTACTGATAAAACTATTATTATAGCTAGTGAACTGCTTACTCATAGATATAAGATAATTGAGATTAACTGTAAACTTTCTATCAAGAATAGTAGACACCAAAAAAAAAAAAAAAAAAAGAATTAATTTGTAAACTACTATACTGCCCCCCCCCCCATGGAGTTTAAAACTCCTGGTTTGAATAGCAATCCTATTCAAATGCTACCACCTTCCCACAAATAAGCATCGAGCATTGCTCTACTACTTCTAAAGTTATGATATATGAAAGGTCTAACTTACTAACAAAATTAGAAGGAGTTAGTATATACATAATATTCAGATTATAACCACTCATGTGCTTGCTACAAAATTTATAAACTGTAAAGTATAACAGATCTTGTAGTCATTTAGGTCTATTCTATTTATAAGAGCCTATATAGTATTATAATAAATCCAATCATTTCTTTCAGTTCTGAGAAAAAAAGAGATTAACACAGATAAAAGCCAATACATATAGCATTGTTTATAATAATCATGCTACATCACGAATATGCTATTATATATTATTGATAATGTGACTAACTAGTTAACTATTTAAACTCCATTCTGACTGCAAGACTGTACATGCTCTGGATATTATAGCAGACATATATGATATTTCAGAGAACAAGTTAACTTCTCTTAAAAAAATGTTTGTGAGGTCTTGCATATACAATTATCTTTCAAAATGTGTCTCTTCTATAAGTGGGATATCATATTCCTTAGTCCTTCCTTTACTATGCATCAGACTTTCAATTAACTTTCAGAGCATGAGCTTCTAATACTGCAATGTATTTGAGCTCCTCACATCCTGCTCAAAAAGAACATCCACACAGAAACCAAAACAGATCGTTACCCCAACAATTGTCATAAACATATACATATCTATTGTCCACATATGTAGAACAAGTCAACCAAGCAAGAGGCTGACATCAACAGACATAAACAAGATCATCCACCCTTATTTAAATGAATAAAACAAAATGTAATTTGAATAATATAATATCTTAGGATAAAAGGTGAATTGAAGAAATTAATTCTATATTGTGTATGGTACCACAGTTCTATAATATGCATTATATAACTTAAAAGAGAGAAATACAGGTTTTACAAGTGTTAAAGTTGTAATGTTGAGGTAAATGTAACAGAGACTGCAAGTTAATTAACACTTTTTTATTGGACTTAATTTGTGTGTTAAAATCAAGCACAAAACAACATTTTATCCAGTATTTCCTAAACACACACACACACACACACACACACACACACACACACACACACACACACACACACACACATTCACACCTCTGTATAAATTGTCTTCTGAGAGAAAAGGATGGGAAAGAAACTTTCTATTAGAACCTACTCTGTGAGAAGGAAATGCCACTGTCAGTAAACAACTTTCATTCATGTTACACTAAGAAAGAAGGCTGTATAAGTGGTTAAAACCAACCTGCTCCCTGCTTTTTAAGAATATATGCTGTAACACTTCTTGTTACCATTTTATTTTTGTTATAACTTTTGGTACTCTCTCTCTTTCTTTTCTCTTTTTTTTGTTTATTTTTTGTATATCTATCATAGCAGGGGAGGAGAGAACAGAAGCGTAACTGATAGGTTTCAACATGAAACTCCAGTGTTAAAACTGAGAAATTAAGGAAACTGTCTTTATTTTGAAATACAATACTATGACACCTACTGGTCTAAATCAGGAATGCAACTGAAAGTATCTTTTATAATGGGAAAGTTTTATACAATTTTTATTGAATGATTTCTTGATTGTTTAATTATAAATGAGGTATGTTCTTTTGTTGGTATTATCTCCTGGAAGGCTTGTATGCCAAGGCGCTAGAGAGTTTGAATTCATTAAACTGGTGTTTTTCGTACACTGGTCTTGGTCGTTTTGTTCTACTTGTCCTGTTTTGCTGCGTGGTTTGGATTAAAACACAGAAATTGTCTTCACTACTGTATGTCTCCTCTCCTAACCTATCCCCAATGAATAAACTGGCACCAAACATTGCAGATAAGACTACATAAGAAAAAATATAAAAAAAATAAAAGAAAAATAGGAAAAACGGAAAACAGCTTCATACACACTGCATAAACCCACCATTTTATCACTATATTAGTAAATAGGCACTCATAAACAGCATAACAGTCTGATATCTCTTAGAGAAAGCACATCCAAATCACATACATACAATACCTCACATATTGCAATTAACCATGACATGTGAATTAAGAATTAAAAGTTAAAAATACTATAAACATTCAGTCCATTCACAACACATTTATTTAATGTACTGTGAGCAATTTGCAATTATGTTATCATAAGCTATCACTTTCAGATTTATGTGGCATGTATATGAAGAAAGGAAACCAGGATATATATGTAAAGAAAGCTTATTATTAGTTAAAGAGTTAATATCTTAATACTTATTAAGCTAAGACATCTATTTAACACAGAAAATAAAATATAGAATATTAGCTTAGCAATACATAAAGGAAAAGAAAAAGTGACATTTATTTACCTTATAGAGAAGTGAATTCTTGTTTCCATCCTTTCACCTATATCTACAGTAACTGAATTGGTAAACTTTGTCATGGAAAAATAATTTTGTTATTAAAACAGTTAACATCAATGTTATACTAAAGCTAAGAGTTGTTTGTCCTTTAGTTTCCTTTTCTTCTCATTGGATTTCCAGGTATTTACTTCTGCTTGTCTCTTCAAATTATTATTGTTCCAGTCCATATCTTCAGTTTGGCTTACATTTTTTTTAAAACTACAGTGCAGAGTCTGGGTCTCTAAAGTGTCTAATTTCATCTTGAAGAAATATTTTGAGCATGGCAGGAAAGAGCAAAAGTACCTTAAACTATCTTTTCTTAAGTTCTTTTATAAGAGGCAAAAAACTTTTCCTTTTGGACATCACAACGTTTCAATAGTCATTAATAAATCTTATTAGTTTATCATCCAGTTTAATAGGAACTTTGGACCAGGCTGTTTTAAGAATTACTTTCTTGTCTTAAGGTTCATAGGTTAGTACTAGGCTAACTGCCCTTGAGAGCCATTTTAAGCCTAGCCAATTATTCCTTGTGAGACTCAAACCCTGCACCTTGTGTTTGTAAGGCAAACACCTTAACCATTAGGCCACCCTCCCAACCCTGAGTGAGAAGAGTCTGTGAAACAAATCATGCATAATCCTGGCAGATCAAGTATTCTCATAGATGCATAGATTAGTACTAAGTTAACTGCCCTCACAAGCCATTTTAAGCCTAGCCAATTATCCCTTGTAAGACTCAAACCCTGCACCTTGTGTTTGTAAGGCAAACAGCTTAACAATTAGGGCACCCTCCTCAACTTAAGAATAACTGATCTCAGTGAAGAGTCAGTTTTTTATGAAGTAGAAACTAGAGACCTGTGTGTTCTTTCTATACGATATGACATAGCTTCTTTAAGACAATGATTAATATTAATGAATGAATTTACTTAATTTATATAAAGGGATTAGTGGTGGAAGGGATTAAGTTCTGATGAACTCCTCTTGTGATGTTGTGGATGAAAGAGCTTAACATGTTATTTTTATTAAAAAAGAGTTTTACTTTTATTGGCCGTTGCATTTTATTGTTATGGCTCTTGTGAACACCTGCCATGTTGCATGCTTTATTGGTTATGTAGTTTTCTTTCTATATGCTTGTGTCTTTACTAGTTTATTTTGTCTTTTAGTCAGCTCAGCTTGAGCTTCTTGACAACTTGGGTATGTAAAGGTGCCAGAAGCTTTGGAAGCTAGGCAGAAGGATATACCCCATATAGCTAAGGCTGCTGCAGCAGTGATCAATATGAGGAGCATTAAGAAGTAAAATGGGAGAGGGGTTAGATATTAATCACAGAAAAATAGCAAGTGAAATATTTTATTATCAGGAAAGTGAAAGCTTTCATCAGCAAAAACAAAGATGTGTTTTCTTTTATTTCAGGATGACCTAAATTAATCATTCATGACACGGCAGCAGCGTCAGACAAAAGTTGCAGCTCTGACTGTACAGAATCCCACAAGTGAAATAAGAAAATGTTACATTGAAAGTTAATATAATGTCATCTTTGGAGCTATAATTGATTTCCTTTGGAAGTAGAGTAACCACTTGGTCTGATGCTCAGAACAAATGGTACCATCTGGTTTTGCAATTACTTTAGTCATCTCAACTCCATTTCCTGGTTTGGAGACTGATTTATACCAGTGGTAGATAAACTAATTGACTGGTTGGAATGGGTATTTTCATTTCACCCTTGGAGCTACAGAAGACCATTTGCAGATGCCTGTCACAAATGAGATGAAAGACAAGACGGCCTTTCTATAACAGATGGTCACTTCCTGCATAAAGTCCTACCATTTGGGTTGCATGGAGTTTTTGCAATGTTTCACTGGTTGACGAGCAAGCTGTTATGACCATAATGTTGTTATGCAGCAGCAGAATCATTATTATATAATAGTCATTTACAGCCATACAACACCCTACATGCTTAAAATAGAGGTAGTGTTTAACACCATTAAGGAACTGTGGTTACACACAATCTGATCAAGTGTACCACTATCCAGTAAATGGCTTAGTAATTGTAAACAGGGGACTAGTGAAGCCACATTTGAAAAATGGCCTCAAGCAGTGATCACAATTCATGTACAGACTTTCTTGAGTTTGGCCAGCTTTTACTGGTGGTTTCTATCACACTTTGATACCATGTAGGAGGATTCAGTCACTTCAGTATTCATGTTGATTTACCATAGATACTTTTTAGTATCCATCTTCCTTTGCATATATCTCATTTTTAGATCATGTGGATGTACATTTAAATTCTTTTAAAAGACTCTTGCCTGGAGCAGGACCTAGACAGAGCCTGTTAGGTACATCCACTGGGCAAAGCCTCATGTGAATTATCCTGTATAATTATATTTGGTGTTACACATGGTACCCTTAGCTTCTGACAGAATTAAAATTCAGACACTGGAGACCTCTTTTCATGCGAGCCTGTCTTGGGTACTACCTTGAACTGCTGTGTTCATCAAGAAGAAACCAGATATAATAGCTGAGTTATTACAGGTTGATGCCCCAGTATTTATAATGGAGAGCAGACTGAATGATAATTTCTGTCCTCTTTTGGTGGCAGCCATACCCCAGGTTCTACATTATTCTTAGCTCAAGGAGGGATAGGATCAGATGTGGTGTAGTGATGTTTTATCAACTGCTCTTTCAGATTTCCCAGATCTTTTGTGAAAAGTCTGTCTAATCTATCATAATTAGTGTGTGGAACAAACTTCAGATACGTCCTTATTTACTATCTACCTAATTGTGTGAAAACATTCCTTCAGGAATTCATTGACATTCCTGCTCCTCCGTGAGATGTCAGCTGTGATACTGAGCTTGTTTTCTGTATTTAGCATTTCAGACTAGATGGCAAGACCCAGACACTGGAGAGTCAGCCTGAATGTGTCCACATGTTTTACTGATGTACCAGCAGCTGAGCATTAGGACGGGACCACATATCATCCTACATGTACACTTAGCCTTATGAATATACTTAAAGCTTGACTGCACATAAGTTAAAAGCCTTAACAATTATACAGAGTTAGCAAATACACTCTTGTCAGTTATATTCTGCTCCAGTACCAGGCTTAAATTAGAGATATTTTCCCTGTGTAGGCAAATTTTAATACATTGATTTCACAGTTACAACACTGCTGAGTTCCTGTGCCAAGTGAAAAAAACAGTTCACATAGTCTCTACATGTTTATCATTTGCATTCTCAGTTAGGTTTTCACCAACAGCCATATGTGACAGGCTTAGAGTTATTTAAGTCAGTGACCACACAATTATTAATTTTACTTGTATCAGTCAGTTTCAAAAATATTTTTGCTCTATTTTCTCCACACCTTAGAAAATGGCTGTTCAGTACACATTTCCTGTGTTCTCCGTCATAGCTTTTAATCATGCTGATAGCTACAGTTTGAACAAAATGACAGTTGCTGAGCTACACGTGTTTCACTGTTAGCTACATCATTGCCATATTGCTTTTTCAGGTATATCAGAAACAATACCATAAAGGATGAATTTCTGCAACCATTACTTCCAGTTTTCTTCCAGATTGCACTTGCCTCGAGTACCAATGATGCTAGTGGACTGAGTGTCAAAATGGATGATATGATGAATGGTTCAGCTGTATACAAATGAAGATAATGTCTAAGCACAAAAGCAGAGATGAGTCCAGAATTTCAACTTTAAGTGAAAAAAATGCAGGTTTTTAACTGCAAACTGCTTTGTTCTGGCTTTAGCTGCAGTTATTGTGTGCCCTAGAAATTTTAAACTACTGCCAATTACTACAACTTCATATTTGGTGGTATTTTTCTTCAAATAGTTGCTTTGTTGTCAAATTTCTTAATTAAAAAATAAAAAAACAAAACCAGCAAAAATCCAGATGCCTCTGCAATAAGCCACCAAAAGTCCAAGAATAAACGCAGAAAAAAAGCAAAGACAAGGCTCCAATTTCTTCAACCAACACAGCTGTTTATTAACACAAGCGCTTTCACTAAATGCTTCTTCAGGTGTATCCACATTGTTGCTAAAACACCCATTTTATACTATCATCATAAATCACATGACAATACCATTTAACTATTTAAAGAAAAATGCTTCTAAAAACATATAAAAAATGTATACATTTAAAAATATGTACCATCAAATGCAGATGCAGAAAAAATATGTACACATATAACACATTTAAAAACATCACCTACGCAATGGTTTATTTTAAAAAATGGGTCTCATTGGCACATGGTTATTTAAGCCATATCCTACATCAGCCCTCAACCTCAGAATCCAGTTTGCCTCTAACTCTTCAGTTCTAGCTCTGATATCACCCCCCCTCTTATTCTCATAACATCTATGACCATAAATTTAAAACTATGTCTTTCACTTGTCTTAGACACATGCTTTGCAAGATCATTAAATATACTTTTCTTTTTAATGATAGATATGCTCTCTTATTCTATCCTTGAGCAATATATCGGTCTTACCAACACAGAATTTATTACATGACTGGCACGTAGCCAGATATACCACAAGGGGGTACTACAAGTTGCATTAATGTTCAAATGAAAGACCTCATGAGAATCTGGATGTTCAAATTCTGTTCCTACATCTATATATTCACAATACTGACATCTCTTACAGGGTTTAGTCTCTCTATCTTCAGAATGCCCAATCTGATCTCTCGGTATACACAGTCTCCTTTTAATGACTTTTTGTTCTTAAACGTAAACTGAGGATGTGGGTCCAAAAACTTACTCACTTGCCTATCTGTAGTCAAGAGATTCCAATGAGTATTAATAATATTAGTATATTTTCTTACGTCTCTTGAATAACTAACACACATTCAGCATGGGAGGTAGGGAATGTGGAAAGGGGTCCCTATAAACAGCACATACTGTTTTTTTGAAGGTTTGCAGATGACCTCTTCCTGTTATGGAAGGGATCAGTAGAACAATTATTAGATTTTCTGGAATGGATTAATAATTCAACACCATTCCTTAAATTTACACTGACTTGGTCTTGCTCTGAGGTGAATTTCCTGGATGTCAGTATAGTGAGAGGAGAGGAAGGTGAATTAAGTACAAAAATGTATAGGAAAGAATGTCATGCCAATAAATTGTTAAGGAAAGATAGCATGCATCCCAAGTATGTGTTTAGAAATGTCACACATAACCAGTTGTATCAGGTGTCAAGGCTTAAATGTTAAACAGAATGACTTTAAACAACAAGCAGAAGCAGTAAATACAGACTTGGTGGAAAGGGGGTACAATAAGGATGAAGTACGTAGTAATATGATAGAGATAGAAAAATTAAGGGGCACGAGAGCAAAGCCCTATTTTTCAGAACTTTGTGAAAATTCTGGGGCTAATAAACTATATAACAATAGTAAACTTAGAATGTGTGTTAGTTATTCAAGAGACGTAAGAAAATATACTAATATTATTAATACTCATTGGAATCTCTTGACTACAGATAGGCAAGTGAGTAAGTTTTTGGACCCACATCCTCAGTTTACGTTTAAGAACAAAAAGTCATTAAAAGGAGACTGTGTATACCGAGAGATCAGATTGGGCATTCTGAAGATAGAGAGACTAAACCCTGTAAGAGATGTCAGTATTGTGAATATATAGATGTAGGAACAGAATTTGAACATCCAGATTCTCATGAGGTCTTTCATTTGAGCGTTAATGCAACTTGTAGTACCCCCTTGTGGTATATCTGACTATGTGCCAGTCACGTAATAAATTCTATGTTGGTAAGACCGATAGATTGCTCAAGGATAGAATAAGAGTGCATATCTATCATATTAAAAAGAAAAGTATATTTAATGCTCTTGCAAAGCATGTGTCTGAGACGTGAAAGATATAGCTTTAAATTTATGGTCATAAGTAGATGTTATGAGAATAAGAGGGGGGTGATATCAGAGCTAGAACTGACGAGTTAGAGGCAAACTGGATTGTGAGGTTGAGGGTTGATGTAGGACATGGCTTAAATGACCATGTGCCAATGAGACCCACTTTAAAAAATAGACCATTGCGTAGGTGATGTTTTTAAATGTGTTATATGTGTACATATTTTTTCTGCATCTGCATTTGATGGTACATATTTTTAAATACATACTTTTTTTATATGTTTTTAGAAGCATTTTTTTAAATAGCTAAACGGTATTGTCATGTGATTTGTGATGATAGTATAAAATGGGTGTTTTAGCAGCAATGTGGATACATCTGAAGAAGCATTTAGTGAAAGTGCTTGTGTTAATAACAGCTGTGTTGGGTGAAGAAACTGGAGCCTTGCCTTTGCTTTTTTTCTGAAAATGTCTTAATTAGCTTAAGTTGTTTGCTCAGTTTTGTGCTCTTTGAGTCATGGGTTATATTTATTTATAGGTTTATAGGTTCATAGCTGTGTACTAGGTTAATGGCCCTGGAGCCTTTACAAGCCTAGCCCATAGGATTACCCTGGCATTGTGCCACCCAACCTTAGTTCCCAGTGCCTCTATCAAGTAGAGCCACTGGAGTGATCATCTTGAAGAGGGACAGTTAGGTGCTCTGTTTGACATGTATGGGAAGTCTATTCCAGAGGATGGGCAGTTTCTGGGTTATGAACCTGTCCCTCCAGCACATTCGGTTGATTGTGGTAATGATGTTGAGGTTTCTGGAGTGTGTGGTGTGGAGGGATTGGGATTTCTTTAGATGTAGCATTTCTAACAAAGCTGGGTCAGAAATGGCTTTGTAAGTCAAGCAGAGATTGCCTCTAAGTAGGTGATGTGAGACAGAGAATAGTTGGAGTTTTTTGAGTCTGTCCATATAGGACAAGTGTTTAAGGCCTAGGATCTTCTTTGTGAGGTACTTTTGCAGCCTTTTCAGTTGTTGCAAGTGTCTAGTGAGGTACATGCCAAATGGGGCATTGTACTCGATGACTGGCCTAATGAGGGAAGAGTAGAGGGAGACAATGACCTCTTTCTTCCTGTATGCATAACCCTTAGTAATGAGCTGTGCCACATAGAAGGACTTTCTGACCACAGTGGCAATGTGGTGGTCAAAAGAGAGGTTGCTGTAAACCTGTGTTCCCAGATCTCTTATAACACCTTCTGTGTTCAGTGGACTACCATTAATGTGGTAATTCATGGGAACTGTTTTTTTCCCAAAGGGGATGATGACACATTTTTTGGCATTGAGCTTAAGGCCATGGTTCTGACACCAGTTGTTGGTCTCAGTGAGGCCTTTCTATAGGATGTCAGCATCACTTGTGGAGTTAATAATGGCTCCCAACTTGCAACTGTCTGCGAACTTTGTCAGCCAGAGTCCCTTTGTGTTGGCCTGGACTTCTGAGAAGTAGATACCAAACAGGAGAGGACCCAGGACTGATCCCTGTGCGACTCCACTTGTGAGTGGTCAGCAGTCTGACTTGGAGTCATTTACTTTCACACTGTGGGTTCTATCTGTGAGCCAGTTTGCAACCCACCTATTGATATAGGGGTTGATGCCTAGCTTAGTGAGTTTTTCTGATTCCTGAGTGGGGAATGGTATCAAAGGCCTTGGCCAGATCAAGGTCGGCTGTATGAATCACCTTGCCTTCATCTACAGCTCTGGTGACTGACTCAAAGAAGCCAACCAAACTGTGTGGGATCCAGAATTTGAAGACTCCCTATATCCTTGTTTATTAGGTCCATGATGATGCATTCCATAGATTTACATATCAGACTTGTCAGGCTAATGTGGCGATAGTTCCCAGGGTCTGTAGTCGCTCCTCCTTTGTGGAGAGGGATGACTGTAGCAGTGTGCCATTTGGTAGGGACAAAGCCTGATGTGAGGCTGTGATTGAACCGGGCACACAGGTGAGGTGCCAGTTCACTCTGTAATTCATGTAAAACACAGCCAGGGATATTGTCAGGTCCCATAGAAGCTGTATTCTTGGCCTTGGGCAGTGCTGTTTTAACCTGTGCAGCAGTAATACTGGGAGCCTGGCAATCTACTGGTATTGTGATTGGTCCTTTGGGGGGGAGAGGGGTAAAGTTGGCACTGAATCTGTCAGCCAGTATATTGGCAATATCTGTTGGCTCGGTATAGGAGGTACCATTGTGCAGTAGCTCAGAGCAAATCTGGGTATTGCCATGGAGATTCTTTACATAACTATAGAATGCCTTGTTTTTATCTTTGCTATCTGCTGCAATTCTTTTTTCATAGCTAGTTTTAGAGGATTTAAAGACGGATCTCAACTTTTTGTTGAGGCTGATAAGGGAAATTTTCCAGTCTTGGGACATCACTTTATTCCACATCAGTTTCCTCCTTCTGTTGTACGGTTTGTTTATGGTAGGGGACCACCAGATTGGCTTCCTTTTCTGGAGGAGGGCATCTTGGTTCTATTGGGTATGGCGAGATCCATGCATTTGTGTACATGCTTGTACAGTGCATTGGTGTATGATTCAGCAGTCATGCAACTATTCTCCATTTGCATGGGGTGCCGTGAAGTTAGCCACCTCTGTTTTTAGGACCCCAAAGCTAGCTTTGGAAAAGTTTTTCATGGTGGTTACCTTTGTGAGTGGGGGGTGAGGGTGGGAGGGATGTGGATTTCCAAGGTGATTAGTTTGTGGTCAGATCTAACCATGGAGGAGTTGACTATTGGTGTAGAGCAATGGTTGCCCATGTCAGTAATGACCAGGTCAAGGATGTTTCTATCTCTAGTGGGGGTAAGAATGAGCTGGTCCAGGACAGTGGCATTAATGAATTCATTGGTACATGAGTAGTTTTCCCAGTTAATGGAGGAGTAGTTGAAGTCACCCAGTATGAGAGTGTTAGGTTGGAACCTAATATTCTCTAGGGTGCTTAGGAACATGGAGTGTGAGTCTTGGGCCATGGTTGGGGACCTATAACAGGCCAAGACCTGAATCACTAAGGGTCTGATATATGTGTGCATTGGTGTGTGAGTGTTAGTGTTTATGTGTATTCGTTTAGGTGCGTGTGTGTGTGTGTGTGTGTGTGTGTGTGTGTGTGTGTGTGTGTGTGTGTGTGTGTGTGTGTGTGTGTGTGTGTGTGTGTGTGTGTGTGTGTGTGTGTGTGTGTGTGTGTGTGTGTGTGTGTGTGTGTGTGTGTGTGTGTGTGTGTGTGTGTGTGTGCATGAAGGGTCTGATATATGTGTGTGCATTGGTGTGTGATTGTTAGTGTTTATGTGTATTCGTTTAGGTGTGTGTGTGTGTGTGTGTGTGTGTGTGTGTGTGTGTGTGTATGAAGGGTCTGATATATGTGTGTGCATTGGTGTGTGAGTGTTAGTGTTTATGTGTATTTGATTAGGTGTGTGTGTGTGTGTGTGTGTGTCTGTGTGTGTGTGTGTGTGTGTGTGTGTGTGTGTGTGTGTGTGTGTGTGTGTATGAAGGGTCTGATATATGTGTGTGCATTGGTGTGTGATTGTTAGTGTTTATGTGTATTCGTTTAGGTGTGTGTGTGTGTGTGTGTGTGTGTGTGTGTGTGTGTATGAAGGGTCTGATATATGTGTGTGCATTGATGTGTGAGTGTTAGTGTTTATGTGTATTCGTTTAGGTGTGTGTGTGTGTGTGTGTGTGTGTGTGTGTGTGTGTGTGTATATGAAGGGTCTGATATATGTGTGTGCATTGGTGTGTGAGTGTTAGTGTTTATGAGTATTTGTTTAGGTGCGTGTGTGTGTGTGTGTGTGTGTGTGTGTGTGTGTGTGTGTGTGTGTGTGTGTGTGTGTGTGTGTGTGAGGGTTGTGATATGTGTTTGCATGTGTGCGTATGTGCATATGTGCAGCTTTCCTTTGATGAACTACTGTCCGATTCATGCTTCTGTTAGTGCAGTGAGGTGCTCTAGGTCCCTTATGACCTTGAAGAGGACAGGGTAAAGTGGGTATCAGGAAAAAAGGAGTCAAAATTAATGAAGAAAAACTATATTCACTACTGTTTGACTAGGTGCAGTGAACAGTGTAGAGCAGTGGATGGGAGAAAGGAAATTCACCCCAGAGATCACGTCAGTCGCCCTGCTAGACAGGGGTCCAGGAAAGTAAATAATGTGGGAAGAAATAGCCAGGGAATTGTTATGGCTAGGCTTGTATAGGCCCTAGGGCTGATAGCCTAGTACCAACCTATGAACCTATGAACCTATGAAGTTGCAGAGTGTTGAGGAGAAAGCTACTGGGAAATGTCATGCCTACCGTCACCAAGAATGATACCACGGTATAAAGAAAGAAATGATCAATTTCAACAATTGGCTAAGTTTCTGGTGTCATTCAAAGGGAATCCAGTGTCTGTCCACCTGGGATGACATGCTCGACAAGCCACTCTGCTTCACTAGAGACAGCTTGCACCTGTCATCCTCAGGCTTTCGAATACTGGCCAAGACTCTTGCCACCCCCATAGTGTCTTTTTTAGGCAAGGCTCAAAAGACAAATCCACCGCTGTAAATAGCACAAGTAACAAAAATCTGAGTAATGCTACTCAATGCCAGAAGTCTAAACCTCAAAATGCACGCACTTGAGGCACTTTTCAGTATGGAGAAAATCGATATATGTGCAGTAACAGAAACCTGGTTTAAGGCTCCAGAGAGCACCCCAGCACTATCAGGCTACAACTCATACCATACATTTTGGCCACAGAACTCGGACCGAAATACAAAAAGCGGGGGAGTATCCATATTCATCAAGGATACCCACACCTCCAGGTTAGTGGCACAGCACGATGCTTCAGAGATCATCCACATGCAACTAACAACAGGCAAAACTGCAATTCAAATTGTAGCTTCCTACAAGTTACCCACCATGTCCCAGGACCCCCATTCCACATTTCTGGAAACACTGGGAAACATAAAGGTCCTACCAAACACCTTAATATTGGGTGATTTTAATTACCCAAACATTAACTGGGAGAACTACTCAAGTACTAACTTCCTTGTCCAACATTTCCAAGAATTTATAAACTCAAATGCCCTGGTTCAACTGGTCAGCACTCCCACCAGAGGTGGCAACATATTGAACCTGGTCATCATCAACATGGGAGACCGGTGTTCCACACCGGAGGTCAACCCCTTGCTGGTTAGATCTGACCATAAACAAATCGCTTTGGATATCCACATTCTGTCCCCACCCGCAGACAAGGAAACCACTGTGAAAAACTTTTCAAAAGCAAACTTCACGTTACTTAAGACCAAAGTGGAAAGTTTCAAAGCCCTCGTGCTAAAGGATAACGCTGTCCAAGCTGCAAAATTCTTTACTAACGCATTCTATGGGCAGCTACAAGAATGCATGGATCGTGCTATCCCAAGCAAAACCAAGACTCACTCCTCCAAGAAAAGGAAACCAGTCTGGTGGACCCCTGCCATAAACAAGCTATGCAATAGAAGGAGGCAGCTAGTACAGAAAGAAGTAAAATCCCAAGAAGGGAAGACATCCCTGATCAATATCAACAAGAAACTATGATCCTTCATAAAATCGTCCAAGGCGAGCTTCGGAAGAAAAATTGCCAAGGGCTCCAAAGATAACCACAAGGCATTCTCTAACTATGTCAAGAATCTAAGTGGCAATGCTCAGATCTGCTCGGAGTTAGTGCAGAATGGTACAAAATACACTGAACCAACTGATATTGCCAACATCCTGGCAGACAGGTTCAGTGCAAACTTCACCCCCCTCTCACCCCCCAAAAGGGCCCATAGCCATACCAGAAGAATGTAGAGCTCCTGAAATCACAGACACTCAGGTAAAAACACCCCTCTCCAAAGACAAAAACACAACATCAATGGGACTGGACAGTGTCCCAGGCTGCATCCTACACAAGCTCAAAGATGAACTAACCCCTCACCTAAACACACTGTTCAAACTCAGCCTCTCCACAGGCTACGTACCCATAGAGTGGTGCACAGCAACGGTTATTCTGCTCCACAAAGAAGGAGCCATAACAGACCCTGGGAACTATCACCCTATAAGCCTGACTAGCTTGGTCTGCAAGGCTATGGAGCACATCATCATGGAACTCATTAACAGAGACATTGGGAACCTCCAAATACTGGACCCTACCCAGTTCGGCTTTGTTAAGGGCAGATCATGCCTCCTAAACCTGCTGGACTTCTTTGAGACAGTTACCAAGGCTATAAACGAGGGAAAGGTGGTACACACAGCTTACCTAGACCTCGCAAAGGCCTTCGACACCATTCCCCATTCTGGTATTATAGACAAACTCACCAGCCTGAACATAAACCCCTATGTCACAAGATGGGTTGCCAACTGGCTCATGGAAAACCCATATGGTGAGAGTTGTGGGAGCTAGGTCTGACTCTAAACCAGTTACAAATGGCGTTCCCCAGGGCTCAGTCCTAGGACCCCTCCTGTTCGGCATATACTTCTCAGAGGTACAGGCAAGCACAGGAGGATTATGGCTGACCAAGTTCGCAGATGACTGTGAACTAGGGGCTATAATTGACTCTCCGGCTGACACAGACATCCTCCAAAAGGGTCTCACTGAGATGGATACCTGGTGTCAAAATTATGGCCTCAAGCTAAATGCCAAAATGTGCATAGTCATCCCCTTTGGAAAAAACAAAGTACCCACAAACTACCACATAGGAGGTAGTCCCCTAAATACAGAAAAAGTAACAAGGGATCTAGGGACCCAAGTAGATAGTAATCTCTCCTTTGATAATCACATTGCCAAAGTGGTTAGAAAATCCTTCTATGTGGCCCACCTAATCACAAAAGGGTTTGCATCCAGATCAAAAGAGGTCATTGTGCCCCTCTACTCATCACTCATCAGACCCAATGTAGAGTACATTGCCCCATTTGGGATGTACCTTACAAGACACCTGCAACAGCTGGAAAGACCACAGAACTACCTCACCAAGAGGATCACTGGCCTCAAACAGATGCCCTATGCAGCTCGACAGAAGAAACTCCAGCTGTACTCGGTTGCATACCGCCTACTCAGAGGTGATCTCTGCCTGACATACAAGGTCATGTCCAACCCTGAATTGATGGACATGCTCCACCTAAAGAAAACCTTATCCCCTTGTGCCACATGCTCTAGGGATCTAAACCTCACCACAACAATAAATAGGACATGCTGGAGGGATAGATTTCTGTCCCAGAGACTTCCCATGCTTTGGAACAAGATTCCAGTCTACATTAGGCAGAGCTCCTCGCTAACACTCTTCAAGAGAAACCTTGATGAGTGGATGGGAAACAGAAAGTTTACCCCGGGGATCACTTCAGTGGCTCTGCTGGACAGAGGCACAGGGGACTAATCTAAGGGTGTGGTGAAAACCAACACATTCTGGCTAGGCTTATAAATGCCTTTGGACAGATAGCCTAGTACCTACCTATAAACCTGTGAACCTATGTAAATCTGAACATCTGATTATTATGTATATTTGGATATGTTTTTTAAGTGTTTACATGGGATACTTCAAGAGGTAAAAGCAAAGTTATATTTAAGATGATAAAGCAGAAACATAGGAATCATAATAGTGTTACCAACCAACCATTTGAAGTCACAGTACAGATGGACCCTCAGAGGCAAAGTGCAACAACATCATAGTTATTTTATAACTATAAGAACCATGCAGGGCTGTGAAATGACTAACATGATTTGTAGATGCTAAGAAGATATGGGGTCAGTATTTATAAGACTAGGCAATTACACAATTCAGGAAGAGAGCCACAGAAAATAAATGTCAGTGATACACAGTTTAAAAAAGATTAAGAGTTATTATGGCCAACTATGTAAAATATGAAAACAGTAGATGCAAAATATAATTTATTTGGACCAGCAACATTTATTAACCACTTCAGGCTGCTAGTCATGTTTATATCACCAAAGAAAATGTGTTTCCGTCTCCTACTGCACTAGGCACAGGTATGCATGCTGTTGTAACACTTGCTGCTCCTGGATTCAGTACAAGTGAAAAGGTACCAGAAAATGAGTGAAAAATCAACCTCATCCAAGATCCATTAATCATCAGCTGCAGTTAAGAATGCAGGCACTTTGAATCTTCTTCAGCTGGCAACAGATAAATGCCTGGACTGATTACTTTTTAGGTTCATAACAAGTCCAGAATTAGGCTAGCGAAAATAAACAGTTCCTTGCTTCTTCTACAATTATCTTTTTTGCTTGGTGCTTATAAACTGTTTATCCGTACAAATATAGTAACATCACTAGATGATATGACTACTACCAAGAACATGTCAAGCCAGGATATACTACTACACAAGTCATAAATTGTACAGAGTTCACAGTCTCCTAATCCATTAGATCAAAGGGAATTATATACATTCTAAAGTATGTTGCCTTTACATGTTGGCATCAATCACATACACACGTATAGTGGAATGAAGCATGTTGCTATAACTCATATTTAGAAATTATGTCTTATCAACAAATTACAGCTGGAGTGTTTGTAAAAGAACTGAAAGACGGAGACAGATTCTGCATATTGAATGAAGTGGTTTATATGTCAGTTTAATTAAATATAAATTATCCATTTTCTTCCAGTTAGCAAAGTGTTTCATATATCTGAACTCTGCTGTCACCAGACAACAGGTCATCACTAAAACATACATGGAGAAATCAAGTAAACCCATTTGCAAATGATTTGGCTGCCAGGTAAGATCAACGAGGAGGCACATTTTTAGATGACAAATACAAGTATTTCATTAGTCTTGCATGCATTCAATTGTTTAAATTATGCACTGGGAAAGACCAAGACAAGGACTTTGCCTACAGAAGAAGACTGGTCTACTGTCTACAGCAATCTATTCCAGCTAGCACTTTGTAAATGCTATTTAGACCTTTGCTTCCTTTTCTACTTACTCCAAACATTTTTGGATCTCATCACATTATTCTCTCTAATTATATTATTTATCGTCATCCCACCTAGCCATCATCCTTTCCACGAAGAACAACTTCCTTTTATATGTTTTGATTTTGTTCTGCCAGTTATAATCCTTCTTGTCATTTCTTTAAACCCCACCACCTTACTATCATTATCATTCTGTGCACCCACATAATGCCCTGCCTTTAACCCTCCTTTCCTCCAGCAGACATATTTCCTGATAATGTAGTCTTAACCTCACAGCACAACACCTTTTCCATTCAGTATTCATCAGATACTGAATATTGAGACAAAAGTGCTTATATATTTTATTGTTTATTAAATAAAAAACGTGCTTGGTGGTTTTAAGAAGTGGTCTGCCTCCTCTACACTCATTTCTGTGGATTAATTTGTTGGAAGAGATTATAAAGTTGTCTGTGGGGGGTAGGGATCTGTGGGAGCTAAAGAGGAGTAATTTAGTTTTAGCTGGGTTAAGAATGAGGTTTTGATTGGTGATCCAAGTTTCGGCTAGGGAAAATCATTCTTGTGTCTGGGAGATGAGGAGGTCTAGTGTGGTGGCTGAGCATATTATGGTGGTATTGTCTGCATATTGCACTATAGAGGCTTTGGGTATGGTGGATGGGATTGATTAGTGAACAGGGTGAGTAGCAGAGGGCCCAAGATGGAGAGCAAGGAAGAGATTTGGTTCTGCCATTTTACTGCTTGCTACGTACCATGTAGATAGCTCTTAAACCATGAAATAGAAGATGTACTGAGGTTTAGGGGGGATAGTGAGTGAAGGCGTTTTGCATGGCTGGCCATGTCAAAAGCTTTTGGATAAATCTAAGAATGTAGCAAAATGAGCAGTCCGTTATTTCTGTGATTATTGATAGTGTTAGTAAATGATATAAGTGCAGTGGTGGTACTATGGAAGGGTCTAAAACTATGTTGCTGTGTAGATAGTAGTTTGTTTTCTAGAAGATACTTCATCAACTGCATGTGCATTACTCTCTCAAGTATTTTTGATAAGGGGGATAGTATAGCTATAGGGAAATAGTTATTGAGTTCAAAAGAGCTGCCCCCTTTGAGTAGTGGTATTATGTGTGATATTTTCCAAAGCAGGGATACTTTACACCCGGAGATGGATCTGTTTATTAGGATGATGACAGGATAGGCTATAGATTCTGCG
This sequence comes from Protopterus annectens, assembly GCF_019279795.1. Taxonomy (NCBI): domain Eukaryota; kingdom Metazoa; phylum Chordata; order Ceratodontiformes; family Protopteridae; genus Protopterus; species Protopterus annectens. Next base: position 217,577,764 of record NC_056740.1, read on the forward strand.
GCTAGTTAAAGATATTTGGTGGGTAAGTTATCAGTGGCTAGGGTGGTTGGTTTGAGTTTTAGGAGTAGTTTTTGTATGGTCCTGGTGGATACTGAGTTGAAGTTGAAGTTGAAGTGGGGGCCATTGACTATTGTTTCAGGTGGAGAAGGTGTTTTAGTTGGAGTGGGGTTATTGAAGCTAGGTTGGTTGTTTGCAAGGGCTTGAGTAGTTTCTGTAAAGAATTTGTTGAATTGTGTGGGGATATTGTCTTGGTTATTTCCTGTTTTTGGAGTGGGGGTGGACGTTTTCCCTGGTTGTAATACAGAGTTGATTGCTGCCCAAACTTTCTGGTGGTTATTCACATGTTTATTTTGTATATTTTGGTAGTAGGAGATTTTGTCTGTTTTAGTAAGTTTTTTGGCCTTGTTGTGTAATTCAAAGTATTTTTGTTTGTCTATTTGGGTTTTGGTCTTGTAAAAATTTGTACAGGCTTTGTTTCTATTTTTGAGGAATGTTTTTGTATCTTTAGTTAGCCGAGGGCATTTTTAGTTTTAATTCTGGTGGTTTGTGGGGGTTGTGGTGGTTGAGTATATTTGTGTGTATTTTATTTCTTAATAATGCCATTATAAATGCTGTCAAGAGTTTCTTGTTTCCTCGGGTAGTAATATGACTTATTAACACTTTTTAAGTTGACTCCTGAATACTGTCAGTTGTGATGCTACACTTCAAAGTTTGTTTGAGCATGTACACATGCTGTGCATAGTATAAAACATCAAAGGCACATACTGTACATATTGTAAAAACTGCCTAGTAAATGTAAATATATACTAGTGAGCATTAAAATAAATACATATCTGATGCTGCTAGAGTTGTCGCCTCACAGCAAGACGTTGTCCCGTTCGATTCTCAGCTAGAGCATCTTCTGTGTGGAGGCATGCGTGAATGACCATACCTTCATTGAAGGTTGTACATCAGGGCTGGTAACTCGGCATGTAAAAATCCACTACCAAACATTAGTGGACCGGAGTTCCGCTGTGGCGACCCCTAACCAGGATAAGCCGAAAGACACAACACAACAACATATCTGATTCTGACATTTTCATTCATTTCTCAAATGATGCGTCTCAGATCTGACCTTGGATCCAACTTGACCACCTACACTAGACTCACAGATCCAGCTGTTGAGCTCCTCCCCTTACCCACAATGCCCCAACATCCTGACATACTTCCAGATCTTCTTTGTTGCCACATCATTCGGATGCAGATTTTCTGCTCTTGAGTTAGGGGGTTAAATAGGAATCTTTATCTCTTTATTTGTGAGTATTTTATTTGTAATATCTTTTTCATCTTCCTCCCTTTGCCTTTATAATGGATTTTTGATAATGATGAAATCTTTTTCACTTTATTCAAACTTGTCTTCTAGTTAGGCCTCTTTGTCCTTGTGAGGGTATTCTTTTAAATAGCATTGTTGGTATTCTATCTCTCCCTTTTTCTGTCTACTGATTTTTAGGTACTTCTGAAATACCATTGTGGGTATTTTTCTCTGTTGTTTTCGGTTTTAAAAAATCTCTGTCTTTCATTCTACCTGTTTTTTGATATAGCTGACAACCCCATAAGATTTAAGAAATGTACTTCCCATGGGCATAAGATTCCCTAATTCTAATGCCCACAATGAGTACATTTATTGTTTGGGTGTTGCCCATCTCGAAGTTGACTGCTCTGTTTGCTAGGAATTCAACTACTGTGTGTTGAGTGACAGGAGAAACAAGTTTGTATTACAAGGCTTACTATCTTCTTCTTCTTTATCAGCTGGGGCTCAAATCCCCTCCAAAAATCCTGTTAAAGGGAGACATGACTCAGCTCCAAAAGAAAAGGAGTGCAGGAAATGGTCCTCTGACTGTTCTCCTTGTTTGGCTTCAATTCCCAAATGTCCAGTGAAAGTTTCCAAGAAACTGGACCCAACATCAACCTCTGATCCTTTAGCTCCAAGCACCAAATATCCTCTGATCCAATCTCCATATTTATCCCATACCCAATATCTCCTCTGCTCCATTTGCCTTTTTTGCGAGAGACACTGAGGAAATCCTCCAGACCACCTTCCACTAGTTTATGCCTTAGGTCCTCCAGGAGTATATCTGAATCAGGGGCGGATAGAATAATGAGGAAGTTTTTCATACTCAGATCCATATGGGGATAATTCCATCTCCATCTCCCATTGGACCCATAAGCCTTCCCTCTTCTTAATCTTATGTTATAGCTCCTTCTCAAATACAACTGGTGGTTTCAGAATCCTTGGATCTGAGATCTTTGAGAATGTCCTTGTCAGATCTGAAGACAGGTCATTCTTCCACTCCGCCCATGCTCCTGAGTTGCATGGCTACAGTGTCTTTGGAGTAGGATGAGCCATGGAACCGAAGCATTGGCACCAGCTTCGGGAGGGGGCTTGGTATCAACTCCAAAGCTGTAGGAATTGTCGTTGCCTCTCAGCACCTCAGTGTTAGAAAGCTCAGCTCCAACTCCCTCCTCAAGGCAGGGGTCTACAGGGATCTATAGTATGGTGCAGGTTACTTCTCTGCCAGTGCAACTGGCTGTTGTTTCTCCTGGACCTTCTGCCTTTGAGATAGTGGAGAGGGCTTTCTCTATTCCCTGAGAGAGGACATGCTTACCCTGTTGAGATAACATTCTTCTTTCTCCATTAAAAAGCTCTGAGCCTCTCATGTCTATTCCTATTGGACAGCCACCCCATACTAGCCTTCAGACAGCCCTGATTCAGGACCCCCACCTGCTTCTGATACTTCACCAGACCATCCCACTGATGAGGTACCTACGAAGAGGATGTGTAAAAGGAGACACCTAGATTCCTCTCAGGAATCTGTCATTGAAAACAAGGACACTGATGAAGAGGAGGGGACACCAGATATATTCACCCATATTTTGGTACATGGTTCATGTGCAATATTCACCCATAATGTGGTACATGGTTCATGTGCAATACTATTACTTGAACTTTACTGCTAGATGTGTGTTTTTAATATCTTAACAAGTCTGTATTTCTAGGAATATATGTAGCTATATATTAAGTGTAGAGTTGATTTATAAGATGGTGGCAGTATTATTATATGTTGCTTTAAATTATCTTTCTATGTATGTGGTTTATTTTTTGTCTGTCCCATGATGAGCTAATTGCATGGAATCTCATTTAATCTACACTTGTGTAGATCTAAATAACAATAAAGTTACTTCTGACTTTTTTTTGAATAGATCTCCACTTGATTTGACAAAGAGGTGGATGGTCTTTCAAAACCCCTTCCTAGTAGGAGTCAGTGTTTCTTGAGTCTTTTGGAGCTGACCTGGTTATGTCTTTGGTGGTCCCACTGGCTGATGAGTTGATGATCCATATCTCACTTCGAGCAGGAAAGGAGTGAGATAATACATAAACCATACTTAAGAGGTCAGATAAATTTACAGCTCCACACAAACACAGGATCCACTGGAGCAAGGGAGTCTCAATAGATGCCATGATGGTGGCAGCAGCCACTATGAAGGAGCTTGCAAAACAGAGTTCATCTGTCCACCCCTCTAATAGGGAGTACAGGGCCTTGGAGAGATTTGGCAAACATATTTATGCCTCAAAGACCTTTGCTCTTCAGTTGCTGAATTATTTGGTGCACTTCACCAGGCTACAAAGGGATATGACCAATGAGCTTTCCAAATCTCTTTCAGGGTCCATGTCTCTGGAGGACTAGAAAAAAATTCTTCACAACTGGCCACCCTTCAGTCTATTTCCAAAGCTTCATGAATGCTTTGGAAATAGACTGAAGGGTGGCCAGTTGTGAAGATTTTTTTCTAGTCCTCCAGAGACATAGATACTTCTAGGGCTGTGGGTTCAGGCATTGCAGTCAGAAGGCATGCCTGGATACACCTGTGTGATTTTGTGGAGCCCTTCAACTATTCGTTCATCCATGCTCCTTTTGGTGGATCATCATTGTTGGGCCCCAAAGTTAAGGAAACACTCTCCAGAACTGAGTAAGACAGAAAGACCCTGTCTGCCATTGGAATCCATTTTTTTATCCCTCAGAGGTCCTTTTGGAATCAATGAGGTGGTAAAAAGATATGGATTGACAATTTCTAAGGGCCTTTCCAGGACTCAAAAGGAAATAGTTCTTCCTGGAGCAGAGGGTGGAGCTCTAATGGAAGATGCTGGCCTCATAGCATGGGCGACCTGCAGAACCATGACTTCAGAGATACCTTCTCTGAAAAACTCTACCGGTGCTTCTGAAGGGTTGCCTGACTGCTGTACTCTGGAGGCAGTCAGGGGGTGCTTACCTCTGCATCCAGAAGCCTGGGCATCTATCACAAAAGTACGTGGGTGCAGAAAAATATATCTTGAGGTTATTTCATACTATTTTCCAAAATTTCTGCAAAAAATTTAAAAATATCCCTGGTGTTCCACTCAATCAGAGGGAAGCAACAGCCTTGGAAATAGTAAAGTTGCTAGAAAAAAAGAATCATTCAAAAAGTCTCCCCCCACCAAGACCAGCAAGGATCTGGAACTTACTAAAGATTCTTTTTAGTGCCAAAAACGACAGGGGACTTGAGACCAATCCTGGATCTCAGTCAACTAAATCAATATGTAAAATATTAAAAGTTCTGGATGGCAACTGTTCAGTCCATTTTGCATTTACTGTGAAAAGATGATTAGATGTGCTCAACAGATCTTTAGGGTGTATACTATCATATCAAAATGTACAGGTGCTCCAGAAGACACCTGCACTTCATGCTGGGAGCCAGTCATTACCACTTCAGAGCACTGCCCTTTGCCTCACCACAAGCGCCATAGTGTTCACCAACTGCATGGCAGTGGTAGCGGGTCACCTGAGACTGCTGGGGTTCCATATGTTTCCTTACCAAGATGACTGGCTCCTGACCATGCCATGCAGCCATCTACTGATTCAAGCAAGGGATTATTTGCTCCACTTACGTTATCACCTGGGCATTATTGTCAATTACACCAAATCACAACCTACACCCATGCAGACTCTGGAGTTCATAGGTGCTCGTCTAAACACACTCAACCAGATAGCTTTGCTTCTCCTAACAAGAATTCATACCCTCATATTACAGGTCATGCAAGTGATCTCCCACTCTTTCCCTCCAGCAAGGTTAGTGCTGAAAGACTTAGGCTCGATGGCAGCAGCAATATCTCTAGTTCCATTAGCCGGATTTCATATGGTGGTCCTGCAGTTGACTCGTTTAGTGCAGTGTCTATTCTTCATCATTCCTTGACCACTTCAGTCAAGATTTTCAAAATTTGCAAGAGACATCTTCTTTTGAGGATTCATTCATAGCAGGTTTGTCACGATTGTCCTTTGTTCTCCCACAGCCAGTAGCCACAGTCGCTACAGATGCCTTCCACATGGGCACAGTCCAAGGTGCATGGTCCCCAGAAAAGGCCAATTTGCAGATCAATGTCCTGGAAATGACAGCAGTCCTCCTAGCATTGCAAGCTTTTCAAGATGTTGTCCCCTCAGTGATGATTATGATACAAACAGACAACTTGTCAGTAGTCTCGTATATCAACAAACTGTGAAACCAGATTTTACCCATTATGTTGAGAGGCAATTAGAGTGTCGCAATGGGTGAGCTCTTCCAATCATTTTCTTATGGCAATGCACATATTGGGGGAAAACAATGTGCTTGCAGACAAACTAAATAGGTTCATTTTGATGCCTTTTGAGTGGTCTCTCAATCAAAGAGTGGTAGAAAGAATATTCCTTCGGTGGGTCTAACCATGCTGCGATCATTTTGCTTCTCCCCTCAAGAACAACTACAACAGGTGCTTCACCCTGGTCCCTCCTCAGGGAGAGTCACTGAGAAATGCTGCAGTTCCTGATTGGCCCTGTGGTCTCCTTTATGCTTACCCTCCATTACCTCTCATCCCCAAGTTTATACAGAAGGCATCCCGGTTGAAGAGCAGAATCATCCTCATTGCGCCCTTTTTGCCTCAGTTGGTTTCTCCAGTTCCACTGATGGCTAGACAGTCCAGGCTTTCCTCCCTAGTTTGACATATTTGTTTATCCTCTCAAAAGTCTTCCACCAGGAAAATTTATAAACATCAGTGGAAAAGATTTTCAGTTTGGGCTCTTCAGAGAAACCTGGACCCCTACTTTGCCCCAGTCTCAGTAGTTCTTGACTTTTTGGTTTCCATTTTTAGCAACGGGTCAAGTTATTGTTCACTCAGGTGAGAATCATTCCTCTTTAGCTTCTTTGAAAGTGTGCAAGACCTTCCTTAAGGCTACCTTTTTACTCAGGCCCCCAGTTAAAGATCCTACACTCCCTTGGGACTTGTTACAAACTCTTACCTTACCTCTATTTCAATATTTGGCTAAGATTAACCTTAGGTTCTTGTGCTGTAAAACTATTTTTCTGGTTGCTATGACTTCTGCTAATGAGTATCTGAACTCCAAGCCCTCTCCGCAAGATCTCCATACTTGACCTTCCATAAGTACAGGGATTCATTATGCATGAACCCATCTTTTTTACCTAAGGTGGCTTTCAAATTCAGTGTCAGCAATTTACCTGTGCTCTTTCTGAAATTCTCAAACAAAGAAGAATACATGCTGCATCTTCTGTGTGTACATTGGCAGCTTAGATTTTATCTCCACAGAACCTAAGATTTCAGGAAGACTGACCAATTAATTGTATCCTTCTCCAAGAACAAATTGGATAAACTGGTATATAAAGTGACCTTGGCTAAATGGTTAACTGACTGTATATCCTTTGTTTATAAAGGAAGAGGTTTATCTTTACCTAAGGCCTCACAAGCATATTCCACAAGGTCTGTAGCCACTTCATATGCTTTCTCTCATAAAATAAAATCATCCAAGGCTAGCTTTGAAAGAAAAATTGCCATGGACTCCAAAGATAACCACAAGGCATTTTTTAGCTATGTCAAGAATCTAAGTGGCAATTCCCAGATCTGCTCGGAGTTAGTGCAGAATGGCACAAAATACACTGAATTGACTGATATCGCCAACATCCTGGCAGACAGGTTCAGTGCAAACTTCACTCCACTCTCACCCCCAAAAGGGCCCATAACCATACGAGAAGAATGTAGTGCCCCTGAAATCACAGACACTCAGGTTAAAACAGCATTCTCCAAAGCCAAAAACACAGCATCAATGGGACTGGATGGTGCCCCAGGCTATGTCCTACATGAGCTCAAAGATGAACTAACCCCTCACCTAAACATACTGTTCCAACTCAGCCTCTCCACAGGCTACATGCCCATAGAGTGACACACAGCAATGGTTATTCCGCTCCACAAAAGTGGAACCACAACAGACCCCGGGAACTATCACCCTATAAGCCTGACTAGCTTGGTCTGCAAGGCTATGGAGCGCATCATCATGGATCTCATTAACAGAGACATTGGGAACCTCCAAACACTGGACCCTACCCAGTTCGGCTTTGTTAAGGGCAGATCAAGCCTCCTAAACCTGGTGGACTTCTTTGAGACAGTTAACAAGGCTATAGATGAGGGAAAGGTGGTACACACAGCCTACCTAGACCTTGCAAAAGCCTTCAACACCATTCCCCATTCTGGAATTATAGAAAAGCTCACCAGCCTGAACATAAACCCCTACGTCACAAGATGGGTTGCCAACTGACTCTTGGACAGAACACACATGGTAAGAGTTGCGGGAGCTAAGTCTGACTCTAAACCGGCTACAAGTGACATTCCCCAGGGCTCAGTCCTAGGACCCCTCCTGTTCGGCATATACTTCTCAGAGGTACAGGCAAACACAGGAGGACTATGGCTGACCAAGTTCGCAGACGACTACAAACTAGGGGCTATAATTGACTCTCTGGCTGACAGACATCCTTCAAAAGGGTCTCACTGAGACAGATACCTGGTGTCAAAACCATGGCCTCAACCTAAATGCCAAAAAGTGCATAGTCATCCTCTTTAGAAAAAACAAAGTACCCACAAATTACCTCATAGGTGGTAGCCCCCTATAGTAGATAGTAATCTCTCCTTTGATAATCACATTGCCAAAGTGGTTATAAAATCCTTCTATGTGTCCCACCTAATCACAAAAGGGTTTGCATCCAGATCAAAAGAGGTCATTGTTCCCCTCTACGCATCACTCATCAGACCCATCATAGAGTACAACGCCCCATTTGGGATGTACATTACAAGACACCGGCAATAGCTGGAAAGACCACAGAAGTACCTTACCAAGAGGATCACTGGCCTCAAACAGATGCCCTATGCAGTTCGGCTGAAGAAACTCCACCTGTACTTGGTTGTATACCGACTACTCAGAGGTGATCTCTGCCTGACATACAAGGCCATGTCCAACCCAGAATTGATGGACATGCTCCACCTAAAGAATACCATATCCCCTCGAGCCACATGCTCTAGGGATCTAAACCTCACCACAACAATAAATAGGACATGCTGGATGGATAGATTCCTGTCTCAGAAACTTCCCATTCTCTGGAACAGGATTCCAGTCTACATTAGGCAGAGCTCCTCACTAACACTCTTCAAGAGAAACCTTGACGAGTGGATGGGAAACAGAAAGCTTACCCTGTGGATCACTTCAGTGGCTCTGCTGGACAGAGGCACAGGGAACTAATCTAAGGGGGCGGTGAAAGCCAACACATTCTGGCTAGGCTTATAAATACCTTTGGGCAGATAGCTTAGTACCTACCTATGAACCTATGAACCTAAGAGCGTCCGTTGATGATATTTGTGCAACTATCAGTTGGTCCATTACAAATAGCTTTATTGTTCATTACAAGTAAGATATACTTTCCAGAAATAGGGCAGCATTTGGTTTCACTGTATTCTACAATATCCTTCCATGAGGATCACCCAAGGTTCATCTAGCTGGGGACTCTGTCCCATCAGTTGAGGAATGAATGAAAATAGCAACAGATGCTGAAGTTATGTACTCACCATAGTGATGCCTCTGCATTATCCATTTTCATTCTTCCTCAACTCCCCACCCTCTAGACACTTCCTTTTCTTCCTAGTGAGACTTAAGGAATGTCACTTTGGGAACCCACCTGTTGCCTGTTAGGGCTCCGTCCTTTCTGTATGTCTTCATCTTGCGTTTTCATAATAATATAGTGTCACATATATATATATTAGTGTTGTGGCAGCAGACTCAATCTGAGGTATGTCAGGATGGTGGGGCATTGTGGTAAAGAGAGGAACGTGAGAGCTGAATCTGTGATCCTAGTGTAGGTGGCCAAGCCTAAGTAACCATTTCCCTGATGCACAGACATAAAACTGACATTCATGCTATCTAACCCTATCTTATGCATCACATTCTCCAGGGGCTCCTGGATTGTGATCCTAGTGTAGACAGCCAAGCCTAAGTAACAATTTCCCCGACGCACAGACATAAAACTGACATTCATTCTATCTAACCCTATCTTATGCATCACATTCTCCAGGGACTTCTGGACTGTGATCCTAGTGTAGACGGCCAAGCCTAAGTAACCATTTCCCTGATGCACAGACATAAAACTGACATTCATACTATCTAACCCTATCTTATGCATCACATTCTCCAGGGGCTTCTGGACTGTGATCCTAGTGTAGACGGCCAAGCCTAAGTAACCATTTCCCTGATGCACAGACATAAAACTGACATTCATGCTATCTAACCCTATCTTATGCATCACATTCTCCAGGGGCTCCTGAGTCCATATCCTTCCTTCTCCCAGCAAGGAGAGGCTTTGGTATTCAACTCATATATCCTAAGGGCTACTGTATTAGTGGGAATGATGAACACAGTACAGTTGTATACATTGCACTTACCCATAAAATTAGATGTTTGAATTCCTTACTGCTGCAGAAGCCACACCCACCCTCCACTCCTCTTCTATTGTATACAGTTTTAGTTGGGATATAAAGTAGTGTTGTGTTTGTTTCAACTTTATATATTTTGTTATTTTTGGTTGGTTATTTCAGGATTGTTTTGCTCTTCTCTCAATCTATGGACATAGATGTCTTGAACAAAACTTCACTCTGACTGCTTATTTCTCTCCTTGGGGATTAACCAATCAACAATCAGAGTAAAGAAGTGTGGCCAGCGGGGGGTTGGGGAGGGTGGGACAGAGCTTTTTGGAGATGGCTGGTTGTTGTTTCTTAGGCAGGAAACAACCAATATAGCTTAAGGACTGCTGCAGCAGGGAGTAACTCAAACATCAACTGTTATGTGTAAATGTAACTTACACAACTGTACTTTTCAGCAAAACCAAATGTTCTTTTCCTCTTTTTTTCTGTAATGGTGTAATAGTGAAATTGGTGTATAAGTTAGGGAGTGTGGTGTTTCTCTCACATGGAGGGTGTCAATGCAGACTTCTTAACTGAACCTATTTTGGAGACACATCCCTATTTTCAAGTTGTTTTTCCCACATTGCATGGTGTACCTAATTGTGGAGGAAGGTACCTATTTTTTGGCTTGATTTACCCCTTCACATAATTTTTTGAAACTCCCAGTCACACATTTTGAAGAAATCCAGAGTACATGACCAATATGCTGATGGCACTAATAATTTAAAGAAAGACGACCCACCCACATGTTAGTGCGTATAATCATTTCCATTTTCAGAAGGAAAAGTAAATTACGTTGTGAACCAGATTTCTGCAGTGTCATTAATTACACTGTGTCTCTGATGATATGCTCATACTTGTATTTCTAAGTAATATTCTGTAATCCTACTAGAAGCAGGATTAGTACATGCAACTCGGTATTCAAATTTGCTGCTAATTAAATGCCCAGATTTTTGGCTAAAGATATACCCACTTTTCAAGAGCTTTTGTACATATATTCAGTATCTGCAGGTTGAGAGCTATGTGTAGGCAGGTTTGCCCCCTGCAAAGAGCTTTCTTTTTGATTCAATTAATACTGTATTCAGAGAAAGTGTTTCTTATACTTGGGATTTGAATATTTGAACTTTGATGAATCATCATGAATTCACCTTTGGGACATTTAGGCTGATTATAAAGTTTTAAATTTGTGATTGAAATTCTATCCAAGCGTTAGGTTTCACGAGCTGCTGTAGAAGGACTTGGGTGTGGACCTAAGTGTATGTTGGCTGTTTTGGGGATGAATACTGTAAGAAGAATAAAAGAAATTAGACAGAATCTCATTTTACGAAGAACATAGTTGGCAAAAATGTTGTAATTTGGTTGGATAGGATAGGTAATTTGAGGAAGGTATTCATGGGCTTGAGAAGAAAAGATGCTAAAACTGTGAAAAGCTTTATAGCTGCATATGAGTAATAGTGAAAGGGGAAGGATTACAGGATTTGTTTAGTGCTGTGATTTGTTGTTTAGAAAGGGAAGGGAGACATATGGAATAAAGATGGGAGGAAGTGTGTTAGAGTATGGCAATAGGAAGTGAGATAAGAAATGGGAAAGTCTGGAGAAAGTGTAAAGGTAGTGATGCGGGGTGGTTGGGTGGAGAGTGGAGGGGGCAAAGTGAAACAGATTATAGTGGGGCTTACATACATCAGCACAGTGTTTCCGGAATAGCCAGTGGAATGCTTTTCCAACCACTCTATTGCACTTATTATATAAGCCTTTTACTGACAGCATCACTATCCGCACGCTAAATTCCACAGTATTTGCTGTGAGTAGAGAAGGTAAAGGGGTGGTGATGCATAAGATAACATCTAATTCTTCTGGCTTTTTCCCGGTTAGGGGTCGCCACAGCGGATCACCTTGTCTGCACATTGATCGGCAGTGGAGTTTTACAGTGTCGAGTTGCCAGCCCGGCGCCCAACCTTCCACAGAAGGCACACACACACTCACACCTAGGGCCAAATTAGAGTGTCCAATCCACCTGCAGCATGTCTTTGGGATGAAACTGGCGCACCCGGAGAAAGCCCATGCGACCACAGGGAGGACATGCAGACTCTGCACAGAAGGCACCCCAGCCGAGAATCAAACCGGAGAACCTCTTGCTGTGAGGTGGCAATGCTAACCACTGCACCACCGTGGCCGCCCATAAAATAACATCTAATTACTAAAGATTAATAAACCACAATAGCTATTCTTGTCCTGCCCCCCAGTACAATTCAAGACAATCCTGCCTACATAAAGGGGGTACTGGAATACTACTGTGGAAAAATTATCAAAGTTCAGGAGAAATGCTTCTGTTCAGTGTAAAGACATTTGCAGGGGCCTGCATTGAAGCCTAAATACATTCTTTTTGCTGGGAGGGAGGAAATGTTAGCAGGAAGAAGTGTTTCCTAACAAACTTGTCTAGAAAGTACTCAATCACTATAGGGGAGCCACTTCAGAATCCTTGTTTTTTATTATATCAGATTAGTACAATCAAGGTCAGAGTTTTTTACAGAAGCTGCCAAAGACCTGTGTGTCTGGCTGCATTAGTTGAAAAAGAAAAAATTATCAAAATAAAAAATTCAGTGCCTTAATTCAAAATACATTGTGAGTTCCAAGCTCAGAATATAGAAGGAGGATGCAATCAGAGGTTCACTACATGCAATATATTATATGTAAGCAAAACAGTCACTATGTAAAACTAATTGGAGCGACCCATTTAAGTGGAAAAACTGCAGACGGAATGTGGAAAGTTTTGAAAGAGAAATTGTTTGAGCCCAAAAAAATAATAAAAAAAATGTTTAACATCAGGATGTAGGCATACAACATCAGGGGGCTATATTTCCATAAGAACAAGAAACCTGATTAAGGTGAGAGACAAAAAAATATAATAAATGGAAAAGTGGTCAAACTACAATTTTGAAAACTGAAATAAACAAGCTGAACAAACAAATTAAGCATACTGAGGGCCAAGCTCAAGAAAAAAATTTGAAGAAAATGTATATAAAGATATTGAGCATTATAAGAAACCATTTCATTGATTCATAAGATGTGGAAGGCGTAAAGACATACAAATTGTTAAACTGTAGATGCTAAAATGTATTCTCAGACACAACAGATTATTGCTATATGTACAAAATTTTTGCAAAACAGTTTGGCTGCACAAAGGGGTTGATAAGCTGTTCCAGTGATATCCAGGTAACCTCAGATACTGGAATCAAAATAGATTATATTGAAAAAGAACTATGTAAACTAGATCCAAACAAAGCACTGGGAAGAGATGGAATTGGTAATAATGACCTGAGAATACTTCAGTAAGAAGTTATAGTACCATTATATCTATTATTTACAAGGTCATATAAATATGGGGAGACTCGTTAAGATAGGAGACATGCGCATATTAAACTTGTCTTTAAGGGGAAGTGTAGTAGGACAAACCCAGAGTCATACAGACCCTTAAGTCTACTTTCATGTTGTGGAAAAATAACGGAGAAGGTAATATCAGTTAAGTTATTGTCAGAACTGGAAAAGGTGGGACTCAAAACCATATATCAGCATACATACTTACCTATGAACCTATTAGCCTATGTGTTGAAAATGGATCTATTACCACCTATAACATGATGCTCTAGCAACTATGAATCATACATTGTGCTGTAATGTAATTTATACAGATTTAACTTCAGCATTTGACAGGGCCATACACAAAACACTGATCAACAAATTACAACAGCTAGGTATTGATTTACTATTGATAAAATGGATAGCTACATGGCTTACAAATAGGACATTGCAGGTATCATACAGCAATTGGACAGGTAAAATTCTTGGGTACAGACAGGGTGTTCCACAGGGGTCTGTTATAGGCCCTTACTTATTTAGATTGCATCTTTCAGACCTAACTTTTTCATCTGAGGTGTTCTACAGTCTATATGCAGGTGACCTGAAATTGGATAAACCTATTACATGTGTTACAGACAGGGCATGTCTGCAAAAAAGAAAAAAAATTGACTAAACTGATCATTTGGGCACAGGAGAATAATATGCTGATAAATACATAAAAAAACTAAGCATATGGGATCTGGGAGACATAAATTGAAAGGTGAATATTTAATACAGCACACCGTGATTGAAATTGTAGATTCGTTTAAGGACCTGGGTATATGGGTAGATCCAGCTATGAGTTTTTCTAATCATATCAACCAATTGGTTAGTGATAGTTATAGAACTATAGGTTGTATAAAAAACATAAAATCTAGAAAATCAGAAATGATGAAGTAATTGTTTATTACATCAGACCCAAACACAAGTATAGAATAACAATATAGAAACTTTATAAGAAACAAGTATGAGTAAACTGGAAAGAGCACAGCAGAAATATACCAAGAGCATCCATGGATGTGAAAATTTAAGTTATTATGAAAGACTAAAATATCTGCACAGTGTCTCTTATAGAAATTCAAGAGGAGATCTTATTCAGGTATATAGGCCCTTTAGAGATGGTAGCGTAGCATTGTCGCCTCACAGTAAGACGCTGTCCGGTTCGATTCTCAGCTAGAGCGTCTTCTGCGTGGAGAAACGCGTGAATGGGCGTACCTTCGTTGAAGGTTGTGCATCAGGGCTGGTAACTCGGCATGTAAAAATCAACTACCAATCATTAGCGGACAGGAGTTCCGCTGTGGTGACCCCTAACCAGGAAAAGCAGAAAGACACAACAACAAAAGAGACAACTATCTCTGGGAATATTTGAGGTTATAAAAAAGTAGTAGAGAATCATCAGACAACCCATGTAGAAGATCTTATAGGAATGAGAAGTGTACTAATTGGTTCTCTGAGAGAGACAGAGAGCAGCTGATGCATGAAACAGATTACTAAGCTACACTAAAGCAAGCACTAGTTTACGTATTTTTAAGACCAGCTAGACAACTATTATGGGAGAAAGTGTTTTGGAATATTGGCAGGAAGAAGGGCATTACTGCCCGTGCTTGAAATAGTTGTATGTATGTATGCAAATGAGTGTTAGACATAATTTATATGGAGTCTGAAACTTACAACTTCCTGAATACTAGCCCGACAATTCATGCTCATGTTATTGTGACTAATCAATAAGAATGTCCAAAGTTAATCCTGTGAGAAAAATCAGATTTAAGGGCAGTATTAAGTATTCGTTCAACAAGCCACTACAGTTTGGCACTTGGCTTTGAGGGAAGGACTAGAAAATAGCATTGGTTGTACCTTTGTGCTGCTGGGTCACTAAATCTGGCTCTGAAATTGAGATAGGGATCATGCCGTTTAGAACTATCTAGAAGCTGGTCAGTTTTAACTTAGCATCACTCTCCTCTGTTGAATTACTAAACGTGCAGAGAGCAAACTTTATCTGTGATTTAGTCCATGGAATGTTTTAATGTAACACTTTTCATTAAAAAGAGTAACACTACTTTTAGAAGAAGTGGCAGCAACAGCAGTAGAAAAAGTAGTAAGCCTTTACATTAAATACTTTTAAAAGGATGCTGTCTGGTTTTATGATGAACAACTTGTCAAAGAGAAAAACTGTACGGTGGATTGTCCAAAAAATGACCATTGCCTCAAAAGCCCCACACATTCTGTGTACGTGGAGACTTTCTACATACTCCCTAAGATGTAATGAAATTAGATTGAGTGCTGTGTTGCACAGAAAATGTTGACGTGATTGTAGAAAATCAGTGGCTGTCACAATCTTGAAATGGGAGCCACTTGGTTGGTCTGCATGAAACTGTACAACTTCCCTTTTAATTTTATCCCTGTCACTTTAGGGCAACAAACACTGAGTACATGTTTGCACACCCACTTGAAGTATTACTTTTATTGGGAAGCTGGATTATTGTTACCAAACATTTAACTATTCTTCCCCATGGCCCATTAATTCTTCTCAGGGGTGTGGAGTGAGAGATGGGAGTGTTGTAGTTGTTCCACATGAGAGCCAAAGGTTTTCTCTTAAGATCTATTGTTTTTCAGTTGTGCAAACCAATACACTTACTAGGGTGTGCATTACAGAGGACCATAGTGAGGACTTGTTGTGCACTTTTTGTTAATAAAATACCCACCCCTCCCCCCAGAAGGCCATACCTGCCTTTGTAACCACTGCTTGCATCCATATTGCCTGTGGTCTCCAGTGGGTGGTCTAGGGCAGAATGTGTACCCTGGACATTTGCCATCTTCATTCTCACCGACCGTCTGAGATTACAAGCTAGCATTGCCTAGTCATCACTCCTCAGTCTTACCTGAACAACTCTTACAGTTTCTGGTCCTCTAACTGACCCTGCGCCCATCTGGGTCATAGTGAAAGATTTGGCCCTTTACACCATAGACTTGTCTGTGGCTGCTTGTGTTTGTTTGCTTACCCCATATAGGACTAATATGTTTCTAGTAGAAGTATGTTAGCATGCTCTCCAGGATCACAGTAGCCCATCTCTCTCTTTTTTTTTTTTCTGTTTTTCTTTTTTGGTGTCTCACGAGATGCCCTCTTCCTGAAATGTCTGAAATACTGTGACATTATGTTCTGTATATGTGAAGTGAAATTCCCCCACATAAAATGTTTATTTTGTTTATTTTTGCTGCATTTACATGAAACCTTCATATCATTATAAATGCACATTTATATGGCGTGAGTACTTGAACTTTAAGTTCCATGTTCCTGTAACAGAAGAAATGAAGTTCAAACTGAATAGCTTTCAGAAGGGAATATTCATAGGCGGGGAATGGAACCTGTTCTTCAATAGAGATCAAGGGGGACCTAGAAGGGAAAATATAACAAAAGAGAGCAGTTCTGATGCAATACATGATATTATTAAACAGGGACGATGTGCTCTTACCTGCAGGAACCCAGGTAAAATGTGCATATTATTCTCTAAGGTACAATACATGGGTTAGACTGAATAGAAAGTAAATTTCACAGGTGCATGTATATTTAATTGAAAGCTATAAAGCACATTTAGCCATTATTTCAGAATATACACCAATGAATACTAAGATAAAGATGCAGGTAATCAAGTAAAAATGAGACACTGGTGCTTTCCAGATTATTATTCCAGATAAGAGCAAAGAAGTTAAGAAATCATTAATGGACATATTTGGAGAATTATTAGGGAATATACAAATTTATTCAGATGAGATAGCTAGGGAGTGGTAAAATGAAGTGGAATTTTAAAAATATGGTAGAAATAAGGGAAAAGAGATGAAAGAAAGAATAGGAATTATTTAGGGGATTATCAAATGTTAAAGTATTGCATTAGAAGGGGAATTTCACAGAGCAAGAACTGGAACAACTGCAGAGTGCTAAAGGAATAATAAGAGAGTGGAGAAAATGTACGAGTTTAGAAAGATTGCAGTTAAAGAACTATTTTTAGATAACAACTTCAGAACACAAAAACTTGTAGCACGATGACTTAAGCCATAGAAAGTTGAAAGGTTTGTCACTAAACCTAGGGAGTCTATGACAAGAAAATATCCAGAGATTCTGTAGTGTTATTATGGATATTTCGGCAATTTTAGGAAAATTTGTATAAAACAGAGAAACGTGGAAACAAAGAAAATACGCAAATAGAAATATTTATGAAATAGTTAATTATGCCAAGGTTATAGGAAGCTGAGACTCAACAATTCATAGCTAAGATAAGGAAAGATGAGATAAAAATGGTGATGTATAATCAGTTAGGATAGAAGTCTCCAATAATGGAAGTTTGGAAGTTTGGCGGAATGAAAGTGATGAAGATCTGGAAGGTTTTGTTTAACAGTGTTTAAAAAGTGAAGGGTGAGCCAGCATTTTGGAAGAAAGTTGTGGTGGCTAGGTGCTCTGTTGCCAACAAAAATTAAGGAGAGGATGGGAACAGGCCTGGCATTTGCCTTAAAGTAATACAAATGGATCTGAGAGCACATAGCTTCTGAGGACCTTGGCCAGGGGGGTAGAAAGTATAATGCTTGAATCCATCTAATGAAAGAAAGAAAGAGACCAAAAATTCACAGCACTAGCCATAGTAGTAAACAATTTGCATTATAGTTTTGTAAAATAAATAAAAGTTTGTTCTGCAGCTTGTGATACCTAAAGGCTACTTGCTTCAGTGATGGGGACAGCATCATGTCATTTTGAAGGAACATGTTTTGCAGGGCACTGATTGTTTGCTGGTTTCAATCCTATGCTTCGATGGCAACTTCTTTTGCCAACTCTACACGAGACTAAGCAAAGACTGGATCTGATCAGTGGTGCACACCTGGGAGTTTCAACCAAAAACAAAAACTCTTGAAGAAATGCAGGAGAAACTACAAACTACAAAGTTTTCCAGGTGAACCTTGAGGCAAATAAGAATTAGTGAGGAGTCAAAGGAGGAAATTATTTTGTCCATTCTTTGTTGATGGTTGCCTCAAGTATATCAATCTGAGAATGTGACTGATGAGGCTTCCTTATAGGTTCATAGGTTGGTGCTAGGCTTAGTAAGTTTATCTATGATTCCAGAGTGGGGGATGGTGAATTTGGAATACTCATTCTTCCATAGGATTGGAAGTTAATAACCCCTGATAGGTGCTTATTAAAATGGATCTACCTGACAAGAAGAATGGTAAGTTGTTTACAGGTGTAACAGAATATGAAGCTGTCGAATGTTATACTACAGACCTGGCATATGCCAGTAGGAAACTAGGAGACAGAAAAGGCCAACATCTGCACGCTGGGATGAAGGTAATAAAGTAGCCAGACTAAATGGGATTTTCATTGTCTGATGTTCCCATGCAGAAAGTTTTTATAGACCTCACCCTACAGAAATTGAAATTACTTTGAATTGTCAGTTTGTATCAGTTAAATAGCTGGCTGGATTTTTGTGGTGGAAGAAAGGAATTTGGAGTTTTATAAGCTGTTGTTAAAAATGACTGAACAACAATAAAGGAGTGGAGGAGGTATCCCTTTCTGCCACTCACACCAAATCCTGTATGGTAAGTAATGCCCAGATTATCTCCTCATTGCTTAGGAAGAGTAACATAAATAATGCAATGTGAATAACAAAGTAAATAAATGCACTCTTTTGAGAAGATTTGCTTATCTCTTTCCTGACTAATCTCTTCCTGAGCAAGAATATTTACATCCTTAACAACTTAGAAAATTACTGCATTGTTGGCAAAGATATTTCCAGTCACAATGTTTATCAAGTTTCATAAGTTTATTAACCAGTTTATTAATAATATTCTGGTTGTGCTAAAAATAATGATTTTGCAAAACTGGATGCAATATATTGTGATATATTTTGCTGGTACCTTTAAAAGTGTTAAAGTAGAATGCCATACAATGTTTAACACTATGCTTATCATCACTGAATATGTAAATTGAAGCCTATGGAAGAATCCATGAAGGCTCAGTGTCTCTCCAGTAAGTGTTTTACAACTGTAAATGCCTATTTTTGTTGAATTGTATTAGACATTTTACAACTGTATATGTTTATGTTGAATTGTGTTAGACATCTAATATGATTTATGCTTTTATTATTAGATGTTACTATGGCATTCTAGCATTTGTATGCACCAAGTTGTTTTTAGTATAATAGTATGTATGGTCTATTTTCATAGCTGCACCTTGTTCACTAATGTTATTCATGTAATTGTGTTGTGTGTAGACAGCTCATACTAGTGTCTAAATTATTTCTATAAGTTTGTGCTGTTACTGGTGGATAGAATCACATTAGAGAACCACGACAGATTGCTGCTCGGTATATTTTTATCTGTGACTGCATAACTGTTTGGGGTTTCTTTTCTAATATTCTTCCAATTGGCTCAGTATCTGCATATACTAAGTAGTTGGTGCATGGCATTGTCCTGCATGGGGTAGCTATTTGCTCAGTGTGTTTTTTATAATCTTTATAATATATATTTACCATCTCAAAATTGCTTACTCCTCTCTGTACTCTTCTTTTCTAGACCTAACACAGCTCTTAAGTATTCAACTGCGGTACCACCTTTAACATTCTTATAAGAAAAGCGCAGTCCGGGTCTGAACTGTCTGCAAACAGCTACTGTTAACTTTGAGTATGTTTCTACCTGTTTGAGCCAATATTCATTTTCCCCTGGAGAGCACTCTGCTTTGGTTGTAAGCAGCCCCCCCCACCACAAACACACACACACACACACACACACACACACACACACACACACACACACACACACACACACACACACACACACACAAACATCTTCCACTTTCTCTTATTCCCTTCTGTTAGCAAATAGTATCCATAGTAGCCTACTGATACAAGGTTATCCTGTTTTTCCACTGAGAAATTAAGAAATGACTTACAGTTTCAGAGCAGTCCTTGGTCAGTTGTGATTGTTTCTTAACACATACTTGTCTTTGCTTTGTGGTTGTTTCCAGCCCCTCATAAGAGCAACTAACAGGGTCTCTACCCGCTTCGCTCCCCATCCTGCCCCCTATTCCCTCCCGCCCCCGGTGGTCCCACCTTTATTGCACTCAAACCCCTCCCATCTTTCTAATAGCCAACCACAGCACTAACCCAACACTACCTCCTCCATCTTCCCACTACTATCACACCTCCTCAACTAACATGTACAAGCATACCTTTCCTATGCTCACTGCATGCACTCTCCGTGCATATCTTACATCCTACCAAAGCTCCATCATTCCCCCACTTAACCACTACCACTGTACTACTACTCACACCACCACTCATGTCTCACCCACACTCCCCTCCCACCAGCTCAAGAACCATCCCTATGCACCCCCCACATATTCTACCAACTATATTACTCAAACATAAAGCATCCCTACAACTTAACATAGTAACCCTCCCACCATACCTATTACCCACAGAGCACAATCATAAAGTTTCCCTTATAAACAAACACATTCAAAAACTGAGAAAACTAATAATCTCATGCTTATCAAAACTAGCCCTAAGTGGAGACATCCACCCAACCCTGGCCCTACCATCTCCAACCCCATTCTTCATAATCAGACTAGAAACCACAACTTCTCCCATATTACAGCCAATAGAAAGCCAAGTGACTTCCTTCTACTAGGCCTAAATATTAGAAGTATATCCAACAAAGTCCATGAACTCCATGCCACCATAGACTTGTACTCCCAAGATATAGTCATCCTGACAGAAACCTGGCTAAAACCTCACATTACCAGTGAGCAAATACTCCCTACAGGTTACGGCATACTAAGAGTAGACCAGCTAAACAAAAAAGGAGGGGGGTGTAGCTATAATATTTAAACAGCATCTAAACATCCAGATCTTAAAATCATCAGCTCCACAAATAGGCAATGAAGAAATAATATATACCAACCTCAAAATTAACCAAAACAAAACCATCAACATAATTGGATGCTACTTCCCACCTGGCCAAAACATTCCTCTCCTAGAAAACCTCCTCAGCTGGTCTACCCACCATCTCCCCCAAGAAACTATCATCTTAGGTGATTTCAATATTGACTGGCGATCCTGTTCTGGCAACAATCCAACCCATCATGTACACCTTCATGGCTTCACTCAACTAGTCCAGTCACCAGCCAGGATAAATAAAAACTCCACCAAGCACACTACCCTGGATTGGATACTAGTCAGTAAGAGCCCCCAGTCATATTTAACAGGCTGCTTATCAGATAGCCTCAGTGATCAATCCCCAACATTCATATTAAAAAAATACCTATACCAAGCTAAACCTGTCATCTACTTTCAAATACGTAAAAAACTAAACTTTAACCCACTCACATTCATCTCATCCCTCAAAGAATGTAACTGGCATCCCCTAAAGTACCTCAGTCTAGATGATGCAGTTGAATTTTTTAATACTACCTTCCTGAACATCCTTAATTACCATGCCCCCATAAGATTCCCCAGAACCAAAGCACAACCCTCCCAATGGCTACAGAAAACCACTAAGTCAGAAATGAAAAACAGGGATAAAGCCTGGGAGCACTGGTGCAAAACCAAAACCCCCTCAGCTAGACAGAAATTCCTAGAACTACGCAATAGAGTCAAAAAGCTAATAAAACAGGACAAATCCCAATACTACCAGTCTGCCCCAGACTCCTCACAACACAGCCTCAAACAATTCTGGTCCTCCATAAGCTCCATCCTCCACCCAGGTAAAGTCAGTACCCCTCCTCCTAACATCCCTCACTCCTCAGAAAATATTGCTACCTCATTCAACACACACTTCACCCAAACCATACTATCACTAGCTAAACAACACAACCCCCCTCCAACCCACACCTTCAACTAGTAATCTCCCCACTGCCTTCTCTTTTCTCCTGTACCTACCTCCAACATAAAAAACTCTTAACTAAACTTAAACCCACCAAATTAGCAGCAGACAGCCTCCCAAGTGAATACCTACAAATCGCAGCTGATGCTCTGTCCTACCCAGTATCCATCTTGATTAACCGATCTCTGTCAGAAAGTTATGTTCCCACACTGTGGAAAGTATCACATATAATTCCCCTCCACAAAGGCGGACCCTCCACAGAACTAACCAATTACCGTCCCATAGCTATTCTCTCTCCACTCTCCAAAATACTAGAGAGATGCATACACTCTCAGGTCTCAGACTACCTCCTTACTAACAGCCTCCTTTCTAGTACTCAGCATGGTTTCCGACCAAACCATATCACCACCACTGCCTTACTCTCCTTTACTAACACTATCCTTCAGCATAAAAACAATGGCTATCTCTCCTCTGCTACTTTCCTAGACCTATCTAAAGCATTTGACATGGCCCCACACAAACAACTTATCTCTGCCCTCAATAACCTATCCTTCTCACAATCGGTCACCAACTGGTTTCAGAGTTACCTGTCTGACCGCCAACAATCCGTTGTATGGCAGAATGACATATCTCCCCAACTACCTGTCTCCATAGGGGTTCCCCAAGAATCCATCCTTGGACCCCTACTCTTCTGTGTTTACACCAATAATCTAGCCTCTGCCACCAAACATGGCACACTCATACAATACGCAGATGACTAGACCATCATCTGCTCAGCCCAGTCCCTACCAAAACTGCAAAAAGTCACACAGGAAGCCTTTTCCTCTGTTGAAACATGGTTATCCGATGCCCGATTAATACTCAACCCAAACAAAACTAAACTACTCATCTTCCAACCCACCAAACATACTCAAAACAACTCTCACTTTAACATCATGGCAAAAGACAACACCACTATATACCCAACTGAACACACCAAATTGCTAGGAGTGGAAATAGACAATAAACTAAAATTTGACATTCACATATCCATGACTATAAAAAAAGTCCACAAAAAACTAGGAGCATTAAACAGAAATAAGCAATTTCTCACCAAAGCAGCAAAGATTTCAATAGCAAATTCCCACCTTATCTCCACCCTACTTTATGCCTCTCCAATATATACCAACCTAAGGCAATGTGATCTAAACAAGCTAGAGACCTGCTACAACAAAATCACCAAATTCGCCACAGGGGCATCCTACCGTAGTCACCACTGTCTCTCACTTGCTGAACTGGGCTGGCTTGAACTCCCTCACCTCCTTCAGTGGTATCAAATCTCACTCACCCACAAACTAGTAAACCATCCACTAAATGTCCCATCCCTGCAGAATCTACTCCAACCCTATCGCACCACCAGACCACTAAGATCCAGCAGCAAAAATCACTTGCAGATCACTAAAGCCAATAACTCTGCTGGTGAAGCACTATTCTCTTGCGCCATAGCCAAATTATGGAACTCACTCCCACTGACAATTACCTCCATACCATCATGCACCCACTTCAAAATTTTACTAAAAGTACAACTAAAAACATGCTGGCTATGCCCTTGCAACTCCCACTCTAATATCATCCACCCCATCCAACCACTACCTTTCTTTCCACTCCACTAACTACCTTGATTATAGCAAGCTCAGATGCTCATAAGCCAGTACTTATTATACAGCACAAACTTCTTCTTCTTGTAACATTTGTTAATGTCTGGTATGCACTTCACAGATAAAGATTCTAGTTGTCTACTGATGTACTATGTTCTTCATCTGTAAATATGTTGTAAGTAATTGCTATGTAAATTGTTAATCACTATGTAATCCAATGTAAATACTGTCTGTTTATTTTAACTGTGGAGCTTTTCTCCCCGGGCCTCCGCTGAAAATGGACCTACGTCCAGTCGGACACTCCCGGTCAACAAATTTAAATAAATAAATAAATAAATAAATAAATAAATTGAGAACCATGCAAACACAAAATGGTGTTCAACAGGGTGAAAAAGCAAATTTCAAAAATGAAACATACACCTCAGAGACACACTTAAGTTGGTCCAAAAATAAAATGTAATCTATAGACAAATGTACACAGTTAAGTGTTTTCGTCCCTAGAATAGGAACTTTATCAGAACAAGTTTTTGTTTGAGCTGAAATATATTTATATTTAATTGCATGCAAAGTTAATGGAGCAGTACAAGCCTAAGTACTCTGCATTACACAGGTAATATAATGAACTACATATTTTACATATCCATATGTACAGCTTATCAACTAAGTAAAAATGAATGAGTGGGACAAAAGTTCCTTATCTGTCATCAGAGTTTAGTCCTCTGTCTCTTTTGATTTAAATGCTTATCTTGTTTCATATTTTAACTAATAAGTAGCCATAATATCCTCATTACCCTGAGTCCATGCTGGTATTCTATCAGAAAAAATGGACAGATTTCTTTTCAAATTTTCCAAAAAAAAAAAAAAAAAAAAAAAAAAAAAAGATAAGAATGGAAAAAGGTGTACACACCCTGAAGATTTTGTCTGTTTGGTGGAGGGGGCTGTAGAAAAATGTTTTTTCATATAAATGGTAGTGTATAATTTCAGCAGCATTCCTAATAAGGTAGTGGGATAAAAATAGTAAAGAAAAGTAAAAATGCACAAGACAGATGCAATGCAGTGATTACAAAAGCAAGATGTTACTTAAGTACTACATTTACTCAACATTTCTAACGAAGAGGGAAATTAACAGTCCTGCTAGAGTATAAAGTTCTTATCTCTTATTATAACCTATGTTTCCATGTAGTTATACCTATATTGCAGCTGGCCAGATGTCTATATAATGATATTAAAAACGTATGTTGCAATCAGGACTGGCATACTGTGTTCTATAGCTTCCTAATGAAAGCCCTCTGGTTAAGTTCCATGTTTACTTACACAATCCAGCCTGAAACCCTTTTCTGCATTTTCACTCCTTACTAATACTTCTCTTAACTGCAACCATTTTGATAATTCTCTGTTTTTCAGTCACTGTGTCAAAATGAAGGAACAGCCTCTCGCTGACAGTTCTTTGAATAACTTGTAAACTCTCTCTTTCTGTATAGATACTCCGACTCTAACTGGGCCTGTACCCCAAGATCTAGTGTCACTTAATTAAAGGATAGTTTCATGGTACCTTATCTCTCAGTTTTTATGTTACTATTTACCTGATATTTTGTTGATTTGGTTACTTTTATGTCCTAGCATGTAGAATTCTTCTTCTTCTTCTTTCGGCTGCTCCCATTAGGGGTCGCCACAGCAGATCAACTGTTTCCATTTCTTCCTGTCATGTTCTTCCCAGCATGTAGAATTATGCCAGTGAATTTGCTCTTTCTAGCAGCTTATTTGTCTAAATTCATTGTCTACTACTATAACGTTCTCTTTAAACATTTTCCTCAAGAATAATTTGTTTGTCTGTTTTTCTGTCCTTAATATCCTCCTTGCTTCAAGTTATGAAAGTATTTTATAATATTTGTTGGTTCCTTGTGTCACATTGTCAGTTTACTGCATGATAATTGACTGTATTAATTACACTTGGTTTACTATCAGAATCTTGAAGCCCACAGTCTTGAAACACATAACCCTAAGATCACAATATTGAACTCCTGCACCCCCCCTTGTAGGACCCACATTAGCACTTGTTTCTGGGTTCATACCCCTGCAGGACCCATATTGACACTCATTCCTCGGTTCATACTGAAAGAAGGATTCAATATTCAAGTGTTTTTAGACATTGCAGTCTTCAGAGTTTTGGTCTTTTGATATTATGTTCTCAGGATTGCATATGGTCAGCAAGATTATGACAGTAAACCTACTATACAACCTGCTAGGGATACATCACAGTACATGCTGGCATTCTGGAGACCTATATGTTTGCTTTCTGCCCAGGACAAGACTTTGTCATGAATTTATTAAACATAGACATGCTATCCAGCATATAATCCCCACCCCGTCTGATAGTTGTAAACTAGTATGTCTAGTATGTACCTTAACTTTCACTGTTTCAGTAGATTTGGTACTTAGGTTCAATCCAGCAACCTTCATCAAACCTGATACGTTTGGGGGAGGAGGGTTAAAGAGAGTTAATGAGAGTTTACCCAAAACTATTCACCAGATAGAATGCTACATGTTCCTAGATCCAGGGGCATACCCACAAGTTTTGAAATTGCACATCAGCTTTCAAAATGTAGTACCTTCCTCATCAAAGTGTAGTTTCCACCTGCATCCCATAAGGTGCATGTTTCTGGACATCATACCTCAACTATGGTGAACAAACCTCCTAAAATGACATGTTTATAGCAGAGGAAAATGGCCAGCTAGAAAAAAACTATGTTTAACAACATCTATAACTGAATAAAATAAAAGCATAGTAAATACACCTGGACTTTAAAAATAAATTCTAATACATCTTATTGCCTAAAACAAATGCATCATTCCTAAAAAAATTGTATGCTGTAGCATACGTGACTGCACCATTACTGCACTGAACATTCTGGTTAGTGCAGCATTACTAAACTAACCAGAATGTTCAGTGTTTAACAGATAATCTATAGTCTTTTGAAAGGATAGGTGTGTATATGGCTATTCCCATGGTTAACACGGGCCTGCTTTCTCCTGTATGGTTTACACAGCAAAGCATGAGTGTGAAGTTGTACATATAGTAATTCATAAAGATTTAATTTGGTTAGTGGCAACAGTGCTGAAATGAGGGTTTTGACAAAAGGTTAGGTGGCATTATTAGTGTATACTCTGTGCATGTGTATGTATGCATATATGCAATATTTTGAAGTTAGGATGTCATGGGGTATCCAACTACATTTCACATGTTGAGGGACACAGAGGCATTCATCCTGTTGTGTTGAGCATGTGACTTTGGAACACGAATACTTCAGTCATCATGCATGTTCTCCCGCAATATGCATCAACTGTGTTTACATAATGTGTAGATTGCTGCACTCTACCATTCTGTGTGTGTTGCTGCATATGCTCAGTCCAGAAACCTATAGTCATACATCTAAGACCGACAATGAAAACATAATTTTATTTATAGCAACATATTATTACAGTCAATAAATCATACTTGTTTAGAGAATAAAAAAAATTGCAGTAGTAAAAGTCAATAAATAAACTACACATCAAACTGCCTTGAAATTATTGGCTAATATCTGGCCAGTAACCAAAAGGAAACTTAGAGGCAAAAATGGATAAGTGAATCATAATAAAACAAAAAGTGCTAGCTCTGATTGCTGCTGGAATATGTTTTGCCATCTGGGATGGTACATAATGTTCAACTAAAACAGAAGAAAAACATATTTAGGTGTCAGAGAAGTCATAAATACTGCAGTTGTTTCCCAAGAACTGAAATAAATCTCACGATGTTAAATTTATCATATTGTACTGTATTATGGTGAATTCCATCTGGAAACTCTAAGCCAGAGAGAAAGACAATAGTTTAACATTCTCACAAAAAAAAAAAAAAATATATATATATATATATATATATATATATATATATACACACACATATATATATATATATATATATATATATATATATATATACATACATATATATATATATATATATATACATATATATATACATATATATATATATATATATATATACATATACATATATATATATATATATATATATAAATTAGCATGCATCAGATTTCAGAAAAATAGAACCTAAACTATAAATAAACATAGCAAGGGGCAGAACTCATAAAGTGAAGCAAAGAAAACTACAGCATTTGTACTGCTAGCAGAGGTATGACTGCATTATGGATGCAGGAAGATGTTAAGAAGACCCCATAGACTGCATTGGTTTTTAGGTTGGAAGGATTCAGATTTTAGTGTTTGGCATTAACAATGGAAAATGAAATACAGCTTTGTTTTGTGTAGTTTGATTATCAGAACTGCTTCAGAGAGAGAGAGCGAGTGAAAGAGAGAGGGAGGGGCTATACAAAATAGATGCAGTTGTAAAGTGCATCTGAATTAATATATATTTTGAACATTGAGAAATAAGAATGGTAAGCTGCAGATTTTACTTTACAGAAGTGTATTCCAAATTATTGAAAGTAATGTTTGCAAAAATTTAGTATGTAACCTAGCACCTTTTCAAAATGAATTTTCTCTTTGAAATATTTATGACATAAACAGGCTAAAATGAATACATACTGAAAATGACATATAATGGATATTTATAGTTCTTTCAGGATCACTTTGGGTATAGTGTGTAATACCATGATCCCTATGAGAATAATATGTTATACCTGAATACAGGAGTGCCATGAAAAGGCCAAAATGCCAAGAGACATTGCAACAAAAAAACCCATTAAACCTCAAAATGCTGAACAATTAGGCACAGAGTATGCAGAAGGCAAGCAAGCATCTCTGTATACCTCCATGTGGGGAGCTGTGATCCTTCACCCCCTACTAATTAAATATACCAACTTCAAGATCACATAACAGCTGGGAAAGAGCAAATTACCAGACTCTGTTGTATAGTAATTTTGTTAAATTCCTTTTTTTGACATTTTGTGCTTCTTGTAATGTTTGGCATTTCACCTATTTGATGTTACAAATGTATATAGTTATCCCCTCTTGGCTTACTCTGTCTTTTCAGAACTGCTTAAGAGTGAGTGAGAGACAGATGTGCAAAGAAAGTAGGGGCTGGCAGAGCAACTGAGTAAATGCTGTAATCTAAGCTGTTAGACTAGCTATTTTATGTGCATATTACAGCCACTGGGGATGCACAAGCCAGTGCATTTCTTTGTGCCGGTCCCAAGCCTGGAGAAATGGGGAGGGTTGCATCAGGAAGGGCATCCGGCGTAGAACTTTGCCAAATCATTTCATGCAGACACAAGTAAATATATCCATACCAGATCGGTCAAGGCCCGGGTTAACAACGACCGCCACCAGTACTGTTAGCCAACATGGTGCTGGCGGAAATTGGGCTACTGTTGGCCGAAGGAGGAGAATAGGCGGAAGGCATGGACGAAGGCAGGAAGAGAGGAGAAAGGCTAGAACTGTGGTAGTGAGGGTCGGAACTTTGAATGTTGGCAGTATGACTGGTATAGGGAGAGAGCTAGCTGATATGATGGACAGAAGAAAGGTTGGTATAGTGTGTGTGCAAGAAACCAGATGGAAGAGGAGTAAGGCTAGGTGTATCGGAGGTGGGTTCAAATTGTTTTATCATGGTGTAGATGGGAGGAGAAATGGCATAGGAGTTATTCCGAAGGAACAGTATGCTAAGAGTGTTTTGGAGGTGAAAAGAGTGTCGGATAGAGTGATGTTTATGAAGCTGAAAATTGATGATGTAATGATGAATGTTGTTAGCGCATATGCTCCACAAGTTGGGTGTGCAATGGATGAGAAAGAAAATTTTTGGAGTGAATTGGATGAAGTGGTGATAACTGTACCCAAGGGTGAGAGAGTGGTGATTGGAGCAGATTTCAATGGGCATGTTGGTGAAGGGAACAGAGGGGATGAGGAAGTGATGGGTAGGTATGGTGTTAAACAAAGGAATGCAGAAGGTCAGATGGTAGTGGATTTTGTGAAAAGAATGGAAATGGCTGTGGTGAATATGTATTTTAACAAGAGGGAGGAGCATAGAGTGACATACAACAGTGGAGGAAGATGCACACAGGTGGATTATATCTTATGTAGGAGGGCCAGTTTGAAAGAGATTGGAGACTGTAAAGTGGTGACCGGAGAAAGTGTAGTTATGCAGCATAGGATGGTGGTTTGTAGGATGAAGCTAGTGATCAAGAAGAGGTGGTGGAGTGTGAGGGCAGCACCAAGGATCAAATGGTGGAAATTGAATAAGGGTAATTGTGAAGTGGAGTTCAGGGATGAGTTAAGACAGGCACAGGGTGGCAGTCAAGAGTTACCAAATAGCTGGGTAACTACAGCAGAGCTAGTAAGGGAAACGGCTAGAAAGGTGCTTGGTATCACATCTGGACAGAGGAAGGACGACAAGGAGACATGGTGGTGGAATGAGGAAGTACAGGAGAGTATACAGACAAAGAGGTTGGCAAAGAAGAAGTGGGATTGTTAGAGAGATGAAGAAAGTAGACAGGAGTATAAGGATATGAGGTGCATGGCAAAGAGAGAGGTGGCGAAGGCTAAGGATAAGGCATATGAAGAGTTGTATGAAAGGTTGGACACTAAGGAGGGAGAAAAGGACCTGTACCGATTGGCTAGACAGAGGGACTGAGCTAGGAAAGATGTGCAGCAGGTAAAGGTGATAAAGGATAATGAGGGAAACATACTCACAAGCGAGGAGAGTGTGTTGAGGAGATGGAAAGAGTACTTTGAGGGGTTGATGAATGAAGAGAATGAGAGGGAGAGAAGGTTGGATGATGTAGGGATAGTGAATCATGAAGTACAATGGATTAGCAAGGAGGAAGTAAGGATAGCTATGAAGAGAATGAAGAATGGAAAGGCTGTTGGCCCAGACGACATACCTGTGGAAGCATGGAGGTGTTTAGGTGAAATGGCAGTGGAGCTTTTAACCAGATTGTTTAATGAAATCTTGGAAAGTGAGAGGATGCCTGAGGAATGGAGAAAAAGTGTTTTGGTACTGATTTTTAAGAATAAGGGTGATGTGCAGAGCTGTAGTAACTACAAAGGGATTAAATTGATCAGTCACAGCATGAAGTTATGGGAAAGAGTAGTGGAAGCTAGGTTAAGAAGGGACGTGATGATTGGTGATCAGCAGTATGGTTTCATGCCGGGAAAGAGCACTACAGATGCAATGTTTGCTCTGAGAGTGTTGATGGAGAAGTACAGAGAATGTCAGAAGGAGTTGCATTGTGTTTTTGTAGACTTAGAGAAAGCATATGACAGGGTGCCTAGAGAGGACTTGTGGTATTGTATGAGGAAGTCAGGAGTGTCAGAGAAGTATGTAAGAGTGGTACAGGATATGTACGAGGGTAGTGTGACAGAGGTGAGGTCTGTGGTGGGAGTGATAGATGCATTTAAGGTGGAGGTGGGGTTACAGCAAGGATCAGCTCTGAGCCCTTTCTTATTTGCAATGGTGATGGACAGGTTGACAGACAAGATCAGACAGGAGTCCCTGTGGACTATGATGTTTGCAGATGGCATTGTGATCTGTAGTGAGAGTGGGGAACTGGTGGAGGAGACCCTAGAGAGATGGAGATATGCTCTAGAGAGAAGAGGCATGAAGGTCAGCAGGACTAAGACAGAATATATGTGTGTGTGAATGAGAGGGAGGATAGAGGAATGGTGAGGTTGCAAGGAGTAGAGGTGGCGAAGGTGGATGAGTTTAAATACTTGGGGTCAATAGTTCAGAGTAATGGTGTGTGTGGAAGACAGGTGAAGAAGAGAGTACAGGCAGGATGGAATGGGTGGAGAAGAGTGTCAGCAGTGATTTGTGACAGACGAGTACCTGTAAGAGTGAAAGGGAAGGTCTACAAGAGGGTAATGAGACCAGCTATGTTATATGGGTTGGAGAAAGTGGCACTGACAAAAAGGCAGGAGTTTGAGCTGGATGTAGCAGAGTTAAAGATGTTAAGATTTACACTGGGTGTGACGAGGGTTGACAGGATTAGGAATAAGTATATTAGAGGGTCAGCCCAGGTTGGAAGGTTTGGAAACAAAGTCAGAGAGGCAAAATTACATTGGTTTGGACATGTGCTGAGGAGGGATGCTGAGTATATTGGGAAAAAGATGCTAAGGATGAAGCTACCAGGTAACAGGAAAAGAGGAAGGCCTAAGATAAGGTTTATGGATGTGGTGAGAGAGGACATGCAGGTGGTTGGTGTGACAGAGCAAGATGCAGAAGACAGGAAGAAATGGATACAGGTGTTCCGCTGTGGCGACCCCTAACGGGAACAGCCGAAAGACGATGATGATTATAGGTTAATGGTGCATAACATATTAGCTTAAAACACCATTTTGCAAGCTGTTCTTGAAATACTGTCATACAGATGTACCTGCTCTGCCCAATATTTAACCATAGTCATTTTAGTTTGAACCTGGTAAGATAATTCTCAATGAATACTTTTTAAAGGAATAAAATTATACCAAAAGAAAAAAATATATATATGATACCAGTTATGAACCAGTGGTAAAAGTGTAGGCAAAAAATATAAATAAATATGAAAGAAAGAAGAGCACCTCGGGCTCATAATTTGGCATGGGAGCATCTTGTGAAGCATTTCTTTCAAACTTAAAACTTAGTAGGCTTTCACAATCACTTGGCATTGCTTTTCAAGATAAGCTCACCAAATAAATGTTTCAGTGTCTGGAACCACTCTCCTCCTCAAAACGTCACTGTGTCTTTAGTACATGGTACAAGTATTTTCTCCTTCAGCTCTATAAAACTGGGCCCATCTGTTCAGATAATGCACCATAAATCCCCTAGGGTTCTCCTCCCATCCTGTCTTGATGGTAGACTGAATAAAATCCAGTTAAAGATCTGCCCATAACATATTTATCATGTTGACAATTTTGTCAGTGTTGTTTCTTTCTCAAGTCACCACTCAAATTGAATGGGATTAAATCAAACCTGGTTGAAACATAACAATTAAGAAACCATTGTGCAGGCACTGGACCTGTAATGCAACTCTTCTATAGATTAGTCAGTTTTTGAAAACAGTTCTTCTACTCAACATAGTTATTACTGCTATTACTCTTGGTTTTAGACATTTCCTTATTAACAGCTTAGTTTACAATTAATTTGGATTTACTACACAAACTGAATTGTCTTTCTTTACTACTCGGCAATAGGTACAGACCTTTCATTATGGTTCAGCAGATTGGTAATATCAGGGTTTTATACCTTTCCTAACTCAGTATTAAGTTTCCCTTTCATCACAAATGATAGAGAATGATTGTTAGAGAACTTCAGAAAAAAACATTGTCTTTATCAGCATGTTGACTTTTATACTATGCATCATATCTCATTTTTCTCAAAACACTTCACCATGCATTTTGAGCACTTCATTTAATAACTTTGACTCAACTGCCTCACTTTGACTGACAATTATCTGTTTACAGTTTGAAATAATCTTTTATAGCAACTTCTGCTTGCACATAGTTGGTCCTTTCTTCTTCTCTGTACACGATGACAAGAATCATGTTTGGAGGCTTGATAAATAGCTCACAGACATTAGATGTGGGCTCACCTCTGTAAGGCCTATATTGCAACTGATTTAGTTATGTATTGTTTGTTTATTTATTTACAAACTTCATGTAGGATAGTCCAAGTGGGATAAAAACACTTTTAGTGGAGTCCTAAGAATACAAAAAATTGAAAAATAATGAAGCAAGTCTATTTGTTAAAAAAAAAAAGTTGCATTATTGACTGACATCATACAGATGCTGCAGGACACAAATAGATTAGAAAGTAATATAACAATCTTATAAGTAATGTGGCAAACTGAAATGTTGCCATCCCTGCTAGCTGAAATTTTGTAAATAATTATATTTCACTTGAAAATAGTAATATGATTTACATAAAAATGTGACACTGCCAGCCGAGCTATCTGGAATTTTGTGAATAATCATATGTCATTTGTGAATATTAATATACTCCATAGGCTTGTCTTACAAATGTAAGAGAGCTATATGTTATATGTATATTAAACTACTGCTGCAGAAGTGTGTGTTGAACTGTATGTTATATACTGAGCTTCAAGAATGTAACCATAGTGTACCCTACTGGAAAAGAACAGAAATGCATATGGACTATGTGCCTGTGCAAATGTGTGTTTTCATGGTAGAAGCTGGAACATACTGAGTTAACTTGCAAACCCTCAAGAAAATAAGTTGAAAAGTAAAGTGTTTTATGATCGTGTTTCAGTGCAGCAAGGAGACAGGATGTCTAGGGCTAAATATTTCTTCCTATTGTCTTGAAACAGAAATAATTATTAGGTTTCAAATGTAAAGTGTTTTTTATTGCTCATTACTTCCTAGCAGCTGCACATCTGAGAGATAAGTATTTTTTGACACAGAGATGTTGGTTTCTGTTAGCCTGGGAACTGAAGGCAGGTGACAAAGAGTGATGTCATCCAGCTGACCCAGCAGTAATGTTTTTTTAATAATTTGGGAACTCTCAGAGACTGTGTATTTTGTATTTGTCATTGGAGCTAGAAATGTCCCACTCATCAATTCACACCTCTGCCTGTGTCTTGCTAATAGCAAGTAACCAGGGTACAGTAATCTCTCTTAGATATAGATAGGAATATAGTAAAGATTAGTTTAGATGTTTTCTGTATTTTTTTGAGACTGTCCTGCAATGTTGTTGTAAAATATTTCCTGTGAGTCTGAACTCTGTAGTCACTGTGGTGAGTTATTGAATATTATATTGTTCTTTTATTATTTATTATTGAATATGTTTAAACATATATTT
The DNA here is from genome assembly GCF_019279795.1 of Protopterus annectens. Taxonomy (NCBI): domain Eukaryota; kingdom Metazoa; phylum Chordata; order Ceratodontiformes; family Protopteridae; genus Protopterus; species Protopterus annectens. The sequence goes on from NC_056740.1 coordinate 217,612,301, forward strand.
GTGGCTGATATTTGTGAGACTTATTTAATTGCATGTTGTATTTGGTGACACTGTACATGCCACTTCTAAATAGCCTTGTAAGTCTTGGTCACACTTACCATTTGGATTTATAGTAACATCACACAGTAGGATTGATCACCCTTTGGGAAGGGACTTAAAGTAGCTGATAAAGGGTTCTGGTGGCAGTGATAACTACCTTATGGTCTGGGCAGAATGGGCATAGCTAGTAAACCTGCACCAGCCTTTCCCAGGTGTGGGTTTGTGTATAAATCAAATCTCAAAGTGTGTGTGCATGCCAGCTACATGGGCAGGGGCACAAAGCACTGGTTGGACAGAGAGAGTGTTAGGAGGACTTGGCTTAGAAACCTGGCTAAAGACTCAACCCTATAGCTGTGCCAATGGGGAGTCATATTGGGGATCTGGAGAAAGAGGGAGAAACCAGCCCCAGACTGACCATGATCTTTGTGTGCTCTTAAGGGAAATTGTACTTTGCTGTGTGTGTGCTTGTCATCCTCCCAATGTGTAAACCCCTCACCACTGGTGTTAGTGGTGAGGATTAAGGCTCCTTGATTACTGAGCCAGTTTAGGGCATCACAAGTAAAAAAAGTTATTTCTAAAACTGATGAGCACATGATATACATGGGACATGAAAAACAAACAATTAGACTAGATAGAAACATACAAAATCATTTTGCAGCTGTTGCTTTCGATGAAAGGAAAGGTGAAAAATTAAAAAAATGATATAGATAGAGGACAGTATAAGAGATGGGTATATGTTTCCTTCAGAGTATGAAAGAAAAAGGGAGTTATGGCTTACCCTTCAAATGTTACAAGAGCATACTCATGATGAGGCTAGATGAGTTTTCAATTTTTGTTGAAAGATTTTTGGGCTCAGTTATTCCCAATTATTGATTCTCTTCAAAAAGGGTGGGAAGTTGACATAATGGTTAAGGTGTTTACCTTAAAGACACAAGGTGCAGGGTTTGATTCTCACATGGGGTAACTGGCTAGGCTTCAAATGGCCCAAAAGGGCAGTTAGCCTAGTACTAATCTATGAACCTATGAACCTATGTCTATTTACCACTGGGATATTAATCATTGTTGTTCACTGACATTAAAGCTATATACCCCATATCTCACACCTTCTTTTTTAAAGTAAAACTGCATTTATAGGGTGGTATGCACTGGGCACATTATGCTGGGTCTACTTTAGAAGATTGACTTTTCAAAACATTGAACTTCATATAGTCAGAACCATATAACTGAAATTTTGAAATGCTGAAGTGTTTGTATTGAAATTGTGGTACACTAGAGAATGGGGAATTTGCCCTTTACCCCACTGTAGTGCAGTTTCAGAGTTGGTCTACATAATTATCAGTGGATAAAGGGAGGCTTCCCCCCCCCTGTAAAAATGCTCATTTAACTCGGACACATCTTCAGCAGCCGCTGTCTGTGCAGCTGTTTACTGTCATGTCTCTTAGTCTTTGCTTTCAGTCATAAGTACTAGTTGTAACAGTTTTGGTTGCCCTTTCTGCTGAAACATCAACTTTGATGAATTGTACAAATGTCTAATTGTCTTCACAAACTATGTAGAATTTTAGTTCAGCTAAATTACAAACAACTTCAGCCTCAGATTATGGCTTTTGCATTTTTACTTTGTCTCCAGCATATAAAAATGGTAGTTTTTTGAGTTCTTGTCATAACAATGTTTCACATTTAATGTGTTTTTTTCTAGCATTTACTTCACTTACAGTTGATTTTCTGTTATCAACAACACGGTTGAATATGGTAATGTGCTTTTCATCTTTCTGCCTATCACCTGAGCTGGTGAGTAACTGAATCCTTGCAGAGAAGTATTCCTCTATTACAAGAATGCAAGATCATACTCACCATAGCTTTTGATACAACACATTCAAAATGTTGACAGTTTGGAATTTTTTTTCTGTTTGTCCTCTGGACTGATGATGGTGTAGACTGGATGTTATATATTCTCCAAATCATTAAAAAATCTTTTGAATGTTTATCTTATGTATTGTAGGCTTTTTTTAATACATAAGAACATCAGGTCTCCCTTGACTTGAGAATATAGACCTTAATGCAACAATCACACTTAAACTTATCTGCCAGTTGGATTACTTCAGTGACTTTAGAATAATAATGTACACTTATGATTGATATGGCTTCTCTGAAATGGAATAAGTCTCTATCCATTTTGCTCCATTGATGATCTGGGTCAGGGTATGCCATGCTTGTCCTGAGTTTACACTCCTCACTAAAATATTATATCTCTGGTTTATTTTTTGTACTTTACTATTCTCAGATGTGATTCATGTATCTTCTCCCACATTTGCTTGACTGGAAGCTGTTATTTTCTCAGATTTTAATTAAGCCCAGGGTACAGCTTATTTCTTTCTTGAAAGAAAAATAAGACCAAATTACTTCCTTACTGATGATTATTGTTCAAACAATCCTTAATATTTGCATTTCTAAGCCCCGATCAGCACATTTCTGCATTTCGTTTACTTTTTCTTCACTCATTAGTAATTGTTGTCATGTCCAAGGCATTATAATCCTACTACTAATAGCTGTCCCTACCTGATAAATAATTTGTACTCGTACCATCTGCTACATGTATTACTTACCTTGTCTGTATATCACATTCAGATCACATTTCTCTATATTAAGCAACATTTTCGGCAATCTAGGTGTCTTGTACAAAGGCTTTTAGAACATGCTTAGCAAGGTTTATGGTCTGTTTTGAACTTCTTTACAATATACATAGTAAGATAATTTCACATCTGTATAGTTTTGCTAACAGCTTTTCTTTGTATATGGACTGTTGTTTTATCTGTAAATGATTTTGACACATAGACAAATAGTATATTATTTTATAGGACTACAGCTTTTGCTCCATTCTGTCTGGGATCTACTTGCAACAATACTGGCTTCTTCATGTCATACCATTTTAACTTTGTAACATTCATAACTAGTTTATAGCAATTCAAAATTCTTATCTTGTTTTTGGATCATTCTCATGGTATATCTTGTAGTAACATCTTTCTTTGAGATGTAATTATCTCAGATGTGTGAAGTACAAACACTGCAAGATACTACATCCTTCCTAGGAACATATGTAAATCTTAGATATCTTCTTATCATGGCGTTTGAACAATTGGTCATATTTTTTCTGGATCAATTTTCAGACCCTATGACATTCAAATAGGATTCATGCATTTTAGATGTATCACTCTATTTGTATTTGCTCTTATTTAGCATGAGTTTGTTCTATCATGCTGGCTTTAGTAGTATATGTCTGTTGCAATACCCTTCTTGCATCTTCCTTCACACTTGCAGATCATCTATTATTACAATACATTGTAAGCCTTCAAGTGCCTTGGGTGATATTTTTTTTTATTTTTATTTATTTATTTATCCTTTTGTTGATCAGGTTAGTCCCACCAGGATAGTAACCTCTTTTCAGAGACCTGAGGTGGTAGTTATACTAATAGTGGAATTTTGGCCAGGGAATCGAACTTCTTTATTCTTTTTGATAGGTACTGTAGGATCTTTTGCGCAGTGGCGGCTGGTGACTTCAAATCACAGGGGGGCTGCAGGAGACGCTGAATGGGCGGGGTCAAAGGGAAGGGGTGTGGTCAACCATAAAGGGGAGGAGCTATGCACAAAACCACAAAAAAACTAACTTTAATTAAATACGCTGCCCTGGGTGGCAAACCATCATTATGAAAGTCCAATCAAGACAAAAATAAGTGTAGAAGAATAAAAATATTTCAATGCATTGGCTGCATGACAGCTTACTTAATATCTAGATGGAAACAAAAGGTTGTGAGGCATGAAAAATAAATTACTTTTAAATACATTACTGGAATGCCAGTCAAAATCAAGTATAAGAAAACCAGAAGCACTCAACTCAAACTACTTCTCCTTGCACTGCAGTTCTAATTATAATATATTCAGCTTTATTAAAGTACCAAGCAACATGCTGAAAGTAGAAATCTATGTGATGCCCCCACTTGTAAAAATGTTTCTTATCCAAAAAGACCTGCTGCCTGACAACGCTTCATGGGGAAAACATGATAAAAGTAAAAATGAAAAGCAAACAAGAAACAAGCTCAAGATACATTGCTTAAAGGATTACTGTACAGGTTATGGACCACACATGATTGGCATTCTGTTTAGTTTACGGGTAAAGCCTGTAGAGATGACTGGAAGTCTCCAACAAGTGTAATGAGCTTTTTAAAATAATGGAATCCTGTCCTTTAATACCCAAGGCTTATACATTATCTAGTCAAGTATTCTCTGCATGGCAACAACAGAAAGGCTTTCAATGTTGGCAATTCTTTAACAGTATGCTTATTAAAGCTTACTTGCATCTTACGATGTCAGACAAGCTTACCTTATGGTCATTAAAGCATTGCTACTTAAACACAGAGCAACAGGCACTTTGAGTAATAAGCATAAATCAACAGTACAAAAATATGACAGAAACCAGACCATTCTGCAAAATCAAGGACAGATGAAAAGCCACTGTAGTACTTATGCAGTGTGTCCTCCCCATCCAAGGTAGATACAACTACTCCTTGCCTTGCTTGGACACATCCAGAGTCACTACATGGGGAGTGGGGTGCAACAAGCATGTCACAATTTGAAATCTCTCTGGCTGACTGTGATGGCCCTGACACATTTGTCATACCTCTCAACTTCAAGAGCAAGAAATCTGGACAAAGCCATACACAGAAGTGGGACAAAGGCACAACAAGAAGGACAATTTTTAAATATTGCTCTAATAAACTTAGAAAGATAATAGAATAGGTCTTGCATTAGTATGAATTTTCTGAAGGGTATAAAATCTGAAACTCAAATGTCTGTCATTTTCTAACTTCAGTCTTTAGTGATTTGTCACTAATTTGCCAAAAACACAATTTTATGAAAATGGACCAAAAATGTGATGCAAAAATATAAAATAGACACACAATACAGCTTCTACCTGTCAAAGAAGGGACACTTTAATATTAGTACTGCTACCTTGAGCAGCTGACAAAATAAAAGAATCTACATGCATTTCAAGTAATCTATAACTTTGATTATTACAGTTATTTCTTAATTGTAAACCCTCCATGTTTTCTTCCAAAATTGCTATTTTATGGAGGGATTATTAGGGGAAGAGCAACATTTTGAGCCAAAATTGGGGACAGTTGAGAGGTTGGCTATGCCTAATTCTATAAAGCAATTTATTTGCATGTACCTCTCAACCTGTTAATGCAGTAAATCTGAACAAGGCCAAATATATTGGGGCACATATAAACAGTACTAAAATTGCTCTTGTATAAATTGAGACAGTTGATAGAACGGCTCTTACTTTAACATGCATTTTTATGAAGGTTATGAAGTCTGAAACTTATTATTTAGTGACTTCTGGCAAATCATTTAGGAATTAAAACTACAAATTTTATGAACAACAAACCAAAAATAAGAAGCAAAAATCTATTCATTCTTTGAAAATCTGGACAGTTGGGAGGTATAGTTCAGCTGGGCCTGTCTGAGTTTGCTGCCCTTCCCCTGACAAAATAATGGTTGAACTGGAGCCTCTGCAGCCATTCCAATTAACCATTACTTGGCTATTTCACTCCATTTACCATAAACACTAATGTGCATACTGCTTTACTTCAATGATTGGACTTCATTTGAAAGTTTTATTTTGTATTTTACAGCACAAACATTAAGTAATCTGTTAAACAAAGCAATGCAGTCTCACAATGAAAACTTAGCATTAAAACTTCTCTGCCCTTGAAACTCACATTCATTGAAACCCACATTCAAAGAAAATACATTTTGCCAGTGGCAGATAAAGATTAATTTTGGGCTGTTTTCGAATCATAGGCCCCTTGCATATGAAACATACATGTGCTCTTTGATACACCTTCCTCATTGTACTAAAAATTATATTCCTTGTACAATACAGTACACTTGTTAGAGGGTGTTTTAAATTTGTTTTGAACATTTTTCCAGTAAGCAATGAAACAAAACATATGCACCCATAATGGCAAAACTGCCCAGTTGAGAACATTTATCATAAAAAGTCTACTCAGACTTCCACAGTCCACCATTATTAGTAAATATACACAATTCTACAGTCCACCATTATTAGTAAATATGCACAATTCCACAGTCCACCATTATTAGTAAATATGCACAATTCTACAGTCCACCATTATCAGTAAATATGCACAATTCTACAGTGCACCTTTATCAGTAAATATGCACAATTCTACAGTCCATATTCAGTGAATTCAGTTCTTGCCATAGCTGTCAACCTTAGCACAAAAACCTGGACGAAGCCAATAATGGGGAATACAGTCCCAAAAATAGGGACAAATTTAAAATATTCATCTTATAAACTTAGAAAATTGCTAGAAAAAAGGTTGTGCTACTATGTATTCTGAAGAACATGAAGTTTGAAATTCAAATGCCGGTCAATTCTACTGCGGACAGAACAAAAACAATTTTCAGCAGAGACGAGGGATTAATACTGCAGACACGTCTTTGTAAAATGGCAGGGCATCAGAGCAAATCCACACAAACACAGGCAGGAGATGCAGACTCCAAACAGAAGCCACCCCAACCAAGAATCAAACCAGAAAACCTATAGCTGTGAGGCAACAATACTACCACCGCACCATCAATTATGCAAGGAATTAAACATTCAGAAACCTGAAGTCTGAAATTCAAATGCCTGTCAATTTTACTGCGGACAGAACAAAACCAATTTTCAGCAGGGATTAAAACTGCAGACACGTCTTTGTAAAATGGCAGGGCACCAGAGCAAATCCACACAAACACATGGAGGAGATGCAGACTCCACACAGACGCCACCCCAACCAAGAATCAAACCAGAAAACCTATAGCTGTGAGGCAACAATACTACCACTGCACCATCAAATCTGCAAGGAATCAAACATTCAGAAACCTGAAGTCTGAAATTCAAATGCCTGTCAATTTTACTGCGGACAGAACAAAAACAATTTTCAGCAGAGATGCAGGGATTAATACTGCAGACACGTCTTTGCAAAATGGCAGGGCACCAGAGCAAATCCACACAAATACAGGGAGGAGATGCAGACAGAAGCCACCCCAACCAAGAATCAAACCAGAAAACCTATAGCTGTGAGGCAACAATACTACCACTGCACCATCAAATCTGCAAGGAATTAAACATTCAGAAACCTGAAGTCTGAAATTCAAATGCCTGTCAAATTTACTGCGGACAGAGCAAAAACAATTTTCAGCAGAGACGCAGGGATTAAAACTGCAGACACATCTTTGTAAAATGGCAGGGCACCAGAGCAAATCCACACAAACACAGGCAGGAGATGCAGACTCCACACAGAAGCCACCCCAACCAAGAATCAAACCAGAAAACCTATAGCTGTGAGGCAACAATACTACCACTGCACCATCAAATCTGCAAGGAATTAAACATTCAGAAACCTGAAGTCTGAAATTCAAATGCCTGTCAAATTTACTGCGGACAGAACAAAAACAATTTTCAGCAGAGACGCAGGGATTAAAACTGCAGACACATCTTTGTAAAATGGCAGGGCACCAGAGCAAATCCACACAAACACAGGCAGGAGATGCAGACTCCACACAGAAGCCACCCCAACCAAGAATCAAACCAGAAAACCTATAGCTGTGAGGCAACAATACTACCACTGCACCATCAAATCTGCAAGGAATTAAACATTCAGAAACCTGAAGTCTGAAATTCAAATGCCTGTCAAATTTACTGCGGACAGAACAAAACAATTTTCAGCAGAGACGAGGGATTAAAACTGCAGACACATCTTTGTAAAATGGCAGGGCACCAGAGCAAATCCACACAAACACAGGCAGGAGATGCAGACTCCACACAGAAGCCACCCCAACCAAGAATCAAACCAGAAAACCTATAGCTGTGAGGCAACAATACTACCACTGCACCATCAAATACGCAGGGAATTAAACATTCAGAAACCCTTAAGTCTGAAATTCAAATGCCTATCAATTTTATTTAACATTTTTTAATCAGGACAGTCTGACTTGGAACAAATAAACAAATTTTCAGCGGAGGCCCAGGAAGAAATAATGCAGACATGTCTTTGTAACATGGGAGGGCACAAAAGCAAACCCACACAAACACAGGGAGAAGATACAGACCCCACAAAGAAGGAACCCCAGCCAAGAATCAAACCCAAGAACCTGCAGCTGTGAGGCAACAATGCTACTACTACACCATCAAATATCAAGCATTACAACATTTACAAACCACAGATATTATGAGGAACAGATCAGATCAAATATGAGGTAAAAATCTGAAATTTTTTTACAAATGGTGGTGGGTAGGGAACTCAAGTCTTTAACACCTGCATACAGGGTACAGGGTTCAAGCCTGAGGCATTCCCTACCACACCACCATAAGCACCTGGGGCATTTTCACACACACACACACACACACACACACTCCAGTAAAGCACAAGCACCATACACAAACTCCAGTAAAGCACAAGCACCATACACAAACTCCAGTAAAGCACAAGCACCATACACAAACTCCAGTAAAGCACAAGCACCATAAACAAAGAAAAATAAACATTGTAAATTGAAAGGCACCTTACCTGAATCCTGAATGAATACAACGTCCGTACAATCCATACATCCTTCCTGCGCAATACTGAAGACCCGCGAGATCCACATGCTCCTTCCCGACGCCGACGAGATCCCTGAGGCACTGACCCGAGTGCCTGCTGCTCCTCTTGCAGTCCGGACGCCCCATATCCTGGCGGGTCTGTGCACTGTAAAAGTGCACAGACGCTCCTTGTGTCCCCCTATGGGGACGGCCGGGCTGCCCTGAGCATGCGCATAGACCGATAAGCCGGGACTCGGTCTATGCGCGAAGTGGGCGAATTTTAAAAAAATATTTTTTTTATTTTTTCATTTCTTTTTCTTTCTTTTTTTCTTTTTGAGGGGGCTGCAGTCCGGCAGCCCTATGCCACGAGCCGCCCCTGCCTCCCTTTATGTCTCAGATGACTTTGAGCCATGAGCCTCAACATTCTACCCCATAGGGACAGCCATCTCAAAGCTTTCAAACCACCCAGCAGGGTATCCTGATCTCTTCTGATACTTCACTAGATCACCCCACCAAGGAAGTTCCTAGGAGGAGGAAGTGCAAAAGGAGGCACTTGGACTCTTCTCAAGAGTCAGTCACTGAGGATATTGACTTCAGTGAAGGAGAGGGGTCCACAAAATCGCCACCCAATGACGTCTCATTTGGAGGCATTCTTGAGATCCTTAAGCAGAAAGGTGACTGGTCTTCCGAAGACCCTTCTCTGGAAGAATCAGTATTTATGGAGGCATTTAGAGCTGGCCTGTCTACCTCCTGGCTTACTCCACCTGCCAATGAGCTCATTGATTTGGTTTCTAGGTGGGCGTGGCATGGAAGGAACCTGATAGAGTTGAACCAATCTCCAGGAGACCAGACTGGATTCTGGCTCTACCAGTAGGAAGGGAATTTTAGGGGTAAAGGGGTGCCAGTCTCTAACAGATAGTCTAAGGTGACTGACAGATTTGGGAAGCGACTTTTGCACTCAGATCACTGAATTATCTGGCACATTTTATAAGACTTCAAAGAGATTTGATTAAGGAGCTATCAAAATCTCTTTCTGGAACTGAACCTGCTGAGGCTTAATCTTCTGTAGTCTTTCAGCTGGCTACCCTACAAGCTATATCTAATTTTTCCATGGGGCTTATCTCACATGCTGCAGAAGGTGTCTCAGGGAGTGTGGGTCCAGGTATTTCCATCAGGAGGCATGCCTGGATGTGCCTGTGTAATTGTTCTCGTTTGGCAATGCTCCTTTTGACAGCACTTCTTTGTTTGGCCCCACAGTGAAGGACACACTCTGCAGGCGTGAGAAAGATGGAAAGACCCTCTCTACAGTGGATGTGCATTTTTCAACCCCCTTAAAAGACCTGTTCAAGAAATCAATGGGGGGGGGGGTCAAAAATGTGGTTCAGAAAATCCCAGGTTCCTTTCCAGGACACACATGGAGATAGTTCCCCCAGAGGCAGAGGGGGGAGCTATAATGTAAGACGATGCCCCCATGGCAGAGGAGGCCTGGAAAATCAGGAGTCTGGAGATTCCTTTTCTGACAGACCCTTTCAGAGCTCTTGAAAGGAGGCCCGATTGCCCACCTCTGGAAGCAGCTGGGAGTGGCTTATCTCTGCACCAGAGAGCCTGCCTATATATAATAAAAGACAATCGGGTGCAGAGAATTATTTCCAGAGGTTATATAATTCCCTTTTCCCTACCACCTCCATTGTTAAGAAAATTTCCTGATGTCCCACCCAATCATAGGAAAGCAGCAGCTCTAGAAATCCAAAAGCTGCTAAGAAAAAGAGTCATCCAAGAGGACGGACCAGACTGAATAGAATCTGGAACTTACTCAAGATTCTTTTTAGTGCCAAAGAAAACAGAGGAGTGGAGACCAATTTTGGATCTTAGTGTATTGAACAACACAGATGGTCATGGGTCAATCCATTCTGCTTTTCTGCGCAAGGATGACTGCATGTGCTTGATAGACCCTCAGGATGTGTACTATTACATGAAGATGAACAGACAATCGAGAATGTACTTACGCTTCTGGATGGGAATCTCTCACTATCAGTTCAGTGCATGGCAGTGATGGCAGCTCACTTGAGTCTTCAAGGATTCTGGATGTTTCCATATTCAGAAGCCTGTCTCATTATCACCAAGACCAGGCATCGACTGAGAGAACCAACTCAGAGATTGGAATTCATAGGAGCAGTGTTCAGCACAGTATCTATGGTAGCTTCTCTTCCACTATCAAGAGCGCAAACAATAAGGATGCAGGTCTGGAAAATAATTTGCAGTGTCAGAATTTCAGCCCAATTGATGTTGCAAGCCCTGGGGTCAATGTCAGTGGCAATAATTTTAGTTCCTTTAGCGAGATTCCACATGACATTGCTGCAATGGATGCTAGCAAGACAGTGGTCAATACTTTCTCAACCCATGTTAGTAAAGATAAGGATAACTCAAGTATGCAAAAGTTACCTTTGCTGGTGGATGCAATCATAACAGGAATTACAAGGCTGTCCTTTCATCCTCCCTCAGCCCAAGGCCATAGTGACCATAGACATTTCCCAAATTGGGTGGGGACATTTCCTGGGAAAAACAGTCCATGGCACTTGGTACTCAGAAGAGGCCAAATTGCATATCAATGTTCGGGAGATGAGAGTGGTGCATTTTGGCATTGCAGGCATTCTGAGACCCTCTTCCTCTTAGAACAATTGCAGTCCAGACAAACAACATGTCAGTAGTTTGGTACATCAGTGAATAAGGAGGAACCAGATCTTGTCCCTTCTGTTGAGAAGCCCTCAGAATGTTTCAATGGGTGATATCATCCAACCACTTTCTATTAGGAATGTATATTCTAGGGAGGTCTAGTGTGATAGCAGACAAACTGAGCAGGTCCACCTTATTGCCTCACAAGTGGTCTCTCAACAATAAAGTAACAGAAATGATTTTCAGTCAGTGGGGCCAGCCTTGCTTTGATCTTTTTGCCTCTTTCCTAAACAACAAGTACAGCAGCTTTTTTGCCCTTATCATCCCAGTGGGGGAATCACCGAGGAATGCTCTTCTCCGCAATTTCCCCTCACCCAATCTTCTGTCTGCTTTCCCTCTGACTCCCCTAATTCCCAAATTCCTGCAGAAAGCAGCCCAGTTGAAGAGTAAAGTAATCCTCATTGCACCTTACTGGCCTTGACAGATTTGGTTTCCCTTCCTTTGGCTTCACCTACACTATTCACTATGGAGTCTGGATCCAATTCTAGACCTTCTGCCCCACCTGACAGGCATGATTCACCCAGCTATCGCAACCCTCAAACTGACAGCATGGTTCTCCAGTTCTTCTAATAGCCAGATAACCAATGCTCACTTCCCCTATCCAATCCATACTTTTATCTTCCCATAAACCTTCTGCTAGGAAACTGTACAGAAGTAAATGGAAAAGATTTGTTTTCTGGGCAGAACAAAATCAAGCTGACCCCTCCCCTTTAGCTTCAGTCCAATCGGTTTTGGATTTTTTGGCAAGTCTATTTAATGGAGGTGCTAGTTCATCGACTATAAAAGTCCAACTTGCAGCAATTTCTAACTTTCATGTTGGATTTCAAAATTCTTCACTGGCTTCCTCTAAGCTGTGCAAAGCCATATTGAGAGACACTCTCCTGCTAAGACCCCGCCCCCACCCTTATAAAGACCCCACTCCACCATGGGATTTAAATTTGGTACTGTAAGCCTTAATTCATTCTTCCTTTGAATCAGCAGCTAAATGTGATCTTAAATTCCTGGCCTAGAAAATTATCTTTCTAGTTGCAATTACATCTACTAGAAGGATTTCAGAACTTCAAGCTTTATTTGTAAGCCTCTGTATTTGATTTTTCATAAGGATAGGGTCATGTTACGTACCAATGCTCCATTCTTTCTAAGGTGATTCACAATCCAACATCAAGCAATCCATTAACTTGCCAGTATTCTTTCCAAATGTTTAAAATAAAGATGAATATATGCTCCATTTATTGGATCTTCATAGACAATTATGTTTCTACCTACACAGAACAAAAGAAATTAGAAAGATAGATTGGTTATTTATCGTCTTTACCCATACTAAATTGGGTGAATCAGTTACAAAGGTAACACTAGCTAGATGGTTGACAGATTGCCTTACCAAAACCTTTAAAAGCTCATTCAACCAGATCTATGGCAACTTCGCCTGTGGTCCAGTCTAGAGCTTCTATGGACAATATATGTGTGGCTGCAACTTGGTTAAATCCTCATACATTTATCACTCATTACAAAGTAGTTCTGGTCTCTAGGGAAGAGCAGCATTTGGCTTAACCATATTCAGGAATATCTTTCCTTTGAGTCCACCCAAGATTTTAGGTAGCTGGGCACTCTGTCCCATTAGTTGAGAAATTAATGAAAATTGACATTAAATAAAGAAGTTATGTACTCACTGTGAAAAACTGAAAGGCTGCCATACCAGCTAGATAGAATTTTGTAGATAATTCTATGTCATTGTAAATATTAGTATAATCCACATTTTGTTTTACAAATGTAAGAAAACTGTGTTATATGTTCTGAACTTCAAAAATGTAACCATAGTGCACCCTGGTGGAAGAAAGCTGATAAAGTAAAGCATTTTATGACTGTTTGATCTCAAATCTCGGAGACAGGATGTCTGGAGGAAGGAATTCTTTCTATTGTTTTGAGACCAGAGTTGATTGCTAGATTTTATATGTATAATGTCTTTTATTGCTGTGGCTTCCTGACCAGGTGCAAGCTTACTAAGAAATGTAAATTTAGAGTTTCTGGTAGCATGGGAACCAGAGAAGTGTCAAGAATGATGTAATCTAAAGTGAGTCAGCAATGATGTATTAGCAATTTAAGAGATCTCAGAGAGAAAGAGATAGTACTTTGCATTTGTCTTCAGAGCTGACAACATCACCAGCACTTGCTTGCTCTGTATGTAAGTAGGATCTTAGACTTTAGTATTTCTCTTAGAAATAGATAGAAAATAGTAAGATTAGACTAGCTGTTTTCTATATTTATGTCAGACTATTATACACTATTATTTTAAGCGTTTTCCTAAGATTTCTGAACTCTTGACTAGCACTGTGTTAAATTGAGAAGATTTGTCTCGTGTTTTTATTATTTATTATTAAATATTTGTAAAACTTTCAACTGTAGCTGTTTTGTGTGGAGATAATTTAAGGTCTAGAGTACTTGCATGTATTTAGCGATACTGTATTAAGCCACTCCAATAGCATTAAAAGTTCTGGTCACACTTACTAATTGGATAACAGTTTTATTACACAGTGAAATTGATCACCACTTGGGAAGGGCCTAATAGTAGTTGATAAGTAGGGGTTCTGGTGGCAGTGGATTACTACCTTATAGCCTGGGCAGAAGGGGCATATCTAGTAAACCTGTGCAAGCCTTCCCCAGAAGTGTCTGTGTGTTTGTATATAAATCATATCTTAAAGTGTGTGTGTGTGTGTACACGTGTGTGTGTGTGTGTGTGTGTGTGTGTGTGTGTGTGTGTGTGTGTGTGTGTGTGTGCGTCAGCTACTTGGGCAGGGACATGAAGCACTGGTTGGACAGAGGGAGTGCTAGGAGGACTTGACTTGGAATCATGGCTAAGGACTCCACTCTATAGCTGTGCCAGTGGGGAGTCTTATTGGCGATCTGGAGAGAAAGGGACAAACCAGCCTCAGACTGACTGTGATCTCTGTGTGTTCTTAAGGGAAATTATACTTTACTGTGTGTGTACTTGTTATCCTTTCCAATGTGCACGCCCATCACTGGTGTTAGTGGTGAGGATTGAGGCTCCTTGATTACTGGGTCAGTGCACGGGCATCACATATTAAGTGGTTGGCAGTGATGGGATATCCACACCACATATTGTTTGGCAGTGGTGGGATATCGACATCAGATATTAATTGTTTGATTGTGGTGAGTTAGCCACATCACATACTAATTGGCTTGTAGTGGTGTGGACATTGAATTCCTGTAGCTTGTGGACAGTGATCACTGAAGGTGTTTTTGTACTCTAAATCAGCCATGCAGTGAATATTCAGAGTTCAGATCACAATTATTTTATTTCTTTTGTTAGCTTAGTTAGTCAGGGTGATCAGGCAAGCATGTCATCAGAGAAGTATGGCAAGTTGACAAGGAGACATTTGACTGAGATGTGCCAGGCTAAGGGACTGGTGCATGGAAACCTGACTGAATGGAAACTTGACTAAGGCAGACATGAGTGTAGCTTTGGTCATAGCTGCATCAGAAAACAGCAATCAGGAGGATGATCAGACTGGCAATGGAGATGTACAACACTCAGGGAATGGACAGCTCAACCTTTTTGCAGAGGACTTAAAAAAATCCATCTGGAGCTAAACAGACTTGAGTTGGAGACCGGGCAATTGGAAATGGAAGCTGAGGAGAAGGAGAGTCAGAGGCAGCATGAAAAGGAGATGATGACTCTTCGCCAGAGTCATGGAGGTAATGGGGAAGGGAGTAACCGGATCCCAGAAGCACAAAAGATCAGTAAATTTCTTCTGTAGTTTACAGAGGGGGATAATTTTGATAGGTTTATTCATATGTTTGAGAGGGTATGTAAACAGTATGATGTTGACCATAGGCTCTGGGTATGGTTCCTGACCCCCTTACTCCATGGTAAAGCTGTAACTGTGTTGTCTAAACTTTCTGATCATGAATAATTTGCTTATACTGCTGTTAAGAATTGTCTGTTAGACTTTTTTAAGCTAACACCTGAAACTTATAGTAAAAAGTTTCGTGAGCATAGACACAAGGCAGATGAAAGTGTGTGTGAATATGTTGCTGAACTGAGCACTTATTTACATTGGGTGAGTGGATGTCAGGTCACCACTTTTGAAGGGCTGGAAGACCTTTTGGTGAGGGAACAAGCCCTTAGCACTTTGCCTGAGGACATGATGATCTGGCTAGCTGATAGACAAAGTGTGACTTCAGATGAGTTGGGGAAGAAGGGAGATCTATACCTAGCAAGCAGGGCATCACTGCACAGGAAAGGGACACCCAGTGCTGCTCATGGGTCTAAAGGAACCCATTGTGGGCAGCCCAGACAGCCCCAACAGAATCTGCCAGTAGCAGGGGAAGCCACTAGTCCAGGTACTTGTCCAGGACCTAGGGTTAAATGTTTTGAATGCAACCAGTGGGGGCCATGTGGTATATAGATGTCCATGGAGGCAAGGTGTGGAACAAAAGGTGAGAGAGCCAGTAAGTGGGAAAGACAAAATGCCAATAGTAGGTTGTCTTGAGACAACAGGAGTACCAAACTACCATTCTGCACATGTCCTGATAGGGAAAGATTTGGATGAGGCGGTATCATGTGTTAATGCAGTTACACACAGTCAGGCTTGGAGACAAGCATGTGGGTCTGGTGGCCTGGGGGAGACCTAGTCAGACCACATACTTGTAGCTAGGACTGGTGAGGTGGTTACTTCAGGGAGGGAGCTACTCTGTAGTAGTGAGTCTGAAGGTGAGCCACAGCTGCTTGTATGTACTGATGTTCCCTTGGACAGAGTGAATGCAAAGGTAGAGGTGAGTAGTAGTACTCAGGCTGACAGTGAGGCACCTCTGTCAGAGGTTACCAGACTTTCTGTGGAAGGGGAGCTGGGGAGGGTTAAAAAGAGAGAGATGAGACAGATTGAGGGTTTCTACTTCCTAGTGATTGCCTTCTTAAATGTCAATACAATCACTGTTAACAACTCTTTCTGTTTATCAGATAGCTTAACTTTAAGCCAGAGTCCCAGTGGAATATTTTCCTGTGCTAGATCTACCACTTCCCCAGTGGTATTTCTCACTATGTCCCTGATAAATGGTTTAAGGCTGTCAAAGGGTAGGCATGACCACAAACTGTACCTCAAGTCCCCTGAGGGATAGCCATCACAACCTGGTTGGAGTATAAAAATATTTGTAGAGATACTGCCATGCAAAAATTCTAAACTTTCTCAGCTTCAACACGTTGCCAGGCACGAGACAGATCTGTTCCCATTGCTGAGGGGTAATCTGAATCTGAAGAGTACATTCCCATCCCTGTTCACATGAATTCCTCCCAGCTGTGTCTTCTTCCCATAGCTTTTTGTATAGGAAAGAGATCTGACCCTGCCTATTAGTAAGATATATCTTTCCCCATTCCTTGATTCCCCCATGCTAAATACCTGCTTTAGGGAAGTCTGTAGTTCCATGAGCAGATCCAGTGCATCACTTTGCTGGGTAGTGTCTCAGAAGACTTCACTGATGTCCCTACCCGCAAGCTACCCACACTTCTGTTTCAGCATATCTTTCCAGACTGACTGATATGATACATTTTGACAGCTGGCAAAATGTTGTAACAACTGTGCCAGTAAATACTTGTTTATGGCTAAAGCACCCCATCCCCCTTTGTGCACTGGCATCACCAGCTTTGCCCAAGCAACCATTGGGCATTCCCCACACCACAGAAAATCCCTTATCCATTTCTGAAGATTAATCAAAACTGATCTCTGGAACAGGGACTAAAATGTTTGTCCTAACTATAAGACATGTGGAAGTACATGCCACTTAAGTACATGAATTTCTAAATTCACCACCTTCCACCTTAGGAGTTGTTTCTTGATTCATTACACAAGAATATGACACTGACATAGACTCCCTGTAAGTATTATATAACTAAAAAAGCTTGTTCTGTGCTCTAATGTTGTACTGAAATTCCAGTACATTATCCAGTTGCTGAGAGTTTATGGTCATAGCAGATGTTCTACCCAAGTTGATTTTGCATCCTGAGAGGGCACTATAGCGGGTTAAAATTTCCAGGAGGATAGGGTTAGTTAGATAAGGATTATGTCATCAGCATACAATGACATCCTGGTATTTAAGGGGCCCCACAGGAATCCACTGACAGCAGAGCACCTGAGCTCCTCAGTTAAGGACTCTAAATATATTATTGCAAACAAAATTTGATGGAGTGAGGAACCCTGACATGTCCCTCTGGAAATTACTAGGGGGTCAGAGAGTATGGCCATAATATTAACTCTTGCAGTGCAATCATAATAAATTGTTCTAAGAAGTGAAATGCATAGTTCAGGCAACTCTACTTTTTCTAACACCAAAAAAAGGCCACTCAACACAATCAAAAGCCTTTTCAGCATCTAAGTTAAGGAGTAGCATTGAAATTTTCTGCTTGTGCACTTCATGCGTTACTAACAGGATATGGAGTATATTATCAAATGTTGTCCTTCCCTGTAGAAAACCAAACTGATTTGGATGCACTGTTTCCAGCATATAAGTATTCAAGTGGCAGGGTCAGAATAGATATAAAGAATTTATAATCATAGTTCAAAATTGTTATGGAGCGATATAATTCCAGGAGGCTAGGGTTTCTACCTTCCTTAGTTATTCTTACTATTAATGCTTGCTTGCAACTCCCTGGGACTCTTCTTGTTAACATGACATTATTTATAAGCTTGACCAGTATCTGTACCACATTTATCCCTTCTAGCTTACACAGTTTTGTCAGAATATCATCACTGCCTGGAGGTTTACCTAATGCAAAAGAGTTCAAAACTCCAAGAAGCTCCTCCTCTGTGATTTCTGCAGTCAACAGTTCCTGTTGAGGAGTTGTCAGACTTGGCATTGCCAAGTCCTAGAATTTCTTTATCATCTCATCTTTCCTGGCACTCATATTTGAGAGGTGTATAAGGGTTGATAATAATTCCTAACCCCCCCCCCCCAACCATCTCTATTATTGTAGATTTTCCCTCTCCAGAGTTTTCATTCTCTAACTGTAATGTTTCCACTGCTCACTGCCTCAGTCTGCCCGCTAGGGCCCGCATACTCCACGTGGTGTTTACTGCCTAACAGTTTGCTGAAATAATACTTATCATCCTCAATTTGCTGTATTTCTGCTTGCTACCATCTGAACTGCATTTTCTTATCTCACATGAGGTGTGGTAGCTTTTTCTGTAGGCCTCTAAGTTTAGTTAATATAATTTCCTTCTTATTTTGCTCAATTGACCTCTTAATAGCAGTGTAGTTTTACAAATCTAGTCTCAGAGATTCTTTGAAATCATCCCATTAGGTTAAAATAGCTGTCCCCTACTGCTGCATTTTCTGTTCCAACATTTGTTGTACCCATTCCGTAAAAGAATCCCACTTAAGATAAAAAGTTGGGAATCACCAGTGTTGTTCAATTCACTTGACCTCATGTAGTAACAATGAGACTTTTAGAAATGTAGAAACATATGTTCTCAAAGTACCAAGGGGCTTTAAGCTATCTACCTAGCACTGTTTTTGTGCTCTCAGGAGATAACCACCTTATTGATCTCTGACCACTGCCTGTGATGGGCTGAGTAGTAAGAATAGTCAGCAGCAAAATTACAGGCCGCAGAGCAAGTCACATCCAACAAGCCCATCATATGTAGGATTTTTTACATTTGTTTTGCATGGTAGTCAGCTTAGCCTTCTTACTCCCTTCCAGTCCCTCTCTTTCATAGAAAATTATGTTCCTGTTTCCTAGCATCAGCAACATAACCTCATTAAAAATAATACTTCTAAGAGAATTTTCCTAACTAAAAGAAGGAGAGGCCCTTGGAGGAAAGAACAAAGAGACCAAAGTGAATTCAAACCATAATAAGTCTCCCATAATTTCCATAATCCTACATTGATCATCCTGTATGTAATTGTTTATAGTGAGGGGAAGGCTTTTCTTTCTAAGCGGTACTACACCCCCCCCCCCCAGCTTTCCTGTCTCAGTAGTTCAAATCCCTTCATGGATAACTTTTCATACTCATCATGCCCTAACTGTGTCTCCTGTAATGCCACAAGGTCAACTCCTAATCTTTTTAATGTATTAAATAGATAAGCCCCCTTAAGTTGGTTGTCAACCCATTAGCATGCCTACATATTAAACTACAAGTTAGCATAGCCTAAAAATTTACTACCCCTAATTTCCCAGAGGCTCCCGGTGAACTCCATTCTTCCATCAGTATTAACAGTGGAGCTTTGTGAGAGTATATTTTGATCTTAACATTAACCTTATGGATGTAATAGAGTTTAAAGACAACCCCAGTGTATTATCAGAGTGATTATTTCCCTGGCACACATATATGTAATTAATATCTATGCTATGGATATTACTGAGCCTAACCAAAACAGTAAGTCTTAAAAACAATGAGCAGACAGCTCTGTATATTTGGTTAAACAGTTTTTTGTTCAGAAAAACAGTTGTTTGACATCATGCACAATTGATGGGTCTCTTCCCATCTCAAAGATGGGTGCTACCATTTCATCGAGAGACTCAATATTAATGGCCGCAGCTGTAGTATACAACTACCTGTCTCCATAGGGGTTCCCCAAGGATCCATCCTTGGACCCCTACTCTTCTCTGTTTACAACAATAATCTAGCCTCTGCCACCAAACATGGTACACTCATCCAATACGCAGATGACTCGACCATCATCTGCTCAGCCCAGTCCCTACCCAAACTGCAAAAAGTCACACAGGAAGCCTTTTCCTCTGTTGAAACATGGTTATCCGATGCCCAATTAATACTCAACCCAAACAAAACTAAACTACTCATCTTCCAACCCACCAAACATACTCAAAACAACTCTCACTTTAACATCACAGCAAAAGACAACACCACTATATACCCAACTGAACACACCAAATTGCTAGGAGTGTGGGTGCTAAGTTGGGCATTAATCCCTATGTCACCCAATGGGTTGCTAAATGGCTTACTGATAGAACCCACACTGTAAAAGTAGCCGACTCCAAATCCAGCTCCAGACAAGTGACAAGTGGAGTACCTCAGGGTTCAGTCCTGGGGCCGCAATTGTTTGGCATCTACTTCTCTGAAGTACAGGTCAACACTAAGGGACTCTGGCTAACAAAGTTTGCAGATGACTGCAAACTGGGAGCCATTACTGAATCCCCAAATTATGTGGATACTCTACAAAAGGGCCTTACAGAAACAGATGCTTGGTGCCAGAGCCATGGGCTCAAGCTCAATGCCAAGAAATGTATTGTTAGCCCCTTTGTGAAAAAACATGTATCCATGAATTACCATATAGGTGGCAGTACACTAAACACAGAAAGTGTGATAAGAGACTTAGGGACACAGGTGGACAGTGGTCTCACCTTCGATAACCACATCGCCACAACAGTCAGGAAATCCTTCTATGTGGCACACCTCATCATGAAGGGCTTTTCATCCAGAAAAAAGGAGGTCATTGTCCCACTGTACTCATCCCTCATTAGACCCATTATAGAATACAATGCCCCATTTGGTATGTACCTCTCAAGACATCTGCAACAACTGGAAAGGCCTCAGAAATACCTCACTAAAAGAATCACAGGCCTAAAGCAGATGCCCTACGCTGACCGCCTTAAAAAACTCCAGCTATACTCTGTCGCATATCATCTACTCAGAGGCGATCTCTGCTTAACATACAAGGCCATGTCAAACCCAGAGCTGTTGGACATGCTACACTTAAAGAAATCCCAATCCCTCAGAGCTACACGCTCCAGGGATCTAAACCTTGTCATCACAATAAACAAAACATGCTGGAGGGATAGGTTCCTGACCCAGAGACTCCCCAGACTCTGGAATGGATTGCCCATACATGTCAAGCAGAGTGCCTCTTTGGACCTCTTCAAGAGGAACCTTGACGATTGGATGGGAGAAAGGAAATTCACCCCAGGGATCACGTCAGTCGCCCTGCTAGACAGGGGTCCAGGAAAGTAAATAATGTGGGAAGAAATAGCCAGGGAATTGTTATGGCTAGGCTTGTATAGGCCCTAGGGCTGATAGCCTAGTAGCAACCTATGAACCTATGAACCTATGAGTGGAAATAGACAATAAACTAAAATTTGACATTCACATATCCATGACCATAAAAAAAGTCCACAAAAAACTAGGAGCATTATACAGAAATAAACAATTTCTCACCAAAGCAGCAAAGATTTCAATAGCAAATTCCCACCTTATCTCCACCCTACTTTATGCCTCTCTAGTATATACCAACCTAAGGCAATGTGATCTAAACAAGCTAGAGACCTGCTACAACAAAATCGCCAAATTCGCCACAGGGGCATCCTACCGTAGTCACCACTGTCTCTCACTTGCTGAACTGGGCTGGCTTGAACTCCCTCACCTCCTTCAGTGGTATCAACTCTCACTCGCCCACAAACTAGTAAACCATCCACTAAATGTCCCATCCCTCCAGAATCTACTCCAACTCTATCGCACCACCAGACCACTAAGATCCAGCAACAAAAATCACTTGCAGATCACTAAAGCCAATAACTCTGCTGGTGAAGCACTATTCTCTTGCGTCATAGCCAAATTATGGAACTCACTCCCACCCATATTTACCTCCGTACCATCATGCACCAACTTCAAAACTTTATTAAAAGTGCACCTAAAAACATGCTAGCTATGCCCTTGCAACTCCCACTCTAATATCATCCACCCCATCCAACTACTACCTTTCTTTCCACTCCACTAACTACCTTGATTATAGCAAGCTCAGATGCTCATAAGCCTAGTACTTATTATACAGCAGGAACTTCTCATTGTTACATTTGTTAATGCCTGTTATGTACTTCACAGATAAAGATTCTAGTTGTCTACTGATGTACTATGTTCTTCATCTGTAAATATGTTGTAAGTAATTTCTATGTTAAATTGTTAATTGCTATGTAATCCAATGTAACTACTGTCTGTTTATTTTACTGTGGAGCTTTTCTCCCCGGGCCTCCGCTGAAAATGGACCCACGTCCAGTCGGACACTCCCGGTCAACAAATTTAAATAAATAAATAAATAAATAAATAATATGGAAAGTCACTTCCCTTTCCATTGTTCCCCTGCAACACAATGATGAAAAATTGTTTCAGCCCAAGATGGGCTTCTCAGCACAAATTCAAATAAACAATAAATGAAAGCAAAGGGGGAAAATCTCCAGCAGCTATAAAATACCCATTCAACACTCCCAAACCAGTGGTGTAAAAATTTGGGTCTAGATTAGTTCGCCAAAAACACTTTCCAGTGAACACACATTCATTGACAGTCATTCAGTGAAAATCACTTCCATGATTTGCTGAATATTCCCAGAGCAAAGATGTAGTTGGCCAACTTTGCCCTTTTCTCCACTGTAGTGCGATCTCGGAGTTGATATATATACTTGGGGGGGGGGGTGAGGGGGGGGTGAAATGGGCAAAGTCCTCCACTTGGGCGGGTTCGATTTAGCTAGATGTGGGTCCGTTGTGTTGCAGGCCAAGTATTTCTTTGTCCTGGGAGCATTCAGTGAATCGTGGAACTGATTTTCACTGAATGACGGTCCATGAATGAGTATTCGTGGAAAGTGTTTTCTGCAAACTAATATAGACCAAAAATTCAATACCTCAGCCACACCAGTAATGATGGTGTGGAAAACCTATAATGAGAACTGCAATAAGCATTGCAAATTGCTGAGCATGCATGGTCAAAAAAAGTTTATGCATATACATATGATAAAGACAGAAGAAGCCCTTAAAGGCCCACTTCTGCTGTATTGCAACTATATTCAAATTAACCCACTCTGCAAAGAAACATTTGTCCCTCCTTCCAAGCCATACCAAGTGAAATGCTATTATTTGTTTTAGCTACTATTTGTTTTAGCCTTTTTCTTCCTTTTTTTCTTTTGCAAAGGTTGTAATTTCTATTATTTGTTTCCAAGATATGGTGCTTTCCCTTCAAAATCTGAAGGTGGTACAGTATGCTTACTGTTTAACTGATACTATAAATTGTCCTCCTTTTAATCCCTAAATGTTTATCTTAAATCCTCAAAAAGTCTAAGTCTTATTATAATTTATTCTGATATAAAAAAAGCTTGTAATCAGATTGTCTTTAAAATGTATAGGGTGCCCTAATGGCTAAGGTCTTTACCTTACAAGCACAAGGTGCAGGGTTTGAGTCTCACAAGGGATAATTGGCTAGGCTTGCAAGGGCAGTTAGCTTAGTACTAATCTATGAACTTATGATAACAATATCATCTGACAGAACTCCTTGTGTTTTAATATTACTGTCATTCCCTTCTCCTTCCATAACCTCACTCTCAGCAGTACCCAAGCTACAGAAACAGTGTTCTGCCTCCATATTATGTAGATGTTTGTTTTGCATTGAATTCACAAAGTAACTATGATTCTAAAAATCTGAAATGTTTCTATTTAGTAAAACATCATTTAACAGAAGTAGGGAATCACACAATTGTCTTTTTAACTCCAAATCTATATACATAGGGTTTTAAACTCATCCAGACATTTACAGCTTTCCATTGTCTTAAATGTGACTGCTTCCATTCAGTCTTGCCCAGGTTTATATATTGTCTAATGCCATTTTGCAGTTATTCCTTGACTTTTCTGTAATCACTGAGCTATTAAAAATTGAGGTATTATTATATAACTTGTTTCCTCTTGAATGTCTTTGTGATTTAATGAATTATTTGAGATGCTCTGTTCATGACCTACTTTATAACCTTGAAACTGCATGATATAAATCTTTGAAATCTGGTTGTTTTAAGTTTTATAATAAGGCTTAAACTCCTGTGGTGCACTTACGACAACTAAGGAGAGAAATGTATACCACAATATACAATTATATCCAATTGTGAATAAAGTATGAGTGATAAACAACAATAAACTATCAACTAGAGTTATTCTATATATAAAGCTACAATAAAAATACCAACAAAATATAGTCTACATCCAGAAAGAGTCCAGCTTACTAAGTTTCTAAAATGAGCAGTTTCAGTCCTTTGTTATTAAAATGGAACCTTATCAGATCAAAATCACAACAGTGACATAACATTTAAATGACTTCATACATCCAGTGTTGTTCATCACATAAACAGGGAGTTCTTCATATTAGATCTAAAAAGCATTTAGTAGAAAACATAAAACCCAATTATTATTCCACAACCTCATATAGAAACATACTTTTTTAATGAAGAACATATACAGTCTGTATAGTTTAAGAACTATATATATTAAACCATGTACCAAAAATTAACTATAAACATTGTTAAATTATTTATAGTTAATTTTTCGTAATTTCTGTGCCTTAAGGGTTAGTACACTAGCCACATAAATCTTCTTATTAATTCATGAGGGGTTTGTAGCATCAGTTAGCACCTGCCAGTGGACTTCTGTAAACTCAAGATAAGCTGACCAATTTCCTCCCCTGGTGTCTACCTTTTCCAATACACAAATGATGAGTTTCTTAAAAATCTTTTGCAATCCTGGAATGTTTACTCAATGCATTTGAATAGTCTTTTTCTTTATCACATAAGTGTATTGATAAATTCTAACCCTTTAATTCTTCTCCGTCTTGCCTACATAAAAGGCCAAGTGCTGAAAAACATGTGACCACATATACCACTCCACTCGTGCTGCAGCCATTACTCCCCTGTATCCTCAAAATTCTTTGATAATTTCCAAAAACTATATTTGTTGTTTCCTTAATGTATTTACATTGACTACAGGTACCATATTTCTCCTTGTATTGGTAGGTCCTTTAAATCTTCCTTTTTTATCCTTCCCAGATATGCTCTTAAAAGTCCTACCTTTTTTTAAAAAACACCTAATTTTTTGGTAAGATAAAAAAAACTGCAAAGACCCCTTTCCCATTTCTTTCTAAAATAGTTCTTACTACAAAGTTGTTATTATCATAAGTTAAAATCATAACCTTACTGGGATTGTCATCTGCTTTAACTGGGATAATTAATGGCCCAAGGTGGTGTAAAAAAGGAGAGTAGTGAAGGTGCCTGTCTTGTAATATTAGTTTAGTTAACTTCTCCAATAACTATTCGGGGTATTTTTTCTGTGCAAACATATCTTTTAACTCCCCCCAATTTATTAATAAACATAGAATCATCAGTAACCAATTGGGACAGTTTTATCATCTATCCCTTCACTAAATTTTCATTTACCCATATGGGTGGTGACTATCATAGACTTCTAGAGGTGAGAATCTACAGTTTATAGAAATCCCACATACTGTAATTTTTTCTTTGCTATTATAGTCACCACCTATATTGACAAAAGAAAAAATTAGTGAAAGGACAGATGATAAGGCTGTTTTGATTGGTTACTGGTGATACTGCTACTAGTGGAATTGAGTCGTGTGTGTAGAGTTATATATGAAGCTCAAACACTTGAGTCACACTAAAAGCAAGAAAGACTAGAAAGAGGTTACTGAATCCAGCATCTGTGGTATAAATAGATACTGCACAAAATAGCAAAATGATTTTTTCATTTGTAAGACATATTTTAGCTAAATAACCCCCTGAACTTCATTCTTACTGTATAGGTAAAAAAACAAAACTTTATAAACCATTTTTCATATTCTGTACTTCTTTGGAGCCTTTGCATTTACTGGATGTCTTTGGATTTGCTGCTTGCCATTTACAAATATCTAAAGAGCTCTGGGTTCAAAGACCTCTAGAAACTTTACATACATACAGTTTAGTAATTGTTTATTTCCAAAACATGATGTTTTCCATGTGTTCAAACCACTCCTGCCAGACTCTATCTATTGCACTGAGATGAAACAGTGATATTATAAAGATAATAATTCCCTCTTTGTTATACAAAATCCTAAAATCTACCATAATCCAGCTAAATGGTTTTGCCTAAAAGTGTAAATGTATATCCTTTCAAAACAAAATTAATAAGAGCAATACATTTTTATATTTTAAAGAAATAAAAACATTCACAAATACTTGCCACCTAAACTGCTACTTCTTCCCAAGGTATAACTTCATGCACTAGTTAAGCTACAAATAAGAGTACTATAAAATATAAAACAAGTGCTTGCTTTCATTAAGAAGTGGCTTTGCAGAAACACACTATTGTTACTGCAGTTACTTCCGTTACTTCTGCAGTACGTTTTGAGCTGTACTTTTAACAGGTTTTAAAGGAAAACAATGTCATATGGTACCTTGTTGCTCACTTTATTGAGAGAAACAGGACATGGAGACAAGCACTAAACTGAAAAATGGCAGGTCAGTGAGTGAGTGCTTTGTTTAAGGAACTTACTTCTTTATTTGACACACTCACAAGTAAGGCATGAAATCCAATCCTCTCAATTCTTGTTGCATCATATGGTGGCTCAGTGGATTTGCACTTCTTCCAAAACTATGACATCCCTAGAATTCTCTCATTTGGATGTGATGCTAAAAACAGTGGACACAATATTGCCAGTTATAGATGCACAATATCATCACTGTTTCTACCAAAGGCGATAATCTTCTCAAGTAATTATTGCAGTCCAACAGATGCTGCCAGCACAAACAGTACCTGTAATTATCCTCTTTAATCTTCCTGGTTGCTGCAGCCCACCAACCAAAAATACCCCCAAAGTACTCAATTTATGTCAGAGCTCCTCCATTCCTGCTCAAATACAGAAAGAAAATAAATGTTGAATTCTGCTAAGAACAATAAAAAAACTTCAAAAATCCACAGGGGGAAAAACTGCCATTAGATAGGTTTCAACATCTACACACAGAACTGTTCCATATTTCAAACTGCTCATCCTCTATCCCCTTATTGTGCATTATAGCACACAGAATCAGTCAGTTATCTTAATTTAAAGAAAGCGCTGGCAAAGTAAACTACTGAAAGCAACTGAACCATGGCTTGGATTCAGAGACAGTTTTGTATCGTGGTAGGTGATTTTACATGATGAACAGCTATGCGGAAGGTAGGGGTTATTGAGACACACAGAGGGTGAGTGTAGAAACCCAAGAGTTTCTGTGGGGTGCATAATATGTAAAATGCATGTATATAATGATATAGTATTGAGCAAGAGTGTTCAAATGAGGGCAACCATGAATGCAAATAAGGGCAAATAATATGGGAGAGTGATTTAGAGATATATATTTTGCACAGAGACAGATGTAAATGCCAAAGTTGTTGAACGTAGCTAAAACATGTAATTACATGAGTCAGACCACAAAAACATGTATAGATTCGCCCCAAACTAGTAAATCTGTATATACAAAATGCTTTACTTGCTGACTGCAGTCACAATGTTGCATGTCATCACCCCTGGATGTGCCATATCAATTAATCATTGTCTAACATAGCATGCCCTCCTTGACTTTCAAACTGTGGACAGCTACCACGTAGGCAGAGGCAACATGCAGGAGCTTGTGCAGATATGTTGTCCTTATATGCAGGCTTGTGGGATGTGTGAAGTGCATATCCCTGTAAGCAGCAAAGTATGTGTGGCTTTCTGAATACTAGATACATAGGTTTATAGGTTCATAGGTTCATAGGTTGGTACTAGGCTATCAGCCCTAGGGCCTATACATGCCTAGCCTTACCAATTCCCTGGCTATTTCTTCCTACATTATTTAATGGACCTTTCAGTGACCATTGGGGAACATGGTGGGTGTATTCCATGTATCTAACACAAGGATACCAGTTCCATGATGCCATGCTACAGCATGTGGATGAGCATGTGGGGTTTCCACATACCACAGAGGAGACAGCCAACAGCATGTGGACATTTTATGACATAGCTCATGTCCATGATGTACTGGAGGGCATAGATTGCACCCTCATTGCAATAAAAACCCCAGCTGGAGAGCAGAGAAGGTATATTAACCAGATGGACCTCCACTTATCAACCGCCAGGTGACCTGCAATATAGATGGTATAATATGTGTTAGCAGGCCACCCAGGCAGTGCTCATGACTCTCACATATGGCACACATGCGACCTATATCAGCAGCTTGTGTGTGGGTGATTTTAACCAGGGACATCTTTTTTTTGATGGCTGATATGCCCTGGAGCAATGACATCTACTACAAATCCCCAGATCATGGTGGCATGGAAAACAGAAAATAGGGAGCTGGAATTTATTGCAAAAAATTAGTAAAAGAGCCAAGGTATTTTTTTAAGCAAGTGGCACAGAGGATTCTGGCAGTAGATGCAGAAGTTAAGGTTACGAGA
Organism: Protopterus annectens; assembly: GCF_019279795.1. NCBI lineage: Eukaryota > Metazoa > Chordata > Ceratodontiformes > Protopteridae > Protopterus > Protopterus annectens. The sequence goes on from NC_056740.1 coordinate 217,640,948, forward strand.
TGTAGTTCTTGTAGTACAGGATTTGATTCCCAAAGCCCTCATTTGCCTGCTGTATGCCTTTGGGCAAGTCACTTAACCAGACATTGCTCCTGGATTGTCCCTGAAAATAGACTGTGTGTCAAGTGAGCCTAGCTGGTTAGCAAATAGAATTCTTCTTATTATTATTATTATTAAACATAATCTTTTATTTTCAGCAACTTTATATACTACACCATCCCCATACGTGGTGCCCTCTTTTTTTCCTCTGATGGCAGAGAGTCTCTTATTAAAATGTGTCTTCTTTCTTTAATGCATCACTCTCTCCCCAGGGATCCCCTGCATTTTGTTGAATGCAGTTTCTTTGACAAATGCAGGAGTTGTGGTTTAATGTCAGTGGTACAGATAGCTGAATAGTGAAAATGTTGATGGTGTGCAATGTTGAGACAAGTAAGTGGGATTGGAGGGGTGGCATGTTTCTGTATATGCAGGTGAGTTAGGGTTAGAGTCAGGGATGAGTAAAGGATAGGTACTGTATGTTTGTGTGTGAGTTTGTGTATTTTGGGGTTAGGATCATGGTTAGATTAGAGGATAGATATAGGGTTATTTCTGTGTGTGTGTGTGTGTGTGTGTGTGTGTGTGTGTGTGTGTGTGTGTGTGTGTGTGTGTGTGTGTGTGTGAAGGTTTTTATGAAGGTAAGTTGTAAGGTTAGGGTTGAGGGAAGGGGCAGCATTAAGGTTAGAGGTTTTGCACCCATTACTAAGGTGGAGGGTTACCTTCATAAAATCATTCCTGTAATACTGCCACTATTCAGATGCATTTGAGGGCAGTGTTATGGGGTGGTGGGGTTTAGTGTTAATATGTTAGTTTTCATTCCTTTTTATTAATTTATTCAATTTTTTTGTTTTAGGTATTGTGTACATTCAAACTTTTTTGTTGGTGTTTTCAAATTGACTTTATCTTCTTCTGCATATGTGTTGAGTCTCTTGATAAGCACAGCTTGCTGTCTGTCTCTCCTAGTCCATGAAATAGCTGTTCTACCATCGCTTGTATGTTTTGAAACCTTCCACTCTTTCACATTCCCAGAATATGAGTAACCATGTTCCCCTCTATTCCTTGAATCCCCAGGATATTTTATCTGCACACAGAAAGAATTTTGACAGTCTCTCTGGTGTATAGAAATATTTATGAAGGTATTTCCATGTGAACATTGTAGATCCGAGTATGTGATATACCTTTAAGAAGCTTTCCAGTGAGTCAGCGCATGCATATAAGTACTGAGCACGTGCAAGCGAGACTGCCATTTTGAGTGAGCAGCCAGAGTGTAAGCATGCAAGTATGTAGTCCGTCAGTTAATTAGATAATTCGTTTAAGTTTAATGTTCCCAAGCCTCAACATCTTCTTAATGCACATAAGAAGAGCGATATGGCGTCAGAATGGGATCCAGAGTTACAGCCATGAGGCAAGTTGGAGGAATATACAGGAGTGGATCATCCCTACTGCTCAAATGACCCACAAAACAGGTCAGAAACAAATTCCAGGTACTAAAACTTGATTAAATAATTTATTTTGCTATAAATATAAAACTAAGCACTGAGAATGCTCAAAACGAATTTGTTATTAAACAAAATGTGCAAAGCTGTGGCATACTGATAAAAATATTCAAAATAATTATAAAATGTTTGAAACAATATCCGAATCACATAAAATGTACAGTAAAAAGAAAATGACCATATTTTTTTGCTATGTGCTACTTTTTTGTATGCACTAAAGTAATTCAAAATAGCTGAAGTGTGCAAAGGGTTTGCAAGTGTGTGCAGTATTACAGTGCAGTTATTTCACAAAGTGACGTAATTTCAAAGAATATTTTGTAAAGGACACTTGTTTCAAAGTATATTTTGCTGAGTAAAATATTTCAAAGAGTTTATTGTGCATCTCAATATCATTACAAGTACCTGGTGTGTGTGAATGTTCATACATAATTACAAGGGCCAATTTTGCATTGTGTTTTACTATAATCTGTAGGCATGGCAAAAGGCTTTCGCAGACCCACACCGCTTGTGTTTGATAACAACATTGCAGAAAATTGGAGAGTGTATAAGCAGGAATATGATATGTTCATACAAGCTGCATTTTCTGACAAAGATGCATGTGCAAAGTCATTTATTCTGCTTCATTTAGCTGGTTTAGATGCCACTGAAAGAGAGTGTTCATTCGTGTTTGCAGGGGTGGGGAAGACTGCCATATGGTGATACTGGCTGAAACAAGGGAAGACCCCTAATTCATATTTAGAGAAATGTGTAACCCCCAAATGAATATTACAATGGAAGGCACTTATTTTGCACAAGAAATCAAAAGCCTGGTGAAACTTTTGCAGTATATGTAATTGACTTGAGAAATAAGGCTAAAACTTGCAGATTTGGTGATTTGAGAGATGAGTTGATAAAAGACAGTCTTGTGTGTGATATTAATAATGACACAGTGAGAAAGATTTTGCTTCGAGACAGTGATTTAACATTGAATAAGGTCATTGAGATTTGTCAGATATACGAGCTTACAGAAAAGCACACAAGTGTGCTTACAAATGAGAATAACAGTGGAAGGCACAGTGACAAAGCTCATGCTGATAGTATGCAGCACATGGTTAAAAGAAACAGGCCCAAGCACATGGAAGCTACTGCAGGTCAAGTCTTTACAGTAAATTCCAGAGCATACTCAGTGAATCATTGTGATCTGTAGTGAGAGTAGGGAACAGGTGGAGGAGACCCTGGAGAGGTGGAGATATGCTCTAAAGAGAACAGGAATGAAGGTCAGCAGGACTAATACAGAATATATGTGTGTGAATGAGAGGGAGGATAGAGGAATGGTAAGGATGCAGGGAGGAGAGGTGGCGGAGGTGGATGAGTTTAAATACTTGGGATCAACAGTTCGGAGTAATGGTGAGTGTGGAAGAGAGGTGAAGAAGAGAGTACAGGCAGGATAGAGGGGGTGGAGAGGAGTGCAGGAGTGATTTGTGACAGATGAGTGCCAGTAACAGTTAAAGGGAAGGTCTACAAGAGGGTAGTGAGACCAGCTATGTTATATGGGTTGGAGACAGTGGCATTGACAAAAAGGCAGGAGTCAAAGCTGGATGTGGCAGAGTTAAAGATGTTAAAATTTGCACTGGGTGTGATGATGGTGGACAGGATTAGGAATAAGTATATTAAAGGGTCAGCCCAGGTTGGAAGGTTTGGAGACAAAGCCAGAGAAGCAAGATTACATTGGTATGGACATGTGCTGAGGAAGGATGCAGAGTATATTGGGAAAAAGATGCTAAGGATGAAGCTGCCAGGTAACAGGAAAAGAGGAAGGCCTAAGATAAGGTTTATGGATGTGGTGAGAGAGGACATGCAGGTGGTTGGTGTGACAGAGCAAGATGCAGAGGACAGGAAAAATGGAAACACATGATCTGCTGTGGCGACTCCTAATGGGAGCAGCCGAAAGAAGAAGACTCAGTGAATCATAAGGGTGAGTCAGCAAAGTTAAAATATGTGCCCTCACCCAGGTTCATAATCAACTCTTGTAATTGTGGCAGTAATCACAAACCCAAAAGAGAAAAGTGCCTAGCTTTTGGTCAGGAGTGTCATTTTTGCAATAAGTATAATCATTTCAAAAGGTTTAAATCAAATAAGCGACATTCTTTTATTAAAAGAAGGCATTCCAAGAGGCAAGTTGATAAATTAGAAAGCTGCGACCCTACTTTTTATGTTGATGGTGTGTCTGTGCTTGGTGAAACAGTGAATGCAGTAGATTTGTGGACAAAGAACAAAATCTTTTGTACTATTTGGATTAATGGGTGTCCTGTAGAGCTCAAAGTAGATACTGCAATGTTATGTCAGTAGAAATGTTTGCTAGAATAAGAGCTGCAGAACAACTTGATTTGCCAAAGTGTGTGAAGCTTGTTGCTTATGGTGGTGAAGATATTCAAACTGAAGGCTAAGGAGTGCTTTCATGTTGCTTTGCGGGGAACAGCTATGACTTGCAATTTTTCATAGTCAATAGACATGTGCAGTCATTATTAGGTCTCAGAGACAGTTTGAAAATGGGACTGCTTTCATTTAATAAAGAAGTCCACCATGTAAGCCTGAATGACAACAGTTCAAATTTTGCCCAAACTATTTTTTCTGAGTATGCTGATATTTTCAGACAAACTAGGCAAACTACCAGCTGTGTATTCTATCAAGGTAGACCCATAGGTCAGCCCATTTATCAGACCAGCATGGAATGTCCCAGTAGCTATGCAGAGCAGAGTCAAAGCCGAGCTAGACAAAATGGTGCAGCTAGGAATAATTTGTCCAGTACAAGAACCTACTGAATGGGTATCCTCCATGGTAGTAGCTCATAAGGAAAAAACTCAGAAGATATCAGAATATGTATTGATCCAAGAGATCTGAACAAAGCATTAAAAAGGCCTCATCATCCAATGTGCACAGTCGAAGAGGTTGCTGCCTTCATGCCAAATGCCACTGTTTCTTCTGTCTTAGATGCAAAGAGTTCATTTTGGAAAATGTTGCTTGACCAAAAATCTTCATTGTTAACCACATTTGGTACACCATTTGGAAGATACAGATTTCTGAGAATGCCATTTGGGATAAATTCTGCCAATGAAGTCTTTAAGCTTGCAATGGCACCATTTTATTTGGGATATCCCTGTGCTATTACAGTAGATGATATTCTAGTAGGAGGCAATGGTAAAGTCAAGCATGATAGAAACCTCAAGAAAGTTCTGGAAAGAGCACATGAAGTGAATCTTAAGGTGAATCCTCAGAAGTGCAAATTCAAGCTACAAGAAGTTACTTATGTTGGCTACTTATTTACCAGTTCTGGCTTATGACCAGATCCTTCCAAGCAAACAGCAATTCTTGAAATGTCAGCTGCAGACAATGTCCAAGCCCTACAATGTTTTCCTGGTGTGGTCAACTATCTAGGGAAGTTCATTCCAGATTTAAGTCAACTTTCAGCACCATTACATATACATTCTGATATTCGGCGTTCTTAACGTTCAATTTCGCGATAGGAACCCAGGATGTAGACATCAAAAGATTTTGCAAAGATGTAATTTGGTCATGGTCAGAACAGCACCAAAGAGTATTTGATGTCCTGTAGCAGAAAATTAGTAGCAGTCCAAAGGTGTATAAAGCAGAAAAAACAAATAATTACTAAAAAATGCACCAAAGCTGCAAAAAGACTCTTCCTTTTATTAAAAAAGGCATTTTTAATAAAAAGAATAGTCTTTTTGCAGTTTTGGTGCATTTTTTAGTAATTATTCTGTAGCTGAAAATTGTCAGCCGACCATCTCTCAGCTACTATGATGTTCACAAAGCAGTTACTCTTTCTTGTGATGCTTCTAAGTTTGGTCTAGGTGCAGTCATTCTTCAAGAGGGTAGACCAGTAGCCTATGCATCGAGAACTCTTACCCAAACCGAGATGCAGTATGCCCAGATTGAGAAAGAGCTTTTGGCAATTGTGTTTGCATGTTCGAAGTTCCATGATTATATTTATGGTTGATCTCTCCAGATTGAAATTGACCACCAACCTTTAGTCACTATTTTGAGAAAGCCTATGCATACAGCTCCAGATAGATTACAACACATGATGCTCAAATTGCAAAAGGACAATTTCAATCTTGTTTACACAAAAGGTGAACTTCTTTGTCTTGCTGATACTTTATCTAGATCACCCAGAAAAAGCACAGAACAGCATAACGATAAGCAACTTGATTTTGAAATCATGGAAGTGAGAAATTTTTCTTCCACACATCTTGATGAGCTCAGAACTCAAACATCTTCAGATCCAATTCCTCAGAAGCTCAAGGATGGCCTTCAAAACAATCTTGTTTACCAGTAGAAATGCAGTCATATATTCCGTACAGAGATCTGATTTTGCCAGACAATGGTATCATCATGAAAGGTCCTAAGGTGATTGTTCTGAAATCCTTGCAACAAGAATATATTAAGATCTCGCATCGTGGCCACCCAGGAACTGATTCTACCAAAAGAAGGGTGAGAGGTCTAGCATTTTGGCCTTCTATGTCAAGAGATATTGAGAAAGTATTGTCATCTTGTTCAGTATGAAATAGTACAAAGCCGCATCAACAAAAGGAGCCACTTCAGTTAAGCCAGATTCCTGAACTACCTTGGTCAACAGTAGCCATAGATATCATTGAGTGGAATGGTCAACATTACTTGGTGTTAGTAGACTCTTATTCAGATTGGCTCAAGATTGACCTACTTCCCAGCTTAACTTCCAGTACTGTCATTACTAAGTTGAAGTCACATTTTTCTCTCCATGATAGTCCACACAGAGTTATTTCTGACAATGGTGCACAGTTTACAAGTCAGCATTTCAAGAGATTTGCACAAGAGTCGGACTTCGTTCATATTACGAGTAGCCCTAAATACCCTCAGTCAAATGGCTTGGCTGAACATGCAGTTTAAAGTGAAAAGCAGTTGTTAGAGAAATCCAGATGTGACAATACTGATGTTTTTCTAAACTTGTTAAATCTCAGAAACATTCCTCATGACAAACATCTTGGTTCACCTGCCCAGAGACTTATGTCGAGACAAACCAGAACCATACTACCAATCAGCAGTAATTTATTAGTTCCACGTGCTAAAAACAACGAAGCAGTAAAAGCCCGACTGTTGAAAAAGCATTTGTCCCAGAAGTCTTTCTATGATAAAACCAGCAAACCACACTGTTCTTTACAAACAGAGGAGATAGTGAGGATGTAGGGTCTATATCACGAAATTGAACTTCCAAAATGTCGAACACCATAAGTTCGAACTTGGAAGATTGAATTCGGATAACATCGAAACTTCAAAACAGTGAATCTTTTCCCAGGGAAAAAATTTGCTGTTCCGAAAAACACACACATAACACAATCACACCAAACACCTTCAAAACCTATACTAAACCTAACATACATCCCTATCAATGCACTATCCTTAACCCAGCCCTAACCCTAAAGTCCGTCACTATCACACACTTACCTGACCCGCGCCCTAACCCTAAAGTCCGTCACTATCGCACACTTACCAGACCCACACCCTAATCCTAAAATCCGTCACTATCACACACTTACCTGACCCATGCCCTAACCCTAAAGTCTGTCACTATCGCACACTTACCTGATTCGCACCCTAACCGTAAAGTCCGTCACTACCTGTTCATACACTTACCTTGACCCGGTCCGAAAATGCCAAAGCTGCAGAAACGGCCAACTGAATTCTTTCCCTGGGAAAGAATTCTGGTTTCAGTGGCTTTGACATTCTCACCTTTCGAACAACCAAGTTCGTCCTTCTGATATTCGGCATTCTTAACGTTCAATTTCGCGATAGGAACCCAGGATGTAGACATCAAAAGATTTTGATCTCATTTGGATTTGTGAAATGTTTGTGTCAAGAGCCAAGATCATACATTGTGGAATCACAAGGAATGGAATTCAGACAAAATTGGAAGCATCTGTTACCAGCAGTGTCTGAACTAGTGTTATAGCATCTTGCCTGTGACAAAGACTCTAGTTCTCAGAGTGACTTGTCCAATGTTCCTGTTCCAGAGGACATTCTGTCAGCAATCACTGTTCCTGAGAAAATCCCTCAAGCAGAACATTCCCCAGTGACTGTCCCTGTTGCTAAACCCAGTCCTAACTATTATGTCACGAGATCAGGTTGCATCACAAAATCTACATTCAGATACACAGCAACCTGGACATGACTGTTGTTTTTTCTTTATTAGTGTCTGTATGATTGCATGCCTATTAAAATGTCATTGTTTATATGAGACAGCTCAGTAAAGAGGGAGGATGTAGATTACAGTGTGTGATACACCTTTAAGAAGCTTTCCAGTGAGTCAGCACATGCATATAAGTACTGAGCATGTGCAAGCAAGAGTGCCATTTTGAGTGAGCAGCCAGAGTGTGAGCATGCAAGTATGTAGTCAGTCAGTTAGTTAGATAGTTTAAGTTAATGTTCCTGCCATCCATCCTGATTTATTTTGTATACAATAAACTACTTAAACGAACACCCAAGCCTCAATGGGTCTATATTATATAATCGAATAATGACAATGTCGGATGCTGTGATTCCGCGGTGGTACGGCGGTAGCATTGTTACCTCACAGCAAGAGGTTCTCCCGTTCGATTCTTGGCTTGGCTTGGGAGTGCCTTCTGTGTGGAGTCTACATGTCCTCCCCGCGGTTGGGTAGCATTCGAAAGACATGCATGCGTAAATGGGCGTGCCTTCGTTGAAGGTTGGGTGTCGAGCTGGCACCTCAGAGTTTCGTAAAAATCTACTGCCAATCATTAGTGGACCGGAGTTCCGCTGTGGCGACCCCTTACCGGGAAAAAGCCAAGAGACAAACAACAACAACAATGTCGAACGCTGTAATTAGCAAAAATGCCAGAACTCGAAGTTCCGTTATTGAGATTGCAGTACAGTGAAGAGTGGGGCATTTGCCCTTTCCTCACTGTAGTGCTTTCTTTTTCAAGTTTCTGTATTTTCACTCATTAGAGCGTTTGACATTGTTATTTTTCGATTATATAATATAGACCCGCCACAACGTCTTCTTAATGCACATAAGAAGAGCGACAAACATTTTAAATCTGTGTGATTTAGAGACAATTCTGGGTAAAATTCCTCTTGTTCTATGTTTCCCTTTATTTTTTTTTCCCCACTTCCTTTTCTGATAGCCTGTCATTTATTTTCATCCCTTTTGTTGATTTCCCTTCCTGCATCCTTGATTCAATGGCTTGGACAAATTGCAGGACTTCCCTCTTCCCTTTTATTATATGACATTATTGTTGTTTTGTCCACGGTTTCCGATAATTATGTCCTTAAGTACTTTACTTCCACATTCCATATTCCCTCTCTTTTTCTGCTTTCACCCCCCACACACTTCTAATGGTTGATCTTTGTCTTTGTTTACCTTATATCTTAAAATGCTCCAAACCTCGTCTGTCATCTTCCAAAGTTTTCCCAGATCCTCTTTCAGGTTTGACAGATTTTATAAGCACGTTATCTGCATACAACAATATTAATGGTTCTTTCTCACCCCATTGAGGTCATTTCATTTCTGATTCTCTCACTGTCTGCAAGAAGGGTTCTAAAAAACTTGGAATAATAGTGGTGAACGATGGCATCCTTGTCTTTTTCCCCTTTCTATTATTATTTGCTCTGATGATTTTGCTCTTATTTTAACTTTAGCATTTATTCCTCAATAGCATCTTTTTATTAAATTAATCAATTTTAATTAGAATCCCAGTTTTTCTTTTACTTCCTAAAAGTATCCCCATATGACTTATTCAAATGTTTTTTTCTGCATTTAATAATATTATTGTCAATTCTGATTCCCTGTGTTGTGCATCCTACATTATTAATAATGTTGCACTCGGGTTATCAGCTGTCCTTCTTTCCACACAACACCTAGATGGTCACCATGTATTATCCTTGGTAGAATTTTTCTTAGTCTATCAGTTAATCTTTGCATAAAACATTTATAACCATGATTTAAGTGTGTTATTGGTCTATATTATGCTGGTGACATACTGTGATTATTGCCCATCCCCATATCTTTGCAGGCAGATTTCCATCTAATAGCTCATTAAGTTGTTTGTGGCATCTTTTTATAGCTCTGTCGCCTCACAGCATGACGTTCTCCCATTCGATTCTCGGCTGGAGCGCTTTCTGTGTGGAGTCTGCATGTCCTCCCCACGGTCGAGTGGCATTCGAAAGACATGCGTAGGGCGTGCCTTCATTGAAGGTTGGGCGTCGAGCTGGTGCCTCGGCACCATAAAAATCTACTGCCAATCATTAGCGGACCAGAGTTCCGCTGTGGCGACCCCTAACCCGGAAAAGTCGAAAGAAGAACAACTTTGTTAATTCCCAGAATTGTATCAGAAACTCATCACTTCCAGGTATTTTCCCTTTGGCATTCTATCCCATGCTTTCTATAGGTTCATAAGTAGATACTAGGCTAGCTGCCCTTGTGGGCCATTTTAAGCCTGTCCAACTTCCCTTAGAGGTGAGAATCCAACCCTGTGCCTTGTGAAGTAGGCACATTAAGCATTATGTAAACCCATAATAGTTGCAGACTTTCACAGATTCATAGACTGTTACTAGGCTAACAACCTGGAAGGGGCCTTTCTAAATCTATGTCTTCACTTTTTACTTGTGCTATTAATTTGTCACCTTCCTCTTTCCCCATCTTTTCTTTCTGTAGTGTTTCCCACTTTTGTTCTCTCACTTCTCCATTTGTCATCTGTATTTCTTCTTGAGCATACTGACTACAGCAGTAATTCTTCAGTTCTGCTAAAATCTCTCTTAATGTCCTCGACATCCCTGCTTTGTTTGCTGCTTATATTTTGTAAATTACTCTCTCTATTTCTTGTTGCCTCAGTCTCACTGATTTTTGCAGCTTTGGGATTGTTTCCAGAGTTTAATTTTTCCACTGCAGCTTTTTTCTCTCATAGAATCCTGTCTTCCAAATCTTGCATCGTTTGCTTTATTTCTTTCTCTGTTTCTCTTTCTTTTCCATTGCTCCCTCCTCCTTCTCTGTATTTTTTTAAGTTCCCTGCTCGTCTCATTTTTCTTCTCTATCTTACTTCTTTGTCTTTTCATTAATTCCATTTGTATTTTCCTCTTTTTTATTTTTATTTTTTAATTTATCCATTCATGCTCCTTATCTGCTGCTCCTTTTTCCTTTATTACTGTATCTTTTTCTTTTTCTAGCAGGTATGTTGGCATCCTCCAGTATCTTTCTATTTCTATGTCCATTTTTTTTCTCCCTAGGCCCCCACTAAAAATGGACTCTTGTGACCCAGTCAGACTTTCCTCGTAAACAAAAGTCAATCAATCAATCAATCAATCAATCAATCAATCAATCAATCAAATCAATCAATCAAATCAATCAATCAATCAATCAATAAACAAATAAATGTCCTCCTATAGTAACATTTCTATTTTATTTATTTTAATTCTTCATGGTCCATAAAGACCGTTGGGTTTAACTCTGTTTTCAATAGAGTGTGTCAGTATTCCTTTGTTATATAATTCTTGTCTATTCCAGACCAGGTTTTATGAGAAGTATATATAACTGTCAGAAGAAAAATTCAAACGAGTCACATCTGCCTCAGGTGATGAAAAACTTCTTTATTAGCAGCTAACCAGATTACACAGCATGTTGGCCAAGATGATCTCCTCTGGTCAACTTGTTTACTGACATCAACTTTTATACTGCAAGCAAAACAACTTTTTGTTACATTTCTGACCATTGACAGTTGGCTATGGAAAACACCTGTGGTAAACATGTTTATCACAAATCACCTCAAACCAACAGTTAGTACAGAATGTTCAAGAAGTACAGAATGTTCAGTTCAACAATGGTAGCTCAAATTTTCCAGGACACACAGCCAGCTTCAGTAAATTAACTCTTACTCGGCCGTGCGTCCTTATCCCAGGCTTCACCAAGCTATAGCTGAAATCTCTTTATTCTGAAATGCAGAAAACAGTTATTATTCAGGTTCATAAGCAATGCTGCATTTTGTTCATAGATGAGGCCCATCTTTGATAGGCATATCCCAACAAATAACATGTTCACTTTGCAAGAAGAGGAAAAAGACAAATAACAGTATGTTTTTAAAACTTTTTCTCTTAACATTTCCCCCCTGAAAACACTTTTTATTTGTGTAGTATAAACTGGAAGGCACCACCACGTAAAGAGACAATTCTTTATTAAAACAAATGAATAAGCGCTTTCGCGTGCATCCACAAAGGCACGCTTCTTCAGATTCAACTTTTTATTTGTCTTTTTATTTCAGCAATATATGGTAAAAACTAAGTTTTTCTTTGCATACATTACTTCATTGGCAAGACAAACTTTTAAACTTCAAAAACATTTGCAAAAAATCACATTTCAATGTATTCACTTTCACCAGTCTGTTGCAATTGCTGGTACATCGTCTTCGTAACAGCAGTATCAACCAGTCTTTGTAGAAGACCTCTAATACAGGGTATACAACAGCAACCACATACCACCACGATAGCCACAGCGACTCCAATGGACACCAGGAAACTGCTGATGAGATGACTCCATTTTCCAAACCACGCTTGTAGAAAGTTTGTAAAGGGATTATTTACCCCAGAGTTCTCTGCCAGTTCTTCGGATAACATTTCCAAACCTTTCAAAGCTCGAGTGATACTTCCATCAGGCGCAGTGTTGTTTGGAATATATGTACAACAGAAAGTCCCAAACATCCTGCAAACTCCTCCTTCTTTGGCCAGGAGCATATCCAAACAATTCGATTCTGCCGTGCCACCTGCGAAGTGGCCTCCAGTTGTTCAGCAATTCCTTTCAATGCATCTTTGGTATAGTTCACAAAACGCTGCTGATTATAGTAAATGTAGTTGATCCAGTCCACATTCTTATTAGGTTGAATCCAGACAACGATGGATGTGAAACCAGCTGCTATTTGGTTTATTGCTTTGTTTTCATCAGGTATGCCTCTTGGTATGCCAGTGCTATCGATGTAGACACCGTTATCGAAGGATTGCTTTGGTGCCTCTCTTTTTCTCCCACTCAACCACTTTGGCTTTATTTCAGGTTCTCTTACAAAATTGCCTGCTGGAACTGGGAAAATGTAGAATGGCAGAATTAACTTTACAAGTGCACAAGTTCCCTTCCAGGGAATCATAAGCCTTGATCTGAGTTTGTTGTCAATGGGACTGTCGCTAGTTGCTGTTTACCTTCAGCACAAGAAACACAGGTCTCACGATGTGCCTCTCGGGTACTATATCTAACCCAAGATAACCATTCATTATGGTGTACGAATCCCGTCTCGAGTAACAATTGTTCTTCTTCTGTGAAGGCAAAATCCGCTTTACTTGTAGCATTTTTAAGGCTTTGTACTTTAAGTTGGAGGGTCCCCAAAGGATCAGTTCCAATTGGAAGAGACACTCCGATTCCATAAACTCCTGAATCACTTTCTTGTGGTGACACAATGATTATAGTAATTACTTCGGTACCTTGGAAATGCGCAATTTTTATTCTTTGTTGCCTGCTTTTATCTTTCTCTGGTATCACTGCACCACTTGTTTCCCATCCATTCACATCTGTTGACCACCAAACATTTGACCAGGACATACAGTCTCTATTGCACAAGTATTTTGCACGAGCCAAGAAATTATCATTGTTCCATTTAGAACAGTCCAAAATTCCTTCACAAAGTTTCACCTTAAACACAGTAGTAACACCTGTTTGCGCTTGCAGCACCACCATTCCTTTTTCTCTTGCAACTGTTCCTTCTCGTATGAACATATTTACTTTTGCCACCAAAATCATCATCATGTAACCATTCAAGTACCAGATGAACATGGCCATCCTCCCTAAGGACTACCTTGCGCCGTTGGTTTCTTCACTGGGTTTGAGACGAACTAACCCCTATTGGACTAATCCTCCTTTGTAGCCAGACTTTGCCCTCAGAGGTCCGGTGGAGTTTGACCAATATCAAATGGCAGAAGGAAGAGTCTTGAGTTTTTTACAGTGGGTGATATGAATCCATGAAGTCCTCTCAGCGATCTTTACAGCTGTAGGTGTCGAGATAAGTACTTGGTATGGGCCTTCCCACCTGGGGGATGACCAATTCTTTCTCTTCACAATTCGAATCCAAACCCAGTCCCCGGGTGCCACGCTTAACAAGGTTTCATTTCTGGAATCTGCAAAGGAGTCATTGGTTACAAGAGATTTGACATTTAGCAGCTTCTTCATATAATCTGCTAGATCCTCAACCCCCCTCACATTTCACTGGCAACAATCCTTGCCACTGCGGGACGTAATATGGTCTCCCAAACAAAAGTTCAAATGGTGTAAGTCCTTTGTAGGAAGGTGAGATTCGCATATACAGGAGTGCCAAAGGAAGGCACGCAGTCCATGATCTATGTGTTTCTGCCATCAGTTTGCGGAGCTTACTCTTCAAGACACTGTTGTGTCTTTCCACCAGTCCAGCTGACTGGGGATGGTAAGCACAATGATATTTAAGATCAATTTGAAACACTTGACCCAACTTCTGAACAATCTGGTTAACAAAATGAGACCCATTATCACTGTAAATGCATCTTGGTAAACCAAATCGGGGAATTATTTCTGTAGTCAAAAGCTTTGCTACTGTTTGTGCATTTGGGTGCTTTACTGGAAAAGCTTCTACCCATTTAGAAAAAGCATCAATAATGACTAAACAGAACCTTTTTCCCTCTGAGGGTGTCAATTCAATAAAGTCCATACAGAGTGTGTGGAATGGATATGGAGGGGTGGGGAATGCCTGCTGAGACTTAACTCCCCCCTGAGCATGATACTTTGCACATAATAAACAAGATAAACAGAATTGCTTTGCATAAGTTGAAATCCCCTTACACCAAAACACCTTAGACATTATTTGAATCATCGTCTGTACTCCTACATGGGCAGGTCCATGGCTAACCAATGCCGCATACCTAAAAAGGTTTGAGGGTAATACCATTTTGCCATCTGATGCCCTATACAACCCATCCTGTTGAGTAATACCATATTTTACCCAACGACATTTTTCCTTCTGTGTTGTCAGTGTTTGCATTACTTTTAGTGTCTCTAAGTCTAAGAGGTGTCCGGGCTCTAAATCATTATCATGTAAAAGCAAATCATTTTCTTGAGCTGCCTTTTTTGCAGCCATATCAGCAAGTGCATTTCCCCTGGAGACAGGATCTTTTCTGTTGGTATGTGCAGAACATTTACATATCGCTATCTGAAGTGGTAGTTGCACTGCATCTAACAACTGTAAAATTAAATCTCTGTGATTTATTGGTTTGCCTGTCACAGTAACCATTCCCCTATTCTTCCATTGTTGAGCGAAAACATGTACAGTGGGGAAAGCATATTGACTATCTGTATAAATTGTCACTTTTTTACCCTACCCTAAGGTACAAGCGCGAGTCAAAGCCACCAAATCAGCTGCTTGTGCAGAATAAATGTTTGACAATCCTTTTGCCTCCAAAACTTCAGTTTCTGTGGTGACAGCATACCCTACTAGTGTTTTTCCTACAGTGTCCTTCTTTGCTGATCCGTCTACAAACAAAACAAGATCAGAATCTACCAACGGAATATCCGTTAAATCTGGTCGGGGAAGTACTTTGTCATGAATGCTCTCTAAATAAACATGTGGAGTACCTTCTTCTGGAGTCGGCAAAAGTGTCGCCGGATTAAGAGTAGTACATCTTTCTATGGTCATATGAGGCTGTGTCAGCAGCACTGTCATACATGACAAATGTCAACTAGGAGATAAAAAGGTTATCTTATCTTGCAAAAGTATAGTAGCTACTGAATGTGGAACCTGCAATTGTAATGGGTGAAACAAAACTAATGATGCTGAGGCTTGTACTGCCATGGCGGCTGCCACTACAGCTTGAACACAATGCGGCAATGCCCTTGCAACAGGATCTAATCTGGAGGAGTAGAAAGCTATCGGTCTCTATTTATCCTCATGTACTTGTACCAGAACCGAAGTCATATATCCTCCCTTACAATCAACCATTTGTATAAACGGCTTAAAATAGTTCGGAAAACCCAAAACAGAGGATCCTGCTATCAATTGCTTAATTCTATTAAATGCCTGTATTGCCTTATTTGTCCACTGTATATTATTCTTAGCTGCCACGGGAGTGTCATAAATTAGTGCGGTCAATGGCCCTACTTCCTCAGCATAATTAGGGATCCAACTTCTACAAAAATTAGTCACACCTAAAAAGGACATCATCTCCCGCTTAGTTGTGGGCATAGGTGCCTCAAGAATTGCTTGTTTTCTTTTGTTCTCCAATTGTCTACCTACCTGCGAAATTAAATAACCCAAGTACTTTACTTGTGCTTTCCACAATTATAGCTTTTCTTTATTTACCTTTACTTGTTCAGCTAAAAAACTAAGAAGGGCAAGGGTATCCTTTCTACAACTTTCCTGCGTGGGTGAGGCCAACAAAATATCATCTACATACAACAGAACCTGGCTTCCCTCTGGGGGAACAAACTGAGCTAAATTCACAGCCATTTCTTGTGCGAATATTGTCGGACTTTCACAATAACCCTGTGGCAATCTGGTGTAGGTGTATCTTTTACCTTGATAAGTAAATGCAAACCAAAATCTACTCTCCTTATGTAGTGGTATGGAGAAAAAAGCATTGCTTATATCTATGACAGAAAAATATCTGTGCTGAGGTAGTAAATCATTAAGTAATGTATAGGGGTCAGGGACCACTGGTGCTCTTGGGATCACAGCCGAATTAACTGCTTGTAAATCCTGAACCAACCTCCATGACCCATCCGGTTTCTTTACAGGAAACAACGGAGTATTGCAGGGCGAATCTGGACATTCAACAAGAATTCCTACCTGTTTTAGCTGCTCAATGACTGGCTTAATTCCTTCCTCTGCTTGTTTACTTAGCGGGTATTGGTGCTTACGAGGTCTAAAACCTGACTTTGGAATTATACAAACTTCACCTGCTGTTTTCATCAGTCCTACATCCTTTACCTTTTGACCATAAATGTACAGGTAAGGCACTTAACGCACTATCTTCCTCTTGAGTTAGGAAGATTTGTCATGCCATTTCTGTTTGTCATCCCTGAGGTGCACGCTTGGTTGTGCCCAAGTCACCCAATTTAATCTTTCTACCTGGATCTGTTGATCTTTCAATTGACTTTCGGACATTGTGTCCGAATTTGTTACCTTTTTCATCAAATCTACCCAATGTGTCCCCACCGCTTTAGTAATTGAAATATGTGGGCTATAACCTGAGCATTATAAAGAACTCATTTCCTTAGTCAAAGTATTTATTTATTTATTTATTTACTGCAGTTGGTTTACCAGGATAGTCCACTGGGCCAAAATGAACCCGTTTTCAATGGAGTCTTGGGGAGAAAAGCTCCAAAAATGTAGATACAGAATTAATCTATCTAGGTTATATCTATCAACAATCTAGGTACAGCAGGTTATTAATGATAATTATACAGATGTAAAAGATTCAAGCAAATAATTTCAAAATAGTACAGCAAACATTAGAAATAATACAGACTTGTGATGAAACATACTGATGATACAGACTAACAGAAGGAATAGTACAAAGTAATACTGAAAGTCATTGCATATTAGGAAGCATAGACTTAAAGGCCCAGTCTAGTACATTCTTTGCAAATACCATAGGAATAATAATGTGTGTACTAGGGGAAAATAATAAGGAAACAAATACCATAGGAATAATAATGTGTGTGCTATGGGAAAATAATAAGGAAACAAATACCATAGGAATAATAATGTGTGTGCTAGGGGAAAATAATAAGGAAAAAATACCACAGGAATAATAATGTGTGTGCTGGGGAAAATAATAAAGAAACAAATACCATAGGAATAATAATGTGTGTGCTAGGGGAAAATAATAAAGAAGCAAATACCATAGGAATAATAATGTGTGTGCTAGGGGAAAATAATAAGGAAACAAATACCATAGGAATAATAATATGTGTGCTAGGGGAAAATAATAAAGAAACAAATACCACAGGAATAATAATGTGTGTGCTAGGGGAAAATAATAAGGAAACAAAATACCATAGGAATAATAATGTGTGTGCTAGGGGAAAATAATAAGGAAACAAATACCATAGGAATAATAATGTGTGTGCTAGGGGAAAATAATAAGGAAATAAATACCATAGGAATAATAATGTGTGTGTTGGGGAAAATAATAAGGAAACAAATACCATAGGAATAATAATGTGTGTGCTAGGGAAAATAATAAGGAAACAAATACCACAGGAATAATAATGTGTGTGCTAGGGGAAAATAATAAGGAAACAAATACCATAGGAATAATAATGTGTGTGCTAGGGGAAAATAATAAGGAGACAAATACCATAGGAATAATAATGTGTGTGCTAGGGGAAAATAATAAGGAAACAAATACCATAGGAATAATAACGTGTGTGCTAGGGGAAAATAATAAAGAAACAAATACCATAGGAATAATAATGTGTGTGCCAGGGGAAAATAATAAGGAAACAAATACCTTAGGAATAATAATGTGTGTGCCAGGGGAACATAATAAGGAAACAAATACCATAGGAATAGTAATGTGTGTTGGGGGGAAATAATAAGGAAACAAATACCATAGGAATAATAATGTGTGTGCTAGGGGAAAATAACAAAGAAACAGATACCATAGGAATAGTAATGTGTGTGCTAGGGGAGAATAATAAGGAAACAAATACCATAGGAATAATAATGTGTGTGCTAGGGGAAAATAATAAGGAAACAAATACCATAGGAATAGTAATGTGTGTGCTAGGGGAAAATAATAAGGAAACAAATACCATAGGAATAGTAATGTGTGTGCTAGGGGAAAATAATAAGGAAACAAATACCATAGGAATAATAATGTGTGTGCTAGAGAAAATAATAAGGAAACAAATACCATAGGAATAATAATGTGTGTGCTAGGGCAAATAATAAGGAAACAAATACCATAGGAATAATAATGTGTGTGCTAGGGGAAAATAATAAGGAAACAAATACCATAGGAATAATAATGTGTGTGCTAGGGGAAAATAATAAGGAAACAAATACCATAGGAATAATAATGTGTGTGCTAGGGGAAAATAATAAGGAAACAAATCCCATAGGAATAATAATGTGTGTGCTATGGAAAATAATAAGGAAACAAATACCATAGGAATAATAATGTGTGTGCTAGGGGAAAATAATAAGGAAACAAATACCATAGGAATAATAATGTGTGTGCTAGGGGAAAATAATAAGGAAACAAATACCATAGGAATAATAATGTGTGTGCTAGGGAAAATAATAAGGAAACAAATACCATAGGAATAATAATGTGTGTGCTAGGGGAAAATAATAAGGAAACAAATACCATAGGAATAATAATGTGTGTGCTGGGGAAAATAATAAGGAAACAAATACCATAGGAATAATAATGTGTGTGCTAGGGGAAAATAATAAGGAAACAAATACCATAGGAATAATAATGTGTGTGCTAGGGGAAAATAATAAGGAAACAAATACCATAGGAATAATAATGTGTGTGCTAGGGGAAAATAATAAGGAAACAAATACCATAGGAATAATAATGTGTGTGCTAGGGGAAAATAATAAAGAAACAAATACCATAGGAATAATAATGTGTGTGCTAGGGGAAAATAATAAGGAAACAAATACCATAGGAATAATAATGTGTGCTAGGGGAAAATAATAAGGAAACAAATACCATAGGAATAATAATGTGTGTGCTAGGGGAAAATAATAAGGAAACAAATACCATAGGAATAATAATGTGTGTGCTAGGGAAAATAATAAGGAAACAAATACCATAGGAATAATAATGTGTGTGCTAGGGGAAAATAATAAGGAAACAAATACCATAGGAATAATAATGTGTGTTAGGGGGAAAATAATAAGGAAACAAATACCATAGGAATAATAATGTGTGTTAGGGGGAAAATAATAAGGAAACAAATACCATAGGAATAATAATGTGTGTGCTAGGGGAAATAATAAGGAAACAAATACCATAGGAATAATAATGTGTGTGCTAGGGGAACATAATAAGGAAACAAATACCATAGGAATAATAATGTGTGTGCTGGGGAAAATAATAAGGAAACAAATACCACAGGAATAATAATGTGTGTGCTAGGGGAAAATAATAAGGAAACAAATACCATAGGAATAATAATGTGTGCTAGGGGAAAATAATAAAGAAACAAATACCATAGGAATAATAATGTGTGTGCTAGGGGAACCTAATAAGGAAACAAATACCATAGGAATAATAATGTGTGTGCTAGGGGAAAATAATAAGGAAACAAATACCATAGGAATAATAATGTGTGTGCTAGGGGAAAATAATAAGGAAACAAATACCATAGGAATAATAATGTGTGTGTTGGGGAAAATAATAAGGAAACAAATACCATAGGAATAATAATGTGTTTGCTAGGGGAAAATAATAAGGAAACAAATACCACATAAATAATAATGTGTGTGCAGGGGAAAATAATAAGGAAACAAATACCATAGGAATAGTAATGTGTGTGCTAGGGGAAAATAATAAGGAAACAAATACCATAGGAATAATAATGTGTGTGCTGGGGAAAATAATAAGGAAACAAATACCATAGGAATAATAATGTGTGTGCTAGGGGAAAATAATAAGGAAACAAATACCATAGGAATAGTAATGTGTGTGCTAGGGGAAAATAATAAGGAAACAAATACCATAGGAATAATAATGTGTGTGCTAGGGGAAAATAATAAGGAAACAAATACCATAGGAATAATAATGTGTGTGCTAGGGGAAAATAATAAGGAAACAAATACCATAGGAATAATAATGTGTGTGCTAGGGGAAAATAATAAGGAAACAAATACCATAGGAATAATAATGTGTGTGCTAGGGGAAAATAATAAGGAAACAAATACCATAGGAATAATAATGTGTGTGCTAGGGGAAAATAATAAGGAAACAAATACCATAGGAATAATAATGTGTGTGCTAGGGGAAATAATAAGGAAACAAATACCATAGGAATAATAATGTGTGTGCTAGGGGAACATAATAAGGAAACAAATACCATAGGAATAATAATGTGTGTGCTGGGGAAAATAATAAGGAAACAAATACCATAGGAATAATAATGTGTGTGCTAGGGAAAATAATAAAGAAACAAATACCATAGGAATAATAATGTGTGTGCTAGGGGAACATAATAAGGAAACAAATACCATAGGAATAATAATGTGTGTGCTAGGGGAAAATAATAAGGAAACAAATACCATAGGAATAATAATGTGTGTGCTAGGGGAAAATAATAAGGAAACAAATACCATAGGAATAATAATGTGTGTGCTAGGGGAAAATAATAAGGAAACAAATACCACAGGAATAATAATGTGTGTGCTAGGGGAAAATAATAAGGAAACAAATACCATAGGAATAATAATGTGTGTGCTGGGGAAAATAATAAGGAAACAAATACCACAGGAATAATAATGTGTGTGCTAGGGGAAAATAATAAGGAAACAAATACCATAGGAATAATAATGTGTGTGCTAGGGAAAATAATAAGGAAACAAATACCATAGGAATAATAATGTGTGTGCTAGGGAAAATAATAAAGAAACAAATACCACAGGAATAATAATGTGTGTGCTAGGGGAAAATAATAAGGAAACAAATACCATAGGAATAATAATGTGTGTGCTAGGGGAAAATAATAAGGAAACAAAATACCATAGGAATAATAATGTGTGTGCTAAGGGAAAATAATAAGGAAACAAATACCATAGGAATAATAATGTGTCTGCTAGGGGAAAATAATAAGGAAACAAATACCATAGGAATAATAATGTGTGTGCTAGGGGAAAATAATAAAGAAACAAATACCATAGGAATAATAATGTGTGTGCTAGGGGAACATAATAAGGAAACAAATACCATAGGAATAATAATGTGTGTGCTAGGGGAAAGTAATAAGGAAACAAATACCATAGGAATAGTAATGTGTGTGCTAGGGGAAAATAATAAAGAAACAAATACCATAGGAATAATAATGTGTGTGCTAGGGGAAAATAATAAGGAAACAAATACCATAGGAATAATAATGTGTGTGCTAGGGGAAAATAATAAAGAAACAAATACCATAGGAATAATAATGTGTGTGCTAGGGGAAAATAATAAGGAAACAAATACCATAGGAATAATAATGTGTGTTGGGGGGGGAAATAATAAAGAAGTTTGCTGGAGTAAAGAGAAGGAGAATGAAAATAGCCAGTGTTAGTTATGTAGGGTGGGAGCAAGAGCAGGTACAGGTCACTACTGTATTACCTTGCATATCCCAAAACATATCATTCAAAATTATCCTTGCACGTTTGTTCTTAAAGAATTCTTTTTCAAATTCTTTATCCGGACCAGGAGCCTTCCAGTAGAACATTGTACAATGTAAGTGTGCCGCAACCTGTGGTGACCCGCTCCTAGATTTACTTAAAGCTAGGTTGATCAAATCTGTATCAACCCTCCCCGGCCCGTTTGAAATCAAGTCCTGGCTATACGAGTAAAAGAAGTCTTGTACTCCCTGTACCACCAAGCCATCCACTAACCTTTTCGCCTCAATGCCTTTAGGTGTGGGAATTGCCGCTATTCCAAACAAATGTATCAAATCTCTTCCCAGCAAATTAACTGGACAAACTTTCGATATAATTACCCTACACCTAACAGTTTGGTTTGTTTGCGGATCTGTGAACAATAGAGGATGAGACAGTGGTTCCTTATAGATTTTCCCGTTTGCCGCTTTCACAAGGACAAACTCATCTGTTTCGCAGTTCGGAGGCAGAACTGCTGGACCCAAAAGTGTATACGATGCACCTGAATCACATAAAAACTCCACTTTCTGTCCCTCAACCAAAAACTCTATCTTGGGTTTTTGATCTAGATGCATAGCAATACCCAAATTTGCCAGGTTTATGACTTCACAGTCACAATCCCGCCCTTCCTTCTGAGTGTTCTGACATTCATCGCAGAGAGTGTCTGCCTCATCATCATCACAATCATTCTCACTTTCTTCTTCTCTACAATAATCACAATAATGAATTTGGCGCCTTCCTTTACTATCATATAGTCATGCGGAGCCCTTGTTCGTAAGCTGTGGGGGATGTTGCCACTCTTCACAGTTGGCATCAAAGTGCCCACGTCTACCGCACTTAAAACATTCTTCACGTTTTAACCTCCCCTCATACTCCTCTGAATGTCCACCCGGTTTATTTAACGTGTCCCATTTCGGGCCACCATGGCGCCCTTGCCCCCTTTGGTCCTGTACCAAGAATATACCACCATCATCCCCTACTGCTAACACTTGTACTTTCTTTTTCTTTTTTAAATTGAAATGCCGCTCAGCATGCCATGCATATTCAAACAAAGGTTGCAGTCTACATGTTCTATGATCTACCATATGCTTAGTTATAAAACTACTTATCGGAGCCCTACAACCCTTAAGAAAAGCATTTTTCAATTGCTGTTCATATGGACTATCATTGGTCTGATCCTGCGGAATCATCATTCCACAATGGTTATTGAACACTTCTGTCAATCTTACAATATAGTGATCTACAGATTTATCATCATTTTGGATGCACTGATTTATTACTGTCTAATCTGCTCTTGGACACCACTTATCAGAAATTCTCTTTAACAGGTCAGTGACCCTTTTGTGTCTAACACCCCAGAATTATGCTTTAATGTAGTGCCGTCATCTGCCTTACATGTCCAAGCACCACAAACTAAGTGCCAATCTGGACCCAGGATTTGTCGCACTACATGTTCTACTTCTAAACCATTTAGATGATAACTTAAACGCATACCAACTATGTCCTCAGAAAACTTTTGAAAATTAACCTTGGGATGAGGAATACCATCTGTAGCTCGTTTTATATCCTCTCTAGCCCAGGGACGATAAACTAAAATAGTTGGCTCTTGTCCAACATCCCCTGCTTGTGGGTTTGCAACCTGTATTAAGGAAAGAGCTTCTGAGTGGTCAGAAAGTTTAATGGCCCAACGTCCTTGCCCTGCCAGTCCTGACCTTAACTGCATAGGTTGGTCTACCTGTTGCAAAGCAACCTTGGGTATTACGGGAATTTGCGGGCAAATTGGAGGGGGTCACAACATTTCCTTGAGCAGCCAATAACCCACCCTGCTGTACAGATACCACATCTTCAGACTGATATTGAGGCGGTTCCGCCGGTACAGCAGCAGCAATTTCCCCATACGGTGGGGCATTTGCCTACCTTTGTACCGCACAAACTGTATGCTCATCCTCCTTATCTAAAAATAAAGCTACTTTTCCACTTGGCACCACTGATCCCTTTTGATTTATTTTTTTCTTTTTCCTGGCACTGTTTTTCTTTTATACCTCGTTTATTTGCTTCTTCTAACCATTTTTGTGCTTGGGGAAATCCCAATTGTCTTTGCTTTTTAGTTCTAGTTCCTGCATCTCTTTTCAAATCTCTAACCAATTTTGCACAGGCATTCCTATTCAGGGTACCATCAAAATCATATTTCAACTTCCACTTTTTCAAAAATTTTACATTATTTTTGTTTAAACCTTTCATATACTTAGCATCAACATTTAAACAGGCATCACTCTTACATTTGCAGCAACTCGAACCCATGTTTCCCCTAGATTTCTTATTTTAGGACTGTATCAAAGTTACTTTACAGGACTTATTATAAAATGGGGCTAACTTAACGGGTGATCCTAACAAAAGAATCTTAACAAGTAATCCTACCCACCCTTAACTAAAAATAAAACCCTTGTCGACAAGGTTAAATTAAATTAAAAGAAAATTTATTTTTCATCCTACCTGAACCAAATGAGACTCCGTTTCCCCTTTTGGTTCAGAAACCGTCCCTCAGATAGGGATCAGAGAGCGGCCGGCCTCCTCTCAATGACAAATCAGTCGTTGGGCTTTCAGTTGAGGGAATCTTAAGATGAGAAACCCTCACCTGCACAGGTTTTTCGGTCTCTCTGTCGGTCTGATCCGTATCTTCGTAGAGGTTTCCGGTCCAAAGGACCAAAATGTCAGAAGAAAAATTCAAACGAGTCACATCTGCCTCAGGTGATGAAAAACTTCTTTATTAGCAGCTAACCAGATTACACAGCATGTTGGCCAAGATGATCTCCTCTGGTCAACTTGTTTACTGACATCAACTTTTATACTGTAAGCAAAACAATTTTTTGTTACATTTCTGACCGTTGACAGTTGGCTATGGAAAACACCTGTGGTAAACATGTTTATCACAAATCACCTCAAACCAACAGTTAGTACAGAATGTTCAAGAAGTATAGAATGTTCAGTTCAACAATGGTAGCTCAAATTTTCCAGGACACACAGCCTGCTTCAGTAAATTAACTCTTACTCGGCCGTGCGTCCCTATCCCAGGTTTCACCAAGCTATAGCTCAAATCTCTTTATTTTGAAATGCAGAAAACAGTTATTATTCAGGTCATTTTGTTCACAGATGAGGCCCATCTTTGATAGGCATATCCCAACAAATAACATGTTCACTTTGCAAGAAGAGGAAAAAGACAAATAACAGTATGTTTTTAAAACTTTTTCTTTTAACAATAACCTTCTCAATTCCTCTCCCCCCATCATTGCTCATATCTATCCAGCCCATTGTCCTAGTATAGTCTCTAAGAAATATCCCTTCCTTTGTTAATGTTCTCATTCATGGACCATAACTTATGTATTTTCTTCCTGTTGTTAAATTCCAGTCACCTATTATTATTCCTAACCCTTCTTGAAAACTTATTATTTTGACTAGTATCTCCCATATAATCTTTGTTTTTTGTGTGATGGTAGGTATATGTTACAATTTGTCACCTTCTTTCCTTCTGCTATCCCCTTTATTCCTCTATATCTTCCTTTTTTAACCTCTAATTTCCCTTCTGTCTGTAATGGGAGATTTTTCTTAACCAACGTCCTCCTTCTTTGTTCGCCAAGCTGCACTGACTGTTACCTTATTTCCTCCTCCTCTTTTTGTCTTTTTCTTGGGACATGTGGATTTCCTGCATTGCTAATATTTGAGATTTTAGTTTCCTAAGTACAGCTAAGACTGTTTCTCTTTTCATTTTATCGCACAAGCCATTCCCAAGCCACAAGATTATTTTAAGTGTGTATCACTCCATTTATTATTTTATTTCCCTTATCCATGTCTTTTGTATTTCTTTTCATATTTATATTTTAGCTACCTCTCTGTTTTCTTTTACTTATACTCATTTGGATTTTTCCATCCCTTTTCACCATCTTTCTTCCTTTCCTGTTAACTATGTATGTATTTACATTCATTCCTAATGCGGCATTCTTGTGTTATCACTGAATGTACAACAAAAACAAAACATAGACTGGTAGTGATAAACTCTGTTGGATTAAAGCTTTATTTTTTTTTTTTTTACATTCTTGGCATGTGTTTGCTTTATAGTTATCACTGAATATGTTATGCCTCCTCACCACTTTTACTGTCATTACTACGACAGTGCAACTTTTGCATTACAGATGTCCATTATCTTCTACTCTTCCAGGTATTCCTTTGCCCATTCTTCTTCTGTCACCCATTACATTTACTTATATCCCCCACCTGTTTCTGTACCACACTTTCACTCTTTTTGTCTTCCTCTCCTGTTTAACCTCTCAGCAACCTTTAAATTCTGCTTTTAGGGCACAGATCTTTTTCACTTTCTCTGTTATTTTTCCTCCCCCAACTTCATTCCCTCTAGTGTCTTCTACTTTCATTTTATCTAACTTTTCATAGTCATGTTTTATAAATCTTATTTCAAGTGCTTCTTTCCTCCTGTTTAGTTCTTTTATCGCTTATTTAACCATATCTTCCTAACCCCACATCTCTCTTTCTCTTCCCCTCGTCATGTACCCTTCTTTTTGTTCTTATTAGTCTTCTCATGCTGCCTGTCCTGTTACCCCCCCTTTCATTTTATTTCTCTTTCTGCTTGTTTTTTTTCCCTAGCTTGTTCTTCTGTCTCTCTGAGGTTAAAGCATTCTCATGTGTTGTCTAGAAAATAATCTCTTTTATTACTGTATTTAGTTTGACTGGATTGTCAATGCTCTTGCTTCATCACTTTTACTAAATATCACTCTCGGACTACATATCCCTTTTATGCTCATCTCTTGTCTACTACTTCTCCCTTTCTCTTTGTCTCACTTTGCATGTCCTATTCATTGTTTCTCTCTGTTTTACTTGCATCCACTTTTATCTATTCCCCTTACATCTTTCACTAAACTCTTTCTTCAGAGGAAACACCTTCCTCTCATCTTTTATTGGTCTTACTTAGGTATGTGTTCTGATTTCTTCCACCCACTTTTCTCCTGTCTTCTCTCAACTATTACATTATCCTCTTATAATTAAAAGTGGGTCACTAGCGACTATTGTCTCCTTCCACTGTGCCTCTAAGGTTTAGACATTCTCAAGTTGTTGTTGTTGTTGTGTCTTTTTGGCTTTTCCCGATTAGGGGTCGCCACAGCAGAACTCTGGTCCGCTAATGATTGGCAGTAGATTCTTTTTTGGTGCTGGGTTGCCAGCCCGATGCCCAACCTTCAGCGAAGGCACGCCCGTTCACGCATGTCTTTCGGAGGCCACTCGACCGCTGGGAGGACATGCAGACTCTACACAGAAGGCACTCCAGCCGAGAATCCAGCCGAGAATCAAACAGGAGAACCTCTTGCTGTGAGGCAACAACGTTACCGCTGTACCACCGTGGCTTTTAGACATTCTCATGTGCTGTCTAAAAACAAATTCTATTTATTATTACATTTAGTTTGAATGCAATGCAAATGGTCTCATTGCATTGCCTTCTCTAAATATCTATCTTGAACTATATATCCCCTTGTTATGTTTGTGTGTCTAGTACTTCTCCTTCACTTTGCATGTGCTATTCTGTATTCCCTTTTGTTTTACTTATGTCCACTTTTATCTATTCCTCTTATGTTATTTCCTTGTCTCGCTCTTACTCAGAGTAGTGACTCCACCTCCCCCTCCTCTCTCATTGGCCTATCCTAGCTGTTTCCTCCCAAATTCTCCTTTCTTATCTCAATCATTGCTTTATTTTCTAGCAGTAAAGTGTGAGGCACTGGGTATTATTGCAGTCTTGTGTTTACCATAAATGACAAATGGATCAAACGTAAGCCACATTTTTAATCTCAAACTTGTGTTGCCCTCTTGTGGTGAACTGCATCTAATATGTGTTTACTTTCTGTTAAGATCATCCCCTACTAACATTTATGAACACATTTGCGATCTACCTCTGTTGGGTGAAATATTATACAATGACCCTCTCTTTCCTGTTTATATCTCAATAGAGCATGTTCATGGTGTTTTCTCTTTTTATAGGGTAATCACTTCCCTTCTTTTTATTGTGTGTGTCCCTACTTGTCATCATCTTGTATTATAACTTTCAAACTAGTGGTGATTAGATATCAGTGTGAATTTACCTTTTACCTTTACTTTGTACATAGGTGTATGTTCATAGGTGTATCCTAGGCTAATGACCCCAGGGGCCTTTACAAGCCTAGATATGCTTCTCACATATATCAGAAATGTTTTGGTACCCTAAGGTAATTTTAAGGGGTAAACATAAACAGAAGTTCTTTGGGTAATCTTTTTAATGGATGATTTTTTAAAAAATTAAAAATCAAATGATGCATTTTGTTTGCTTTTTTGGATTTTATACACACATATCTTTTGCAACAAAAAAGTATTTTTATTTGGTGAAATATTTATTGGATTTTGAAAATGTTCTTTATTTTTTTACAGGTTGGGAACATTATTTAAATGGCGTGATGTCACTGTTTTAATTAGTTCTGATGAAGTCTGTTTGTAATTCATGAAGGATGAAGGAGCTTAACTTGTGACATTTTATTTTTGAATAAATATTTTAAATTTACATCCAATTTGTTTTTCATTGCAAGGATCTATCTTGCATATCACTGTGGTTATTCATTTGGTTGATGCACCAGTGCTTTTTTTAATGTTATTAATTTTAAATGGTATATATAGGCTTGGGGAGACAAGCATTCACAGGCTGTCAGTGTCTTTTAGAGACATAGGTGCCATTCCTGAGGAAAATCAATGATTCCCTATCCACTGGTCCAAGTTAAGTTTGAATTGGGCTAGGGAAGGACTTCACATGGATGGAAAGCCTGTTACAGAGAAGAGTTGTCTCTGATACATATCTTGTTCCTCCAACATGTTCTATTTATATCACAGATGAAATTTAGGTCCCTAGACCTAGTGCTATTTGTTTTGCTGATATGCAGCAGGTCCATCAGAGTGGGATCCAAGGATGCCTTGTATGCCAGGCATAGACTACCTCTCTATTTATTAATAGATGAAGAAATGTTTTACCTTTATTTTATTTATTAATATATAAGAACCTGTTTCTCTTCATTCTGCCAGATTATTCCCCCCTCCCTGACTGTAATATTTGTATATTTTCCATTGTTCTTTTTCCATCTCTTAAAAGTCTATTACCTGTGTCCAGGATGTATTTATTCCCAGTTTACCATTCACATTCTTTCCAGAAAAAAAAAAGAAAAAAGGATAACATTATTTGAGTTTAACTTATTTTCTCACTTTCAATCTTATAATACCTCTTGTTAATGTCCAAAAGTTGTTTTCATCAGCTAAGGAACTGCTTGTCAAAATAAATACATTATTGTTTAAGCCGCGGTGGTGCAGCATTAGCGTTGTTGCCTCACAACAAGAGGTTCTCCCATTCGATTCTCGGCTGGAGCGCCTTCTGTGTGGAGTCTGCATGTCCTCCCCACAGTCGAGTGGTATTCGAAAGACAAGCGTAGAATGGGCATGTCTTTACTAAAGGTTGGGCGTTGAGCTGGCACCTCGGCACCCATAAAAAAATCTACTGCCAATCATTAGCAGACCGGAGTTCTGTTGTGGCGAGCCCTAACCGGGAAAAAGCCGAAAGAAGAACAACAAAAAAAATTGTTCAGATCTCTTCCCTATTCCTTCTACTCACTTATTTTATTAATTCTGCTTAAATTCATTAATTGTTGTTTTAAAATAGTGGGAATAGGTGCCTACCTGGAGTTCTGCCTGCCATGTGCACCTAGTCTCTGTTTCTTGAACCTACCCTTCTCCTTCTGTCTCTGGCACTTGTGGTAATGTGCTGTGGTTTGCTGGCTTCTGCAATATATGTTTATTGCCTCTTTGGAATCTGCAACCATTTTTGTGCCACCATTGAGGAACATCCTGAAAGATGCTGGATAAACTATTCTCCATCTCACCTCTTTTTCTTTACACAGTTTTGATGGTGTTGTAGACACCTCTCTTTCTCTTGGTTTCATAGGTGTAGTCTTTATCTAGGTAGACCTTTTTCTCTTTATTATCAATTTTGTACTTGGTCCCCATGGTTTTTGCATGATTTTTTCCCTTTAATTTCATAGGATAAGAATCTAATGATTATTTGTCTGAAGAACCTTCCTGATTCCTTCCCAGGTTTCCATGCTGTTCTATGTGGTTTCTCAATCTATATTTCTGTTTCCTCCATTCCTGTCCAAGTTACACACCGTTCTCTTATCTTTTTTTTTTTTTTTGCTGTTAAGTCCTTCACATTTCTCTGGTATTCTATTTATTTTGATGCTTTTATGTCTTGCACTGTCTTATAGGTCTATCAATTTCTGTTAGGCACATGAATCTCTACTGATTCATGTATTGCCGGTGACTCCATATTTTCTTCCATTAAGACTTGTATTATGTTTATGTGTTCATTCAGGCATTGCTGGACTTCTATTTTCCTCCCTACATTATAAGTTAAAATAAAATAAAGAAATGAATGAATAAATACATTTATAACTATGGGCTGGAATAATGTATTATACAGAAGAATGAAAATAAAACATGCAAACCAATACCCAGGTTGTACTATACCATGCATAGACTGGCCACACTGTGCAGGAGACATAGGCTACACAAGTAACAGACTACACAGTGTGGGGCACAGTTATAATCATATACATTATCAAGTGTTATCAGTGGACATTGTGTGTCTAATTGTGTGTTTGAATATTATATTTTTGTTGTGTGTGTATCGGACATGTATGAGTGGGTTAGGAGACTGGGATAGATTAGTTAGGGAGGACCTGCAATGTCCATTGCTGTTTGAGTGTATGGTGGCGGGCATTGTAGACATCTAGTGAGTGTGTGTGCTGGGACAGAGACCCAGAAGATATTGCAGCACTGTGTCAGGACCTGGTGCATAAGTCTAGGAAACTCACAGGAGATGAATGTGCTGACCATGCTTCCCCTGTCCATTGAAGTGCCTTTTGCTGGGATGGTTATAGGCATGATCCGCAGCACACTGAGTGGATAGAGTGCTCTGTGACTGTGATTGGTGGCCCATGCCTTGTCTGTACTTTGCATGAACACCATGCTTGTGTATTTGTCCACATCACAATATCCTTCCCTCAACACTGGATGCTGGAATGGAAGTGGTGGCACATAGTGTGCCTGACCATGCCCCCCCTTCTATGGTGTCCTTCCCCAACAAAGATTGAACTGGACCAGCCACAGGAGGCATGTCAACTATGATGTGTGACTGCAAAGAGGACCCTGCTGTGTGCAAACTCCCCTACAAGACACGTCCACGATGATGCACATGTGGACCATACACTCCCTGAAGTCATCACACAGACCACATACTACCCGTACCAGCTCAGCAATGCCTGTGTTGGTGTTTGTTTGTCCCTGTACAAACACTGGGTTGTGACCATAGACACACTTAACTTGGGAGGTGGCAGTACCCATGGTATCCTCAGTCACAGGCACAACAACCACCAGTATTCTCGTCTTGCTCTATGGAGCTTGTGGCAATCGATGGGAATTGTTCTCCAAGTAATAAATCCTTTCCCAGGTAGATCTGTATGCATCTTTCAGTCCACGTGTGATGCCCTGGGTTTGTGGGGAGTGTTGCAAAGGTGCAGAAGCTATGTCTGTGGCATGTGATGGGGATGTGATCATCACATTGCTCATGTATAAAACTGACCCCGTGACTCATTATCCCTGACTGTGCCAGGAGTTGGCAGCCATCATCATCAGAGAGGACAGTTCCACAACATCAAGCAGCTGTATATCCACAGTGAGGGGCAGATAATACAGCACCAGTGAAAACACCAAAATAAATCACCCAGACTACGGAATATAGTTCATTAATAACTGCAACCCAGTGAATAAACTACTATTACTTAAGATAGTGGCATGGGGAAAATCATAGGCAACATGCCTTGTACTGGTGGCCTCTGTACCCAAAGCTCTTATATTTCTGCAAAATGAATTTTCCAATGTTGCAAGTTCTATTAAACCAAGCATTTTGTTTGTATGTTAGATACTTGTCTATTAAGACATAACCACCTGTGGCATCACCAGTACATATCCGTGGTGTTCTGCTCATCTCTGCACTGATATCTAGGACTCCTTGGTGGATTGTTGAACTGTTTGGGCCTTTATGCAGAGATGCCAGGAGTTCGTCCATCTCTGTTAATGGTAGTTCAGTCAGTAGACTGTATCACCATTTGTTCTTGAGTCAGACCGGTTGCCTGACCTACATTCATTATGCTTCTGCTTTGTTTTTCATGCTGTGAAATCTTTTCCTGAAATGGAAAGAAAATAATGTTGTGAGAACTGTTAAAATCCTACATGAGTTGAGATATCCCTTAACAACTTCAAAGTCTAGGGAGGCAGGTGAGGCAAGAACCATGAAAAACTGACATATGCATGGGTGGTCAGTCATACATATATGGGGTATGCATGACAAGGTGTGCTAGCTTAGGTCTTACCAGACCCACTCTTCCACCCAAAAAAGAGAAGCCACATAGAGCCTGTATATAATGCTCTCTCACAGTATTCTACAACTGAGAAACATGAGTGTTAGAGTGACCAGCAAGAGAACATACTCTTGAGCCATATTTCTATCAGCCAAAATGGTTGTGCACATAGAATTATTGTTTGTTTCCATACGGCATATAACACATACAATGTACCTGAACAAGGAAACAACTAATTCAGTAATACTACAGATGATTGTGCAAAATACCAGGAATGTTTTGGTTTGTGTGTCTGGAAGTGGGTTATATATATGCATATGACTATAAGTATCTGGGGCCTACATGTGTGTTGCTTTAAAGTTCTACAGTATATACTATTCCTATCACGAGGTTATATAGTCCCTCCCCACTGGCAAAC
The DNA here is from genome assembly GCF_019279795.1 of Protopterus annectens. Classification (NCBI taxonomy): domain Eukaryota; kingdom Metazoa; phylum Chordata; order Ceratodontiformes; family Protopteridae; genus Protopterus; species Protopterus annectens. The sequence goes on from NC_056740.1 coordinate 217,673,802, forward strand.
ACACAAGCACCATTACTAACTACTCAACTTGATTTTATAAGAAACTCTTGCCTTACTACCATGCATTATGTTCCATGTGTCCCACTTACTAATATTTCCATTGCACACACACATACAGGCACACACACACACACTCACCCACACCCACACACATTACACAATTCAATACTGTAGCAACTTCTGTTGCAGGGTACACTGAACATGACCTCAGACAACTGTCTTATTATTAAACATTAAACAGTCTCTGGTTTGCCTACAATTATGCATGCATTGTAAGTCAGTCTGCCGCCCCATAGTTATCTCCAATTTATCTGCCATGGCAGTTCACCGACATTCAAGATAACACTCTTGCTCACAATGGCAGCTTTTCTGTATCCTTAAACAGCAACATAAACAATCTGGATAAGTTCATGCTGTCATGGGGATCCAGGGTGACCATAACAAAATATTACTAGCAAGTGACATCAGCAATTCTCCTGCATACTTACTGTTCCAAAACAAATGCTAAACTTAGAAGCTCTGTCTTCCAAGTTTTTCACCAGCTTGGTTTGCTGCTGTGCAGTTTTGAAGCTCCTAGAGTAGCAGTCATGATAATGAAGCACAATGTGATGAATGTGCCAGAATTACACATTTTTCTTATTGCAGCAATGACCACTGTCACTTGGAGAGGCTTGTTCAACTTTGTGCACTCAAATGAGCACCTGTGAATAACACTGAGTATGCTTAGGCAGGTCAGTGACCCCTACAGAAATGTGGATAAATCCAGTTTAGTTTTGTAACCTGTAGAGATACTAAAGAGCAAAGTAGACATCACAGATAAACATCATGAAGATAGTACAGTTTCCTTGGCAGTCTTCATGCCATAATACCATCATGCTCCACCATCCATAGTGGCACTGCAACAGGTCACACTAACTAGATGCCTATTCTTGTGTGTCACATGCCAATAAACTCAGTTTGCATGATCATGAAAAAGGGCTACCGTAGTTCTCTGGAACAGGACCTGGGGAATAGCTATGGCTTCCAAGGGTACTGATCTTGGCAGGGCTCCCACATGGTGCAGCATAACCTGCTCTAGTGGGTGGTACTAGCACCACTACAGTGACCTGTGTAGGTAGGATAGTAGGTCAAAGCACGGGGTCCCTGAGATGCATTAAGCTCTTTTAATAGTTTTTAGAAAGTCTTTATTTTTCTTTCATGCTTTTCCAGCTAAGAAGGATATCTTGGAGAACATCCTTCTTTTCAAGAGGAAAATGTAATGGCTACCCAGGACAAGGAATGCATATTATTTTATTACACGTTTGGCTGTATATTTATTCTTATAGCTGACAGTTACATATGCATGCTGCTAGGATGTGCACCTGTAGAAGTGGTATCATGTAGTTAAATTAATACAATGTCTGTATTAACACACAAAAATTGTACATCTCATTTTAGTATATGCACTGCTTATAAATATGAAGTTATATTTGCAGTGATAGGTGACATCATTTTATAGGTATAACTGGTATAAGGCCAGTCACTAGTGGACTCTCCCAAACTTAATTGAAGAACAAGAAAACTCTGTATTGCACTTGTAGGTACTGCTCTCCGCACACCCCAAAACAGGACACATGCACAGGTATAGGTTACATAGCTATTAGCTCTTACTGACATGGGTACATTTGCCATCCTGATAAACCATCCAGAATAGCTAAACTAAACTAGAATAATCTAATGGTGACACTGCTCAATGTCAGGAGTCTAAAAGCTCTCCTAACTCTAGAGAATTCAGACATTTGAGCAGTTACTGAGATATGATTTAAAGCAGTGGACAGCAAGCCTGGAGTGCAGGGCTATAATGACTTCCACACATTTAGATCAGCTACTGCACAGAAACGGATAAACGATTTATTAATAATCACACCTCAAGGCTAGTCAGGCACTATGATGCACTTGAGCTTCTCCATGTACAACTCACCACAAGCAAAATCCCAAACCATATCTTTGTGAGCTGTACATCCCCCTCTATGACTCCTGAATCCATACCTCTTAGTTACATGAGCTTGAGTCATTCTCCATTAAACCCAATGCCATACTTATGGATAATTTCATCCACCCCACTACAAACTGGGAATCACACTTGACCACAGTCTTGTAGGCACAATGATTCCTGGATTTTGTCAACATGAATGCCTTGGACCAGCTAGTCTGTGCACCCACTAGGGGTGCCAACATCCTTGACTTAGTCATCACCAACATGAGGGAATGTTGCACTGACCCTTCAAACCCCCCCCCCCCCCCCCAAGTGTATCGTCTTCACTGATCAGGTTGGACCATAAACCTGTCTCCTTTGAAATAAAAATATAACTTCCAACATCAAGTCATCTTGGAACATTTAGGAATTATTCCATGACAAACATCCTACTTCTTTGCGACACCATGGCAAAATTAAGCCCCCTTCCCCAAACCTAGGGAAGACTGTTGCCTACAAAGTCATTCAAAAAAAAATGTTTTTTTACAGTCATGTATGTGCCTACATATAGACAGCAGTACCTATCCAAAATAAGCACAGGATGAAAAAAAGAAACAAGCCACACTGGTGGAATCCCAGCATCAATAGGTTATACAATAAAATGAAGAAAATCATGGCCACAAATAGGAAATGCAATGCCCAGCAAGGTAATAACTCCCTCATCAAACCAAATAAATAAGTCAGAGGACTAATTAAGTCCACTAGAACCACATTTGAGGTAAAAATAGCATCCCAAGCTAAGGAGAACCAAAAGGTAGTCTTCAACTATGTACAAAACTTTAAAGGCAATACAAAACAATATGCTGAACTAATTGTAAATGGAGTCACCTATACTGAGCCAGAGGATATATCAAATCTACTGGCCAATACATTCATCGAAAATGTTACCCTACTTTCTCCCCCAACACCTCTCAAGAAACACCCCTAGCCATAGCTCCCCCAACTATCATTGGTGAACAGGTCTTCAATACACTCTGCAAGGCCAAAGCCACAGCATCGATAGGACCTGATGATATCATAAGATGCCTCCTTAATAGCATGAAATATGACCTGTTAAGGCCACTAGATTCACTGTTCAGTCATAGCCTCCAAACAGGCTTCATGCTAAGCAAATGAAAGACTGCAACTGTTATACCTCTGCAGAAGACTGGGCCATCCATTGACTTGGGAAACTACTGACACACAAGCCTGACTAGTCTCATATGCAAGGTCTTGGAAAGAATAATCATGGACATGATAAATAAAGACATAGGAAACCTACAGACATTGGATCCAACCCAGTTTGGTCCATCAAAGGCAGGTCATGCCTACTCAACCTGGTGGACGTCTTCCAGAAGATCCACAAAGCAATGGGCGAGGGCAAAATGGTGCATAATGCCAACCTCGTCCTGGCCAAAGCATTCAATGCAATACCCCTCTTGGGCATTATAGACAAGCTTACAAAATTAGGCATTAACTGCTACATTGTCACCTGCTGGATAGCCAGCTGGCTTACAGGCGGGACACAAGAAGTCAGAATAGGTGAGTCGACCTCCACAAAAAGGCCAGTCACTAGTGGACTCTCCCAAACTGAGTGCTGGGGCAGCATCTATTTCTCTGAAGGCAAAACCAACACCAAAGTCTCTGGATGAACAAGCTAGAAGATGATTGCAAACTAGGTGCAGTCATAGAATTCTTCCAAGGATACAAACATCCTCCAAGGAGGCCTGATACAGCCTAATAACTGGTGCCAAGGTCACAATTTAAAACTTAATGCCAAAAAAGGCATAATTGTATCTTTCAGAAGGGCAAATGCCCCTGGAAATAACTGCATTGATAATATAGCCTTAAGAACTGACCCTGTTGTCAGAGATTTGGGAATACATAAATACAGTGACTTGGCCTTTGACCATCATGTGTCTCCTGTAGTAAGGAAATTATTCTACATTGTGCAACTTATAAGCAAGAGTATGACATCTAGATCAAAAGATGTCATTGTTATGTTGTACTCAGGCCTCATCAAACCAATCACTGAGTGCAATGTCCCCTTTGCTATGCGCCTGACAAGTCATATGCAACAACTGGGGAATCCACAGAGGTTCCTCACAAAAATAATATATGGTGCATTAATAGGTTCATACTAAGCTAACTGCCCTTATGGGCCATTTTAAGTGTGGCCAATTACCCCATGTCAGAATCAAACCCTGCACCTTGTGTTTCTAAGGTAAGCACCTTAACCATTATGCCAACCTCCCACTCCAGGGACAGGTCCTTTGTGGACTACCTGAAAATGTATCCTTAACTTCTCCTACAGACTGCTAAATGGTGATCTATGCCTGGCTTTTCAAACATCCTTTGATCAAGCCCATATGGACATGTTGCACATCCTCAAAAAATAGCATTAGAACACTGCATCTAGGGACCTAAACATTGTCTGTAACATAAATAGGACATGTTGGAGGGACAGGTTTGTGTCTCAGAAACTTCTTCTTTGGAACAGGCTTCCCATCCATGTGGAGCAGAGTTCCTCCCTGCACTTCTTCAAGCACAGCTTGAATCAATGGATGGGGAATTGATAATTTACCCCTGGTCTGCCATCTATGTTACCCATACCTAAGCTATACTCCCAATAAAATGAGTGGTATCAGAATGTGCCAAATACTTTTGATAAGCATGGCTTGACTTGAAAAGGTCCCATGAACCTATGTATTGATCTTCCACTTGACAAGTGTTATTGCATGCAGCACCTCAGCATATTGCCTACATCATGGTATACTTTTTTTGTGGGGAAGGGGGACACAGATGTGGGTATTTTGTCATGTATTAGCAGTTATTATGGATTAGGATTATTTGTATGCATGCAGGGATTAGTGATTTGAGGGTCTTGTTTTGTTGGTGCCCCATATTGTTTGTTGGATGTATTCCCACTAAGAGCAATCTGCCCATGCTTCATTCTGACAGATGCCATTTTTGTAATACTTTTGTTGTACATACCCAGGTTTTTATTGATACATGACTTTGTTATGTGTACTTTTCGGTAATACTTCCTTGTAGGGTGCTTGTAGGTATTCCACAGATATGATGCTCTACACAGACAATACAACTTTTTTGCATGAGTGTACAATGCCACCACCTCATTATAAACTCCTGCATACTCTGTCAAAGTGGTTTAACCCATGACACTACGCACATGCCTGCACATTCTACCATAGGGTTATGTTATAATGCAGGTAGGCAGGGGATTCTGTTGTGTTATTAACATATTTCATGCTTGTTTATTATATATCTGCATACAGTTCTGATAGGTCATTTGTCACATACCTAATAGTAATGTTTGTTTTCTATCTCCTCCTCCCTCCCATTGTTGCTGTCCTTCATTTTCATGTTTCCATTTTGCACAGCATCTGCCACAGCTATGCCTGTGATGCAGACCAGGCCTCTCTCCACAATCAGGCTGAGCCACCTCCAGCAAGAACTCCACCTGGCTCCAGGTTTGCATCCTCATTGGGTGCTGTTGGGAGCAAACAAGTTGCATCACCTGTGACCTCTGATGGTGGCTCACCAGAGGGGAGTGTTGTTATTCCCTCTGGTGGCACTGCAGAGCTTCAATTTATAATGTGGTAGGAATTGGCAGAAGTGGTAGGGAGAATAGACCAGTGGCTGGAAGCCCACATTGGCCACCTGGCGAGGGTCCTTGTGTAAACCAAAAAACAAACTGATAATCCACAAAATCCGACTAATAACTGTAAGCCAAGGAACTTGTAAATAAAATACAAATTTATTCTTATCGAATGAAGTGCTTTTCGTTGGCACAAATGTGTCAACTTCTTCAGATTCAAAACAGTTTTGTGAAATACACACACCACTTAAAACAACTTACTCTTGTCATGTGATCAGCATCAGCTGGTGCTGCTGTTCTAAAGACTGCTCATATTTAAAGTGATATTACATATAAAAAGCAGTAATAAAACACATTGTCCACGCTGGTACAACGTTCAACAGACTGATAAAACCTAATCTAAGCTAAGGAGATTAACTACGCTTAGCAGTCAATATCGACTGCTTAATAATAAAGAATAAATCAATTAGTGTTACAGTTAAACAAGTTAAATTTATGGCAATCCTGGTTGAATAACAATCCTAAGAAGTCAGAAATTGTCAACCAACAACTCAGACAGGATTGGTTCTATGCTGTCAGTTAACTCAATTTTACAATACAAGTAAAAGTGTTAAAAATACATTAATAACCAATACGTTTATACAAATTGTACTTAAAAAATGCTAACAAGCGACTATCTCAAGAAGTCAGAAATTGACCATTGGTCAAGGCCATTTTTTTAGAGTACAAATATTTAAGGTTTATAAGAGGTTTGATGTTGATAAAAAGCTATTAAGGGCTTGCCTACAAAAATACTTCTAGTTATAAATTGCCAAACTACTAAATAAACATAATAAAAAACACATTGTTGTAAGTTACAAAGTTCCTGCTTCATCTATTTAAACTTTTTAACTTTAAGAGGCAAGCAATATTGCAGGCATCATTCAGGCCAGGACTTAGAAATGCATTTAGTCTCACCTGCCATAACAGGTCACGTTCTTCGAACATCAAGTTAAATGGTCCACCTCTCACATCAAAGCTCACATGGTCTATATCTTGAAAAGAAACTTGTGGTTACTGTGTTCAATAAGGTGTCTTGCTAATGGATTATCATCTTTTTTCTTTTCTATAGCATATGTGTGCTCGTATACGCTATCTTTTAGCTTACGTTCGGTTTTACCGATGTAGAAGGCTGTGCATGCTTGGCACCTAGCCACATAAACCCCAAGCTTAGAGTTACAGTTGTATTTAGACCTCAACTTGAAAGTCCTACCGTTAACAACACAACTCTCCCCTATCTCAATGTGTCTGCACGTTCTGCAGTTACCGCATGTAGTCATTCCTACTCGCCTTGACAGGGGTCCCATACTCTTTCTTTCGAGCAAAGTTTTCAGGTTTGCTCCCTTCCTAAAGACAAGGTTTGGCGCTTGTCCAAGTTTAATGGTCAAAGATCTATCAAGTAAGATTAATTCCCAATTTTTGTTCAAGATAAATCTGACCATTTGACTGTCATTACTGAAAGTAGTTATGAAACTAGCTTGAAATTCTTTAGTTGTCTCCCCAGTTGTTACTTCTGCTGTCAATGCGCGGTTACTAATAGTGCTGCCCTCTATCAAGTTCGTTACCTCAACATTTATTGTGTTTGTAAAATTACTGTTAAGTAAAGGTTTAACTACACCTAACTGTCTCTTAAGACTCACTTCTGTTACCAAAGATTGTATCAGCTGTAAGGGGTAGCCTCGTTGTATAAACATATTGCTTAACAATAGACACTCGTCATTAAAATCTGAGTCTAAAGTAGTCATCATGGCTGCTCTAATGAGTTGTCCTTTCACTATTGAGCGCTTCAGGTGATAAGGATGATTACTAGTAAAATGCAAAAATGAGTTAAAGTACGTTTCCTTTCTGTGTATTCTAGATACGTATCTCTCATTTATAATGTCTTTGACGAGTTTACAATCCAAGTAGTCAATAGAATTTGTGCTAAAACTAGATGTAAACCTTAAGAATTCAGTAGCTGAGTTTAAATACCTAATGAATTCTGTTGAACGTTGTACCAGCGTGCACAATGTGTTTTATTACTGCTTTTTATATGTAATATCACTTTAAATATGATAAGGCTTTAGAACAGCAGCACCAGCTGATGCTGATCACATGATAAGAGTAAGTTGTTTTAAGTGGTGTGTGTATTTCACAAAACTGTTTTGAATCTGAAGAAGTTGACACATTTGTGCAAATGAAAAGCGCTTCATTCGATAAGAATAAATTTGTATTTTATTTGCAAGTTCCTTGGCTTACAGTTATTAGTCGGATTTTGTGGAGGGTCCTTGTGTAGCTTATAGAGTGCCTGGCACTGCTATCCTCACCTCAAGTAGGGTCCAGTGTTGAAAATGTTCAGCTTGTTGACTGACCTCTCCATGGATCTAGCCCAGGTATTGGGAAGAAAGTGTTCCTCATCTTAGTATTCACTTTTCTTTTGTGTCACCTCTGTCCCTCCCCTATTTGTTGTCACATTCTTCTTATGACTAATGTCCTCACTTTATCTGTATATCTATAATGTCACTGTTGCCCCAAGTGCGACAACACCTCCCCTGTCAGTCTTTTTCTGTGTTTTGTTTCTGTGGCCCTACTTCTAAACCTTTCTCTCTCTCTCCCTTTCCAGCCCTTGTTTTACCCCTACAGCCTTCTCCATCTTTCCTTCTCAAAAAAGTGGTGCCTATTCCTGCAAAAAAGTAAACCCTTCTTCCTCTCTCCACTTCCATTCTTGCCTCTACTGTTTGCTTGTGTATGGTCCACTGTTCGCTGTACCCCTATTATTACTTTCCTGTGCAACCATTTGTACTATCTTTAAAGGTAAAATGTACATTGCGGTAGACCCTTTAATTTTTATTTAGCACATGTGCACATGCTTAGATACAAATCTGCTATTTGCTCATCTGTTCTCTTTGTGTCATTCAGTCCACAATCATGGATCTCTCTCTCTCTCTCTCTCCTCAGTAGGGCCAGGCATTTCCACAAGTTTTCTTTTAATTACTAGTGTCTTGGACTGTCATATTCCATATAGTAAATTAATAATTAGCTGCAGGCACTACAAGGTATATCCACAGGAACCTTACAACAATTGTGACAGGCATGTTTCTGAAGCCCATGATATGTATGCAAACTAGAGTATAAAAACATAACAAAATATACACCATGGAAAATAGGTGACTCTCTAAGTTTAGTGCTTTCATCATTAATTTCGCAGATGACTTCTGAAAACTCAATATTACCCTATATAAGGGGATACAGTTCAACTTTCCATGGAGCAGAAAAGTACTTTTAAATAACTCTGCCAATGCTGCCAGGCATGGATGCTTTAACAAGTGACAAAACTGCAGCACTGCTAATTGTTGTCATGGTAAGATTTTAGATTTTAATGGCTTTTCAATTATAGTAGATTTCAGATGGCTTTAGAAAAAGGAAAGAGAAACATACAAACCCATGTGAGCTAGATAGCACTCTCACACAACAAGACATTATGCCAACAAAACAAATTAGGCAGTTATCCACAGATGTGGCATGATGCCTTCAGTTAAAGAGCAGTATTGTAGTAGCCAAACTGAAATACAATTCTGTCAGCAGCTGTTTTCAGGAATTGAGGAGCGAAGTTGCCTGCTCCAGTTTCTTCATGTCTTGGCATGGTAAGCAACTGTTTTAAGACTCAAATACAGGAAGGAGGAACCTGAATTTGTTTATTTACTTGAGTAAAACAGATTAAGTCTAACCAATTTCAGTCTCAGCCTGAGGTTAGTATACAAACACTATTAGATGATTACACAAATGATCTAGGAAAATGAGAAAAAAATAATACAAAGGAAAGATCATTAAATACAACATGTACAACTATTTGATAAAAATGAAGGTCGTTAAAACGAAGGAGGAGAATATGTTGAGTTTATTAAAGGATGATAGACGATATATATCACGTAAGAGTGACAGGAAAGAGAAGAGAACGGTTAGGTTATAAGTCCAGACGGATTACTGCTACATTTTCACATATGTTTTTAGCAGACTTCAGAATTTGGGAAAAGAGAACATCAGAAGGGAGGGTTCCCACAATTTGATGGCCAAAAATAGAAAAGACATGGGTTGAGGTCTGCAGTTTGGATTGAGGATATTGCATCAGAGGACCAGAGTGGCTAAGGTTTCTGAGGTTGAGGAGTGAATGTTGAATCTATAGATTTTGTTTGAGATGATTTTTAAGGTAGTGGAGTTTTTAGCAGAAGCTGTTCCAAAAAGAGGCAGGCTATATTCAAGGTGTGGGAGGAGGACAACTTTTCCTATTGCAGGTCTTGCAGACAAGAAGCAGAGAGAAAAGGAGATATTTTTTCCCAGAAAAGAAGGGAGTTAATTTTTTGTATGTGTATTATTCAAGAGTAAATTGAAGGTGAGAGATGGGTCTAATCTAGTACTAATGGGCTGGTGTTGTAATCGTAAATCGTTATTGAATATGAGAACTTAATCAGTTTCTGTTTTGTTCCAAAACGCATGTTTGTATTCTTGATATGCTGAGTATAATGTTTTTTGTGTCAAATTATTGCAAAAAGCTCTAAAAATCTGAATCTAAGCTCTATGTAGGGATAAGAGTGAATGGTTAGAATTGCAAAGAACCATGTCATCTACATGTAACAGAAGAGGGTGGTGAGGAAGGTCAAAAGGAAATTTCTCAATGTAGATTAAGAAAAGACTGAGAAAAGAAAAGGGATGAGAATGGAGCCCTGAGGGACATTTTTGGAAAGATGTTAAGAATTAGAGGTGGTGGAGCTGTATTTGACAGAGTAATGTCAACTTTGCAATTAACTGAGGAAACATGGGATGGCATCCAAACTAATGCCTTGCTCTTTGAGATGGTGTAAGTGAAAGTTTAGGGCAATGAAGACGCTCTGGTTAGCATTCCTATGTCCATGGCGATGAGAAAGGTGTCTGTGAGTGAGAACATTATTGTACTAGGTGGTGCAGAATCAAGATGAGGATTAGAATGAGTGGAGGAATATTTACTATAGTATCAAAATAGGTGTCAGTGCAATCATTGCTAAGTATGCAAGTGGGATTTATATTCATACTAGAGTCCCATTTTTACCATTGTGTTTACTTCTTTCTAGAATTAAAACTGATAGTTGACTTTTTTGATTCCCTGGCTCCGCATGCCATCAAGCACTGCACTTGCTTGCTTTATTAAATCCATTCTTGCCTGTTGGGAACCATACTCCATCAACTCATTCAGTCCTCTTGGGATTGAGTAAATCACTGTGAGTTCTGTAATTATCTATTGTGAGGGTTCATTTTATGCACAGATGCTCTGTAGCAACTATAAATTTTAGAAGGTGCTCCCATAGAGTAAAGTCATGGCTCTATGCATGCAGGCTTCTGTGTCTTAATGTTACTTTAAGTGGTAAAGTCATCATAGTTCTCTCTGTGAATCAACTACAGCCCCTCCCGCAAGGTGAAAAAGCCAACATCCGCCACTCAAATACCATTATTCCTATGGCAGCTCTTCCACTGCTTATCCTATTAATCAAATCCATGTCAAGTTCATAGGTTAGTACTAAGCTAACTGCCCTTGCGAGCCATTTTAAGCCTAGCCAATTATCCCTTGTGAGACTCAAACCCTGCACCTTGTGTTTGTAAGATAAGCACCTTAACCATTAGGCCACCCTCCCAGGAAGCAAATGTTTGGAGCTTTATTCCTCTAAGCCAGGAAGATTCCAGTTTATCTGACATGCTGAGTTATACAAGATCATCTACGTGCAGAATTATGCAGAATTAGTTCAAAACTTGTGAGATTTGAATAACTATTTATGAAAAAGAAACCAGTTTTAGTTAAAATATGGAAACTTGCAGAATGACAGCTTTCTGCGTGATGGAAGAGGAAAGATTATGTCTAAAGCAAGCAGTGACTTTTCTGTTTCTAAGATAGTTAACAAACCAGAAAAGCTGATCATTAGCAAATCTTATACAAGTAAGTCAAATTACCTTTTAAGGTCAGCAAAAATAGCTCCCCTGTATTTCTTCATATTTGGAAAAATGCAGTCAGTAGAAATGAATAAAGAAATGGCAGTATTAGATCCTGGATGAAGGCCAATTTGTGAATTACTGAATGTATTGCTATTTTGAATGGAGGAAAGCATTTGTCTATATGCAATGTCTTCAAGAAAGCATAACACTAAGGTAGTACTTCTTCAAGAGAATGGAAGGGGATAGGAGTTTAAAGGTCTAAATATGGGGAGTTGGGGGGATGGGGAGAGAGAGAGAGAAAAAGACTGAAAAAAAATATACATACACCCAACCACCTACAGATATATATATATATATATATATATATATATATATATATATGTGTGTGTGTGTGTGTGTGTGTGTGTGTGTATAAGGTTCCACTTCACAATCCTGAATTACTGAATGCTCGAAATTCAGTAACTTGAGACTGTAAAGTCAAAAATGCAGAAGAATTCTAATATCTCAAATTCGCGCTTATGGATGTCAGTTATGGGATGGGAAGTGTGTGAGTTGGGATGTTTTATGGAAGTGAAGGTCAGTGAGTATATGTGTGTGTTTTGTAAGTTGTGCGTGTGGGTTAGGGTAGGGAGGTGGGAGTATGAGTGTGAGTGTTGGATGTGTCTATGTATGTGTGATGTGTTTGTGTGTGTGCGAGCCAGTTTAAAATGTCTGTTTTTTTTTTTTTTTTGTGTATTAGTGCGATCTCAGAGTTAGAATATATAAGTAGGGGGTGTAAGGGGTGCAGGGGGGCTTGCCCCCCCTGCATTCATGTAGTGTAGGGCTTGTAGTTTATGTTATGTGGGTTGTATGGTGTGCATGGTGTGTGGTGTATGTGTTCTGTATGTTCAAGGTTTTTTGTTTTCGTGCTTGTGGGTTTCAGGATTTTTGTTGGTTCGACTTTATAATTTCGAGTTACTGAATTTCGAGCATTCAGTAATTTGATATTATGAACGGGAACCATAGATAGATACATAAATAACATTTTTGTAGAAAGTTAGGGAATTTAATGAGGAAGAATTCAGAGGAGGGAATTCTGGACAGAAGTAATTAAATAGTGAGTCAAGAGACAGCTCTGAAGTATAATTTAGCAAAGAAGTTATAATATTCAGAAAGAATGTTAGCTGCAAAGCTAGTAATTTGGGGGGAGAGGAGACAGAGCTGGAGCAGAAGGGGATATAGGTAAGGTGGGGTAAAGGATTTGTATCAACCAAAAGGTTTCTTAATTTATCTTCCTTGTGGCTTATGGCAGTATACAAGGTAAGTGGTTAAACTAACAGATGGCAAAAAGAAGGTGAACCAGTAAGAGAGACGAGTGTCTAAAACATTGTTTCTTATGTTTTTTGTACAGTATGATTTAAATGAAGGATTGTCAATAGCTATATGAGTAGTAAGAGTTAGATGGGAAAAAATGTTGAAGCTGCCGAAGCAGGAGGGTAGAAAGGCCTATTTGCTTAAAATGAAGGGAGCAAGGCAATCATTGAAAAGTACTTGAATAACAAACAATGTCAGGAGAAGAGAGGAAGAGAAGTTAATCTGCTGGGAAGGCCAGGCGGCAATGGGGTTTCAGAAGCAAGTAGGAATACAAAGGCAGAGATAAGACATTCTTGACTAATTAAGAAGTCTGGATTTGGCTGTAAAAGAAAACATCTAGTAAATTATGGTGGAGCACAGCATTTTAGCTTTTTTTTTTTTTTTTTAATTAATTAATTAATTTATTTATTTTTTTGTTAATATCACCATTTTGAGTTGTTTACTTTATGGGAGTGATATTGTCTGACTCATTGTTTGCTGTTTGATTAGTAGCCATGGATCCTGCCTAAAAGCTCACATGTACATCCTTTATGAGCAGGTTAGATGAAAGTATGGATTCAGACCAGGTGCCAGACACTGGTTTTTATTATGCTTGGATTGATTTATAACTTGTTTGGAGTATCTTTCAAATGTAGATTTTAAAACAAAAATACAGATAGTCGTTATTAATGTTTAACAAAATTCTAGTTCTAAGACATCCATAGATGTAAAATAACAACAATGCTGTATTCAAACAAAGCACAAAACCATGGAAATCTAGAAGAATGAAAATTATGGTTGGATGAACTGAGAGAAGAGCTATGCTTTCTGCCCTTCCCTTGCTGTTAGCTGATCATCATCATCAGCCCCCTTTTTCCCATTTTTCTACATGGGGTTGGGGTATCGTGTTAACTGTCGCCAACTATCTCGATTCAGTGCCACATTCCTGCCTTATTCAACACTCATGCCTGACTGTCGCAAATCTTCTTTCACACAATCAATCCACCTCTTTGCTGAACGATCCTCGCTTCCTCTTACCTTCTTCCTGTCTGTCCCAAATCTACCTCATCAGATTGTTTTCTGCTTTTCTGCACATGTGCCCAAACCACTATAATCTGTTCTCTTTGATCTTTTCTGCAATTGCAGCTACTTTGGCTTCTGCTCTTATGTCCTCATTTCTTCGTCTGTCCCACAGTGTGCATCCTATCACCTTTCTCAGGCACTTCATTTCCATCACCTCTAACTTCTTCAACTGTTCTGCCTTTACTGCCCAGGTTTCTGCACCATACAGTAGTACTGGTCACACCACTGTCATGTACACCTTACTTTTCAGCTTCTTTGGCATTCTTCTGTCATAGACTACACCTGATACTCTGCGCCAGTTGGCTGCAACCCATCTGATTCTAGCTTTGACCTCTTCATTCAGACCACCCTTCTCCTCACCTACCCCTCCCAGATACCTGAAGCTGTTTACCTGTTCCACTCTCTTCCCTTTTATCTCTATTCTCAGCTTCTTCTGATTTCCCCAATTTGCTGCCCTTACCACTGTCTTATATGTGCTTAGTTTTATCCCATGTATCTTCAGATTTGCATTCCATTCTACTATCCTTTGCTGAAGTTCCAGCTTAGAGTCTGCCTGTACTGCCACATCACCTGCGTACAACAGCTTTGTTGATCTGTCACCTCCATCCTGTTTGCTAATGCAGTCCATCACCAGTATGAACAGCAATGGGGTCAGAGTTGAACCCTGATGCACACCCACACCCACTGGCAACCCCTCTGTGAGGCTGAACACTTTTGGTACTTGCATCATTGGGTCCTTGTACATAGCCTGCACTAATTCTAACAATGTTTCTGGGACTTCAAACCACCGCAGTACTGCCCAGATCAGCTTTCTTGGGACCTTGTCATATGCTTTTTCCAAGTCTAGGAATGCCCAGTTGGACTCTCTCCTCATCTCTAGCTTCTTCTCAAGTATCTGTCTCAATGCAAACACTGGGTCATTTGTGCTGCATCCTGATCTGAATCCAAACTGCGCATCTCCCATCATACATTCTACTACTCTGTGTATCCGTTTATCAATCACCCTCTCCAGAACTTTCATGCAGTGTGATAGGAGTTTAATGCCTCTGTACTGCCCACAGTTGTGGATGTCCCCTTTGTTCTTGTACACTGACACAAGTATGCTTATTCTCCAGTCATCTGGGATATGCCTTTCTCTCCACACTGCTCTTAGTACCCTCAGAAGCCATTTCTCCCCTATCTCACCCAGCATCTTTATCATATCTGCTGTGAACTCATCTGAGCCTGTTACTTTCCCTGACTTCATCTTCCTTAGTGCTGTTCTTACTTTTTCTAGGGTGGGCTCCTCTTCTTCTCACATCATAGGCTGTTTCTGGGGCAGTACAGCTTCTGTGGGGTTTTCTTCATTCGGAAGCTGCTGGAAATACTCCTTCTATCTGCCTTTGATGTCCTCTGGGCTGGTGAGCAGGTTGCTGCTGGCATCCTTTATGAAAGGTGTCTGACTATCTTCTTTATCTTTCTGTCTTTGCCTTGCAACCTGATATAGTTTCTTTGTGCCCCTTACTGAGTCACTTTCCAGAAGATGGTAGAGTGCCTCCAATGCCCTATTCTTTGTTATTGCAACTTCTTTCTTAGCTTCTTTGTTAGCCAAGCAGTAGTCCTTCCTATCCTGGTCAGTCTTTTCCATCTCCCACTTCTTCCTGCACTCCTCCTTTCTTCTGATGACTTCCTGGACTTCTGCATTCCACCACAGCTTTCTTTATGTATCTTACTTCCATACCTGGCTCGGCCACATATCTTTTCTGTAAGTCCTAACATATGCTGTTTTTAGGCACTGCAATTATTCTTCAACTCCACCTATTTCCTCCTCTTCTTGGGGTGCTAGACCCTGAGTAATTTCTTGAAATGTTGTACTTTCTCTCTAGTCAACTTCCAGGTCTTCAGCCTGGTCTCTGTTGACCTTAGAGCCTTCTCTGACCACTGCTTGCAGCTGATTGTGGCAACTAGTGGTTTATGCTGTGGGCCGACTGTTTCACTGGGGATGAGTTTGCAATCATGGATTCTGCCCCAGTGCCTTTTTGTTACTAGGAGGATGTCTACCTGAGTTGCATGTTGACTACTTTTGCATGTGATCTTGTGACTGTCTCTCTTTGTGGACCATGTGATGGCTACTATCAAGCCATTTTCCAGACAGAAGTCTAGCATGGATTCTCCTTCTTTATTCCTGTTGCCCCACCCGTGTGGACCCAGGCAGCCCTTGTATCCTGTTCTGTCTGTCCTGATATGTGTTTTCATGTCACCCATTATCAACACCAATTCATGTTGACCTGCTTTATCTAGTAGGTCCTGCAACCGCTGTCTGAATGCACTCTTTTCCTCACTATCACAACCTTGCTGTGGGGCATAGGCTGAGATTATGAATACTGCCCTATCATTACACTGGAGTATGACAGCCATGAGTCTGTCATTAATTCTGATGATATCCCTTAGTGCCTTCTGAAGCCTCTCTCTCATCTCAGTTCCTACAACATTTCTAGCCTGCCCTCCACCTGAGTAGTAGACTCTGGATCCCAAGCCAAGTGGCTTTGTTGCACTGCCCTTCCATCTCATCTCCTGGATACATAGGATGTCCAGCCTCCTCCATATCATCATGTCATCCACTTCCAAGCTGCATCCTGTCAGTAAACCTACATTAAGCGTAGCAATTCTCAGTTCATGTTTGTCAGGTTAGTTGGTTTTATGTCTAGCTTTCACTCAGGAGAGCTATCCCAGGTAACCCAGGCTGTGCAACTAGACACTAGACAGCCAGTAGCTTATTGACCCAGGGCTGCTGGGCTTTATGGTGGGCACACACTGGCCAATAGGGGCACATATACCCCTCTCACCATTAGGACGGGTCCCTGGCATGGGTCAGAGTAGGCCGGGCCCTCAACCCACTTATCACTGGTAACTATCCATGCCCATATTTGGCGACATTAGTCAACATGACATTAGTCACCTAGGGACATATTTTACACTATTAGCACATCTTGACTGAGAAATGTTCCCTTTGTCAACATTAAAATTGGCCTTTACAGACAAATATCTTGAAAGAACAAATGCCTGAAATACCTCTCTGCACAAATAGACTCAGAAAAGAATAAATCAACTTTATGCTACACATTTTGAAACAGCACGTCCAGCAGTTTACATTGTTCATAGCCAGGACTCCCATAATAGAATAGTTTCATATCATTTTTCTTTGTGGTTTACATTTTTATGCATTTATTTTTGGCTTGTTGTCCCAAATACAGAGAAAAAGAATAGAAAAAAGAGGAAAGAAGTATACACCTCTTTGAGGGATTAAAGTAGATTGGTACAAAGAAGGAGACAGAAAAGACAGATTAACAGCATAGCCAAAAAAATAAGTTGAAAAAAAATAAAAAAGAATAGGGAAGGCAGCGTCTTTTGAAATGTTTGTTTTACTCCAATATTCAGTTCCTCATCCCATTTCACTGTTAATGATGTGAGGAGTGTATCAAAGGTTAATTCCTCTTTTTCTGTATGCATAGCTGAGGGGACTGCATGAAGGGTCAGAGGAAGAGAAAGAGAAAGGGTCTGCACAGATTCTGTAATGATTCCTCACCAGCATATGTGCCATGCTTACCATAATTTTAACAGATGTAAAATGACGCAGTAGTGCAGTGGTAGCATTGTTGTCAAACAGAAAGAGGTTCTCTGGTTCAATTCTCGGCTGGAGTGCCTTCTGTGTGGAGTCTGTATGTTCTCCCTGTGTTTGTGTGGGTTTCCTCCCACATTACAAAGACATACATCTGGAGCATTTCTCCCCAGGCCTCTGGTGAAACTTGGCTTCATTCTAAGTCAGACTTTCCCAGTAGAAAAATGTTAAATAAAATAAATATCATGAAAAGTAATTTCCAGTTTATGATTACTACAGTTTTTTTCTGAAAATATGCAATACAAGGTATTGCTGTGTGTGTGTCTGTGAACCATACCTCTCCTTATTATATATTATTAGCTCCAAATGTATAAAAAGCTACAGGTAAGTGTGAGTCAGTGAAAGGAATTCACTCTTTTACACTTTTGATTAAAAGTCTGTTAAGAAAATTATTTAGATACAAATAATTTTAGCAGACATATTTCAAAAATGAAATGACACCTATATGTGTGAGTGTGTGTGTGTGTGTGTGTGTGTGTGTGTGTGTGTGTGTGTGTGTGTGTGTGTGTGTGTGTGTGTGTGTGTGTGTGTGTGTGTGTGTGTGTGTGTGTGTGTGTGTGTGTGTGTACCTTTCTAAATTCCCAAGTTTCTAGAAGCAGATGAATTATTATGCAATCACTGGTAAGAAATGCAGAGATTCAAACATATGTTATTGTGGAATAGATGATTCCATATCTTACAGACTCCAGTATGTCATAGTCAATCAAGTTTCATAATCTAATGCTCTGAATGCTAACATCCAGAGACTTAATTCATATGTTGATGCCAAGAATTCCATGTTTTAATATTTTTTCATTAAAATATAAACAGCACTATGTGAATTATTTTCATAATGTGAAAATAATAAGGAAATAAAAGTTGTATTTATAATATTATAAATGAGTATATTGTTTTAATCATTATAAGTAACAGCAATTTTGGAAAGTGTGTACTATTTACGTTATAACATACGTGTAGTTGTTGATGGGGGTTGCAACAGTTCTTTTATGTAGCAAGATGCATAAATGCTACAGTCAGATCTAGCTATGGTGCCCAATGGGGGAGGTCTTATATACCTGACCAGTCTGTGAGCCTTTACTCCCTGCCATCCCATATGGCAAGGAGAAGAAAGCCAACAGATTTTAAATGGCTGTGTTAGAAAGAGCAGTAGCATGATGTGTGGGACAGCAAGGAGCAGAAAGGTTATATCAGTAAAGAACAGAGGTAAGTATTTTTTGTAATCCTGGCAGACAATCTGTTATGGATAGTGAACATTTTTTGTGCGGCTGATGTTGTACTTTCTTATGGCTGGGGAACAACTTCGTGTCTGTGTGAAATGGAATTGAAAACATATTATTGTAGTCTAGATTTTATCTTTTTTATTTTATTATGGTCAGATATTGGAGATATAAGGGGACAAAAGTTGAAATAATTGCTCAGTAAGGGTGTGGTTTATTAATCAAAATATTGCACCTGGTGAGCAAATTGTTCCATTAAACAGAGTTGGAAATATATTATTGCAGCCTATAGTTTATTTATATCTTTATTTTATTACAGTCAGTCATTAGATCTGTATGCAGAAAACAAAATAGGTGTAATTTCAAGTTGGGGGTGGGGTTTTTGGATCACAATGACTGTTGTTTACTTATTATTCTGGCTTTGCAAGACAAATGTGATTTGTGTGAAGCAAACTGGAATGTTTTAGCAATTTCTGTGTGAAACAAAGGTGAAATACATTACCATGGCTAGTATTTATGTCACAATCATTTATTTGAGGTGTACACAGTCATCAAAGTGGTTATAACTGCTGTGTACAGGGCTAACTACAGATGAAACTGGTAATTGACCATTTTGTCATTTGCTTAGATTGAACATTAAATTGGCTTTGCAGAACTAGTGCACATTTATGTGAAGCACATTGAAATAATTTACTGTCGCTACTGTGTAGTTTATAAAACAAATGTGAAATGTATTACTGTATCCATTCTTCTTCTTCTTATTATTATTATTACATTTTAATGCAAGTAGACATTTAAAGTGCATCCAGTTGACAAAGTAGCTGATTGCTGGGTAAGGTTGGTTGTGTGGGTGCAGATAATCTTGCTCTCATTTGCTTATGTTAAACAGTTGTTATTCAGGCTTTGTAGGACTAAAGCGCATATGTGTAAAGTAAGCTGGAATACTTAACTGGGCCTACAGTCTATGTGAAACAAATTTAAAATACTTAATTTTTAACCATAATCAGACATATGAGTTGCACACTATCAATACAGTGGCTATAATTGCTGAGTATGAAGGTGCTTGTGGCTGCTTATAACTGACATTGATATTGTTTGCTCATGTTAGACAGTCATTATACTGGCTTTACAGGATAAGTGTGCATTTCTTTGAAGTCAAATATGTTTCTGTTGTCATTTTATTGGAAGCAGACATCTGAGGTATACACAGGGGCAGCCCATGCTATTGGACTGCCGGACTGCAGCCCCCTCAACTTCAAACTAACAAAATAAAACAAATAAAAAGAAAAAAATAAGAAAAAAAATTGTTTTAATTTCGCGGACTTTGCGCATGCGCACTAGTCCAGACTGCTGCTGAGACAGTCTGGAGCATGGAGCATGCGCAGATTGTCTCAGCAGCAGTCCTGATTGAGACACGTGAACAGGAGTGCTCCCACAAGTCTATGCAGTTTTAAACTGCCTGGGAACTCGCTGGGGAAACGTGTCGTGGTCGGATTGCAAGGTCGGCAGTCAGGAGCAGGATCTTGGGTCTAGATTGGAGCTTGCTGCAGGGGAAGATCTCGCGACGGGCAAGGTCAGGATTTGCGTGGGTTTTTCAGCTGCACTCGTTGGGGGTTTTGCGGACAGGGATTTACTACAGGACCGTGTGTGTGTGTGTGTGTGTGTGTGTGTATGTGTGAGAAAATGCCCCTGGTGCAATATACTGGTGGTTAGGCTCATGGTGGTGTGGTAGGGAATACCTCAGGCTTGAACCCTGTACCCTGTATGCAGGTGTTAAAGACCTGAATTCCCTACCCACCACCATTTGTAAAAAAATTGCAGATTTTTGCCTCATATTTGATCTGATCTGTTCCTCATAATATCTGTGGTTTATAAATGTTGCAATGCTTGATATTTGATGGTGCAGTGGTAGCATTGTTGCCTCACAGCTGCAGGTTCTCAGGTTTGCTTCTTGGCTGGGGTGCCTTCTTTGTGGGGGGGGGTCTGTATCTTCTCCCTGTGTTTGTGTGGGTTTGCTTTTGTGTCCTCCCATGTTACAAAGACATGTCTGCATTATTTCTTCCTGGGCCTCTGCTGAGAATTGTTTTTTTTGTTCCAAGTCAGACTGTCCTGATTAACAAATGTTAAATAAAATTGACAGGCATTTGAATTTCAGACTTCAGGTTTCTGAATGTTTAGTTCCTTACATATTTGATGGTGCAGTGGCAGTATTGTTGCCTCAGAGCTATAGGTTTTCTGGTTTGATTCTTGGCTGGGGTGCCTTCTGTGTGAAGTCTGCATCTTATCCCTGTGTTTGTGTGTGGATTTGCTCTGGTGTCTTGCCATTTTACAAAGACATGTGTCTACAGTATTTCTCCCTGTGCCTCTGCTGAAAATTGTTTTTGTTCCGTCAGAAGTAAAATTGACAGGCATTTGAATTTCAGACTTCATATTCTTCAGAAAATACATAGTAAAACAACGTTTTATTCTAGCAATAAATATATAGTAACGCAACCTTTTATTATAGCAATTTTTTAAGTTTATAAGATGGCTATTTGAAAATTGTCCTTATTTTTGGGACTGTAATACCCTGTTAGTGGCTTTGTCCAGGTTTTTTGGGCTAAGGTTGACAGCTATGGCAAGAACTGAATTCACTGAATATGTTTGAGGTCTGTATTCCCTCATTACTGGGTTTGTCCAGATGTTTTGTGCTAAGAGGTTGACAGCTATGGTGAGAACTGAATTCATTAAATGATAGCCATTTAAGTTTCAGTCTTCCTCTCTTTCACAAAGCAGCTGATATGGCATAGTGGTATGTTGCTCTTGACTGTTTTGCACAGGGACCTTGGCAGTAAAATGTACGGTGGTAACACAGCATTTTTCTTTCACAAAGCAGATGATTTGGCATAGTGGTATGTTGTTCTGACTCTTTTGCACAGGGACCTTGGCAGTAAAATGTATGGTGGTAACACAGCATTTTATTCTAGCAGCTTTCCAAGATTATACAAGCAATGTTTAATGTGTCCCTGGTTTTTGCCCTTTTGACCCACCCCAATAAATTTGGCTTTTTCCAGACTTCTTGTGCTGCGAAGTTGAGATGCAGTTGAGTATTGAGTAGATTTTACAAGGAGCTGAGAGCTGCAGGGGAAGAGAAGTTTAGTGCTGATTATGCTAAGTCAGCTCACATTGCTAATAGCACAAAAGGTTGTGTATTTGCTTTTGATGCAGAAGGTTTCTGGTTCTACTCCCATAAGGGGTGAATGCTGCCATACTGAAAATTAAGATACTAACTATGAGCCTGTTATCAGTTTGCCATCCATTTCCTATTGCAATATTACTAGCTTATTTTTAATGTAATTTAGGCAATTTATTCCTCAGGGGCATCAGACACTTTATTTTTCGATGAAACCATGAAATATAAAGGTGATTGCTAGCACCAACCTCTTCATTACAGATTTATTTAACGTGGAATTATTTAGATGACTTTTTTACTACTTCAGAGATTGTGCATATTTACTGATAATGGTGGACTGTAGAATTGTGCGTATTTACTGATAATAGTGGACTGTAGAAGTTTGAGTAGACTTTTATGATGGAAATGTTCTGAATTGGACAGTTTTGTTTCATTGTTTACTGGAAAAATGTTCAAAGCAATAGGAAGGTGTATCAAAGAGCACATGTATGTTTCATATGCAAGGGGCCTATGATTTGAAAACAGCCCAGAATAAATTTTTATCTGCCACGGGTAAAATGTATTTTCTTTGAATGTGGGTTTTAATGTTGTTTCAATGAATGTGAGTTTCAAGGGCAGAGAAGGTTTAATGCCAAGTTTGTTTAGCAGATGTCTTAGTGTTTGTGCTGTAAAATGCAAAATAAAACTTTCAAATAGGTTCAGATGAAGTTCAAATCATCATAGAAGTAAATCAGTATGCACATTAGTGTTGATGGTAAATGGAGTGAAATAGCAAAATAATGGATCATTGGAATGGCTGAAGGGAGGCTCCATTCGACCATAGTTTTGTGAGAGGGAAGGGCGGCAAACTTAGACAGCCCCAGCTGAAATAACTATACCTCCCAACTGTCCAGATTTTCAAAGAATGAATAGATTTTTTGCTTCTTATTTTTGGTTTGTTCCTCATAAAATTTGTGGTTTTCTGGTAAATCATTTAGGAATTAAGTCACTAAATAATGACACACTAGTTTCAGACTTCATAACCTTCAGAAAAATGCATGCTAAAGTAAGACCTGTTCTATCAACTGTCCCAGTTTATAGAAGAGCAATTTTTAGTACTGTTTATATGTTCCCCCAATATATTTGGCCTTGTCCAGATTTATTGCATTAACAGGTTGAGAGGTACATGCAAATAAATTGCTTTATAGAATTAGGCATAGCCAAACCTCTGAACTGTCCCTGATTTTGACTCAAAATGTTGCTCTTCCCCTAATGATCCCTCCATAAAATAGCAATTTTGGAAGAAAACATGGAGGGTTTATAATTAAGAAATGACTGTAATAATCAGATTACTTTTATTTCAGAAATGCATGTAGATTATTTTATTTTGTCAGCTGCTCAAGTTAGCAGTACTAATATTATAGTGTCCCTTCTTTGACAGGTTCCCAGCTGTATTGTGTTGCTATTTTATATTTTTACATCACATTTTTGGTCCATTTTTCATAAAATTGTGTTTTTTGGCAAATTAGTGACAAATAATTAAAGACTGAAGTTAGAAAATAATGACAGACATTTGAGTTTCAGATTTCATACCATTCAGAAAATTCATACTAATGCAAGACCTCTATTAGCTTTATAAGTTTATAAGAGCAATATTTTAAAAATTGTCCTTATTTTTGGGCCTTTGTCCCATTTCTTTGTATGGCTTTGTCCAGATTTCTTGCTCTGAGGTTGAGAGGTATGACAAATGTATCAGGGCCATCACAAGTCAGCCAGAGACATTTCAAAATGTGACATACTTATTACACCCCACTCCCCCATGTAGTGACTCTGGATGTGTCAAAGCAAGGCAAGGAGTAGTTATGCAGTGTAAATGTGCAGAGAATCCCACCCATCCAATGTAGACACAAGTACTAGAGTGGCTTTTCATCTGTCCTTGATTTTTACAGAATGGTCTGGTTTCTGTCATATTTTTGTACTGTTGATTTATGCTTATTACTCAAAGTGCCTGTTGCTCTGTGTTTAAGTAGCAATTCTTTAATAACCATCAGGTAAGCTTGGCTGAGACTGCAAGATGCAAGTAAGCTTTAATAAGCATACTGTTAAAGAATTGCCAACACTGAAAGCCTTTCTGTTGCCATGTAGAGAATACTTAACTAGATAATGTATAAGCTTTGGGTATTGAAATGCATATACCAGTATTTGTAATAAAGGACAGAATTACATTATTTTAAGAGTCTCATTACACTTGGAGACTTCCAGTCATCTCTGCAGGCTTTACCCATAAACCGAATGCCAATCGCGTGGTCCATAACCTGTACAGTAATCCTTTTAAGCAATGTATCTTGAGCTTCTTTCTTGTTTGCTTTTCATTTTTTACTTTGATCATGTTTTCCCCATGAAACAAGTAGATGTCAGGCAGCAGGTCTTTTTTTGGATAAGGAACATTTTTACAAGTGGGGGAGTCAGAGATTTCTACTTTCAGCATGTTACTTGTTACTTGTTACTTTAATAAAGCTGACTATAAATTATAATTAGAACTGCAGTGCAAGAAGTGATTTGAGTGCTGCTTGTTTTTCTTATACTTGATTTTGACTGGCGTTCCATTAATGTATTTAAAAAAAAGTAATTTATTTTTTCATGCCTCACAACCTGTTTGTTTCCATCTAGATATTAAGCTGTCATGCAGCCAATGCATTGAAATATTTTTATTCTTCTACACTTCATTTTGTCTTGATTGGACTCTCATGACGACTGTTTGGCACCCAGTGCAGTATATTTAGTTTTTGTGGTTTGCTACTACAGGTGTGTGTGTGTGTGTGTGTGTGTGTGTGTGGTAGGGAATACCTCAGGCATGAACCCTGTACCTTGTATGCAGGTGTTAAAGACCTGAATTCCCTACCCACCACCATTTGTAAAAAAAAAAACTGCAGATTTTTGCCTCATATTTGATCTGATCTGTTCCTCATAATATCTGTGGTTTGTAAATGTTGCAATGCTTGATATTTGATGGTCCAGTGGTAGCATTGTTGCCTCCCAGCTGCAGGTTCTCAGGTTTGCTTCTTGGCTGGGGTGCCTTCTTTGTGGGGTCTTTATCTTCTCCCTGTGTTTGTGTGGGTTTGCTTTTGTGTCCTCCCATGTTACAAAGACATGTCTGCATTATTTCTTCCTGGGCCTCTGCTGACATTTTTTTTTGTTCCAAGTCAGACTGTCCTGATTAACAAATGTTAAATAAAATTGACAGGCATTTGAATTTCAGATTTCAGGTTTCTGAATGTTTAAGTCCTTGCATATTTGATGGTGCAGTGGTAGTATTGTTGCCTCACAGCTATAGGTTTTCTGGTTTGATTCTTGGCTGAGGTGCCTTCTGTGTGGAGTCTGCATCTCCTCCCTGTGTTTGTGTGGATTTACTCTGGTGCCCTGTCATTTTACAAAGATGTGTCTGCAGTATTTCTCCCTGGGTCACTGCTGAAAATTGTTTTTTCTGTCAGCAGTAAAATTGACAGGCATTTGAATTTCAGATTTCATGTTCTTCAGAAAATACATAGTAACACAACCATAACACAACCTTTTATTCTAGCAATTTTCTAAGTTTATAAGATGAATATTTGAAATTTGTCCCTATTTTTGGGACTGTATTCCCCCATTATTGGCTTCGTCCAGGTTTTTTGTGCTAAGGTTGACAGCTATGGCAAGAACTGAATTCACTGAATGTTTGAGGGCTGTATTCCCTCATTACTGGGTTTGTCCAGGTGTTTTGTACTAAGAGGTTGACAGCTATGGTGAGAACTGAATTCACTAAATGATAGCCATTTAAGTTTCAGTCTTCCTCTTTTACAAATCAGCTGATTTGGTGTAGTGGTATGTTGCTCTGACTGTTTTGCACAGGGAGCTAGGCAGTAAAATGTATGGTTCTAGCAACTTTCCAAGATTATACAAGCAATGTTTGTGTCCCTGTTTTGTGGGCTTTTGACCCCCCCAATACATTTTGGCTTTTTCCAGTTTTCTTGTGCTGCGAAGTTGAGTATTGAGTAGATTTTACAAGGAGTTGAGAGCTGCAGGGGAACAGAAGTTTAGTATTGCTTAAGTGAATTTGGTTTGCCTTGTTAATAGCACAACAGGTTGTGTACTTGCCTTTGATGCAGAAGGCTGTGGGTTCTACTCCCACAAGGGGTGGATGCTACCGTACTGAGAATGTTCTCCTTGGTGAAGATACTAGCTATGAGTCCGTTATCAGTTTGCCATCCATTTCCTCTTGCAATATTACTAGCTTATCATTTTTTTAATGTAATATAGGCAGTTTATTCCTGAGGGGCAACAGACACTTTATTTTTCGATGAAACCATGAAATATAAAGGTGTTTGCTAGCAGCAACCTCTTCATTAGTTACAGATTTCTTTAATGTGGAATTATTTAGATGACTTTTACTTCTTCAGAGATAGTGCATATTTACTGATAATGGACTGTAGAATAGTGCATATTTACTGATAATGGTGGCCTGTAGAATTGTGCATATTTACTGATAGTGGTGGACTGTAGAATTGTGCATATTTACTGATAATGGTGGACTGTGGAATTCTGAATAGACTTTTATGATAAATGTTCTGAAATGGACAGTTTTGTCATTATGGGTGCATGCATTTTGTTTCATTGCTTACTGGAAAAATGTTCAAAACAAATTTAAAACGCCATCTAACAACTGTAATATATTGTACAAGGAATATAATTTAGTACAATGAGGAAAGTGTATCAAAGAGCACATGTACGTTTCATATGCAAGGGGCCTATGATTTGAAAACAGCCCAAAATTAATCTTTATCTGCCACTAGCAAAATGTATTTTCTTTGAATGTGGATTTCAATACTGTTTCAATGAATGTGAGTTTCAAGGGCATAGAAGTTTTAATGCTAAGTTTTCATTGTGAGACTGCATTGCTTTGTTTAGTAGATGACTTAGTGCTTGTGCTGTAAAATACAAAATAAAACTTTCAAATGAAGTCCAACTCATCATAGAAGTAAAGCAGTATGCACATTAGTGTTTATGGTAACTGGAGTGAAATAGCCAAGTAATGGTTCATTGGAATGGCTGCAGAGGCTCCATTCAACCATAATTTTGTCAGGGGGGAAGGGCAGCAAACTCAGACAGGCCCAGCTGAAGTATACCTCCCGACTGTCCAGATTTTCAAAGAATGAATAGATTTTTGCTTCTTATTTTTGGTTTGTTCTTCATAAACTTTGTAGTTTTCTGGCAAATCATTTAGAAATTAAGTCACTAAATAATGATACACTGAGTTTCAGACTTCATAACCTTCAGAAAAATGCATGCTAAAGTAAGAACTGTTATTCTATCAACTGTCTCAATTTATACAAGAGCAATTTTTAGTACTGTTTATATGTTCCCCCAATATATTTGGCCTTGTTCAGATTTACTGCATTAACAGGTTGAGAGGTACATGCAAATAAATTGCTTTATAGAATTAGGCATAGCCAACCTCTCAACTGTCCCCGATTTTGGCTCAAAATGTTGCTCTTCCCCCTAATAATCCCTCCACAAAATAGCAATTTTGGAAGAAAACATGGAGGGTTTACAATTAAGAAATAACTGTAATAATCAAAGTTATAGATTACTTGAAATGCATGTAGATTATTTTATTTTGTCAGCTGCTCAAGTTAGCAGTACTAATATTAAAGTGTCCCTTCTTTGACAGGTTCCCAGCTGTATTGTGTGGCTATTTTATATTTTTGCATCACATTTGGTCCATTTTTCATAAAATTGTGTTTTTTGGCAAATTAGTGACAAATCACTAAAGACTGAAGTTAGAAAATAATGACAGACATTTGAGTTTCAGATTTTATACCCTTCAGAAAAGTCATACTAATGCAAGACCTATTCTATTATCTTTATAAGTTTATTAGAGCAATATTTAAAAATTGTCCTTATTTTTGGGCATTTGTCCCACTTCTGTGTATGGCTTTGTCCAGATTTCTTGCTCTGAGGTTGAGAGGTATGACAAATGTGTCAAGGCATCAGTCAGCCAGAGACATTTTGACTCTGGATGTGTCCAAGCAAGGCAAGGAGTAGTTATGCAGTGTAAATGTGCAGTGTGTCCCCCCCATCCAAGGTAGACACAAGTATTACAGTGGCTTTTCATCTGTCCTTGATTTTGCAGAAAGGTCTGGTTTCTGTCATATTTTTGTACTGTTGATTTATGCTTATTACTCAAAGTGCCTGTTGCTCTGTGCAATGCTTTAATGACCATAAGGTAAGCTTGTCTAAGATCGTAAGATGCAAGTAAGCTTTAATAAGCATACTGTTAAAGAATTGCCAACATTGAAAGCCTTTCTGTTGTTGCCATGCAGAGAATACTTGACTAGATAATGTATAAGCCTTGGGTATTAAAGGACAGGATTCCATTATTTTAAAAAGCTCATTACACTTGTTGGAGACTTCCAGTCATCTCTACAGACTTTACCCGTAAACTAAACAGAATGCCAATGATCATGTGTGGTCCATAACCTGTACAGTAATCCTTTAAACAATGTATCTTGAGCTTGTTTCTTGTTTGCTTTTCATTTTTTACTTACATGTTTTTCCCATGAAACAAGTAGATAGTTGTCAGGCAGCAGGTCTTTTTTGGATAAGAAACATTTTTACAAGTGGGGGCATCACAGAGATTTCTACTTTCAGCATGTTACTTGGTATTTTAATAAAGCTGAATATAAATTATAATTAGAACTGCAGTGCAAGGAGAACTGGTTTGAGTTGAGTGCTTCTGTTTTTTCTTGTACTTGATTTTGACTGTCCAGTAATGTATTTAAAAAGTAATTTATTTTTTCATGCCTCATAACCTTTTGTTTCCATCTAGATATTAAGTAAGCTGTCATACAGCCAATGCATTGAAATATTTTTATTTTTCTGCACTTATTTTTGTCTTGATTGGACTCTCATAATGATGGTTTGCCACCCAGGGCAGCGTATTTAATTAAAGTTAGTTTTTGTGGTTTTGAGCATAGCTCCTCCCCTTTCTAGTTGGCCACACCCCTTCCCCTTGACCCCACCCATTCAGCTGTCTCCTGCAGCCCCCCTTTGATTTGAAGTCACCAGCCGCCACTGGGTATACACAGTCAAATTTGCTGTAATTGATGGGTACGTAGGCCATATGTGGAAAAAGGTAAATTACCTCTGCTGTTTGATCATTGTTAACCAATCAATGATTTGGTGTGACACGAGCAGTGTCACAAACTGTATTGCATGACATAAATCAGTGAGAACTTATCACTAATATTGCTTATGATTATATGTGTGCACATATGGTGTTGCAGTACATTTGAGAGTAATGAGTTGGCCACAATTTCTTTCACTTTGCATCACAGTCAGACATGAGCACTGAGCACAATAACTGGTTATCTGTGGTGGTATGGGCAGGATTTGTGTAAGCAACTGATCACACAGTGACATTGTGAGTAACTATATCACAGTGTTTGATTGTCTGGTTGAAATTTTGGATCTTATGTTGTCTTTTCCATCTGTTCCTCACCTGATAGGTTTCAGATCTGACCTTGAATCTAACTTTGGACATTTTTTGGACTTAGGATCCATAGCCCAGACTCCTCCCCTTACACATAATCCCCTACTGTGCCCATTGTGACCTCAAATCTCATTTGACACTCATCGAGTATGGACGTGATTCACTAACTCAGGCTCACCTTAACTAAGTTCTTTTAATATGTTTTATTTCTCTCTTCTACTGTATTATTTTTTGTAAATTTTTGTAGTGCATTTTTTATAGATGCATTGATTTTTTTCTCTCCTCTTAAAAAAGGAGAGAGAGAGAGAAGAAGAAAAACCTCATTTTAAGCCTTCATTGTACCTTAAGCATGTGTTTCTACCTTCTTCTCCATTACTAGTCGGTTAGCAAATTTTTGCTTTTTTTTTGTATTTTTTGGGACGTGACTCTGGTATGTTCCACAACTCCTCCATTATCAGAGTCGAGGTTTACCCTGGAATCAGTCTCTTGTAGGTTGCATTAACCATTTCATTAGGAAAGCTCCATTCAGAAGACTTCTAGACCATCTTCTACATCTTATTCCTTAAGGTCTATTATGTCTACCGAAAGCCTGACAGAAGTTGAGGTAGAGAGAATAATGAGGAAATTCCTCAAGATTTACATTCAGTTGGGAGTTCTTCCAACTCTGTTTACCATTGGACCTGTGAGCTTTGAACCCTCTCCTTTGCTCATGGCTACTATTACCCTGATCTGACCTCAGGGCTTGGGGACATTAGATCAGTGATTTGATGGGTTGTCTATGTTGGATACAATGTTGCTGTCATCTTTTACTCCAGCATATTCTCTGATCCAACTATTTCCAGTTTCATCAGAGCCAAATGGATTTCAGAGTCAAAGCTTTAGCACCAAGTAAGGAGTAGGGGCTCAACTCATATCAGAGCCTTTCCTTCCCCTCAGAGCATCAGTGCTAGACAGCTTGCCTTTGGCTTTGGTTTTGGAGCAGGGTCGAGTTGGTCCCCTTGGTCATCTCAGTGTGATAACCTCAGTTCCTACTGGGGTGATTTTGGGTTCCCCCTAAACTTCTGCTTTCAAGCCAGTTAAGAGAGCTTTCTCCAAGGTGGAACAGCAGACATTCCTTCCCTTCCCTTCTCAGCTGTACCCACTTTGCAACTGATAGATCTGGGTCTGATCCTCCGCAGTCTATCCCATTAGGACAGCCAGATTACACTAGCCGCAAGAGGATCCTCATTCAGGACACTTCTCAGTCTTCCTAATATTCTGTGGAACATCTCACAGTGAAGGCTGTTTGGAAATCCAAGTGTAAGAGGAGATACTGTGACTCTTTCCCCAGCAGTCTCTGACAGAAGACATGGATTTTGATGAAGAGAAGGAGTTCATCAGATCACCACACCAAGATGCCTCATTCAATGAGATCCTCAAACTTCTGAGACAGATAGGAGGTCAGCCTTCTGAAACCCCTTCTCAGATGGAATCTATTTTTCTTGAAGCTTTTGGTTCCAGCTCAACTACTTCCTGAGTGTTTCCCTTGGCCATTGAGATGGTTGATTTAATCTTTTGCTAGCTATGGAAGGAGCAAGACAACACAGAACTGATTCCCATTAAGCCAGCCAAGTTATCTCATCACCCCTAAAAAAACACTCTCACTGGAGCAAGGTCCCAGCAGTGGACACCACGGTAGTAGCAGCAGCCACCAAGAAGGAGATCATGGAAGAGACATCATCTGTCCATCCTCCTAATTGAAAGCCCGGGGCTTTGGATAGGTTTGGGAAATTAGTATATGTTTCAACTAACTTAAATTCAGGTCACTAAATTATTTGGCAATCATGACTAGCTTTTAGAGAAACTTGACAAAGAAGCTGTCCAAGTCTCTCCCTGGGTCTTTGTCTCTGAAAGACAGGAAAACTGGATTTGCAACTGGCTGCCATTCAGTCCCTGTTGGCTGCCTCTATTTGACTCATATCCAATGCAATGGAAGGTGCTTTGAAAGCCACAGGTACAGCCATTACTGTAAGGAGGCATGGTTGGATGTGTTTGTGTGATTTTGTGGAGCCTTTTAAGGTGTCTTCTATCAACACCCCTTTTGATGGCTCGACTTTGGCCCTAAGTTCAAAGACACACTTTTCAGGAGTCTGCAGGATGGGAAAACTCTTTCTGCTGTAGGAATATGGTTTTCCTTCCCCCAGAGGACCTTCTCTTGAAACCAAAAAGGGGGTAAAAAGCTGTGGTTTTGGAAGTCCCAATGATTTTCTCTGGACTCTTCTGGAAATAGATCCCTCTAAGGCAGTGGCATTATAATGGTATATCTTGCTCTCTTGGCAGAGTAGGCCTGCAGAATCAAGGCTTCAGGAGTCTGTTTTCCAAGAGGTCCTATTAGTTCTTCTGAATGGTTGCCTGCCTACTGCATTCTGGAGGCAGTTGGGGGGGTGTTTTTTTCTGCACCCAGGAGCTTGGACATCCATTAGCAATGATGTCTGGGCAAGGACATGTATTACCAGAAGCTATTACATTAGCTTTCTTTAGCCACCCCAACTACGAAAGAACCTTCTCCAACATTCCACCCTTTCAAAGAAAAGCAACAGCATTAGAGATAAAGCTGCTAGACAAGCGAATCATCCAGCAGGTCCCACCAGACCAGCATGGGCTTGGAACTTATTTGAGATTTTTTTTAGTGCTAAAAAAGAATGGGGATCTAAGGCCAATTTTGTACCTGAATAGACATGGTAAAGTCTGTCCTCCCTTTCCTGAAGAAGGATGATTGGTTTTGCTCAACAGATCTTTAGGACATGTAGTCCCACATCAAAATAGACAGATGCTCCAGCAGGTTTGCTTCCAGTTGGGAATCAGTCACTTTCAAAGCAGAGCCCTGCCATTTGGCCTCACCACAGATCCCCAGGTGTTCTCTAATGCATAGCAGTGGTTTCAGCTCATCTCCAACTGCAAGGATTCTGGGTATTCCCCTATCTAGATGACTGACTTATTAGCACTCCTACAAGGTCTCTGCTAGTCCAGGCCAGAATCTATTTGCTTCAGCTGTGCTCCCACCTAGGAGTCATAATGAACAAGAACAAATCACAATTTTCCCCAGTACAGATTCTGGAATTCATAGAGCATACTTGGACTCAGCCATTTAAATTTCAAGATTACCAGAGAACAGGTTATCCACCCTATAAAACTAGACCCTACAGCTTCTTTCCCAGCAGATGCCAACTTCAAGATTAGTCATGCAACTTCTAGGATCAATGGCAACCTCTATTACTTCAGCTGCCCTGGCAAGGTATTTTATTAGAATGTCCCAGTGGGCACTAGCGATTCATTGGTCCATCAGATCCCAGTCCATGACCTTTCCAATCTGAATAACAAAAATCTGCACATAACATGAAACTTCATGGGTTCAGTTTCCAGAGGTGTTCCAGGGCTGTCCCTTTGTTCCTCTCTCTCCCAAAGCCACATTGACCATGGATGCTGCCTAACTAGGGTAGGGGGTATTACATGGGAAAGATGGCCCAAAGCACATGGTCACCATCAGTGGCCAATCTTTACATCTATCTGTGTCTCGCTTGGGTATTTTTTCTCTCCCGTTTCCCCCTTCTACAGCTCCATTCAGACTGAGTAAAATACCTCCCAAAGAAGAAATCCAGGGATATTCTGAAAAATAACCCCCTTCATCTGCGTCTCGCTCAGGTATTTTTCTCTTGGGTTTCCCCCTTCTACAGCTCCACTGAGACTGAGGAACATACCTCCCAAAGAAGAAATCCAGGGATATTCTGAAAAATAACCCCCTCCATCTGCGTCTCACTCGGGTATTTTTCTCTCGGTTTTCTCCCTTCTACAGCTCTATTTAGACTGAGGAACATACCTCCCAAAGAAGAAATCCAGGGATATAAACCCCTATGTCACTAGATGGATTGCAAACTGGCTCAAGGACAGAACCCACATGGTTAGAATTGCTGGAGCCATGTCAGACTCCAAACCAGTTACAAGTGGTGTCCCACAAGGCTCAGTCCTGGGACCTCTCTTGTTCAGTATATATTTCACGGAGGTACAGACCAACATGGAAGGACTGTGGCTGACCAAGTTCGCAGATGATGCAAACTGGGTGCCATAATCGACTCTCCAGCCGACACAAGCATCCTCCAAAAGGGCGTCATAGAAACAAACAACTGGTGCCAGAGCCATGGCCTCAAGCTAAATGCCAAAAAGTGTATAGTCATCCCCTTTGGCAAAAATAAAGTGCCCACAAATTACCACATAGGTGGTAATCCATTAAGTACAGAAGAAGTAATTAGGGACCTGGGGACCCAAGTTGATAGCAATCTCTCATTTGACAACCATGTGGCTAAAGTGGTTAGAAAAACATTTTATATAGCCCACCTAATCATGAAGGGATTCACATCTAGATCAGGGGAGGTCATCGTGCCTCTTTACTCATCCCTCATCAGGCCCATAATTGAGTACAATGCCCCTTTTGGGATGTACCTTACCAGACACCTGCAGCAACTGGAAAGACCCCAAAACTACCTCACCAAGAGGATCAAAGGGCTCAAACAGATGCCATATGCTGCCTGGTTAAAGAAACTCCAGCTCTACTCAGTGGCATATCGCCTGTTCAGAAGCGATCTGTGCCTGACATATAAAGCCATGTCCAACCCAGAATTATTGGACATGCTGCACCTCAGAAAATCCAAATCCCATCGAGCTACGTGCTCGAGAGACTTGAACCTCAGCAGTGAAATAAATAGGACATGCTGGAGGGACAGATTCATAACCCAGAGGCTCCCTTCACTCTGGAATAAAATCCCAGTCCTGGTTAGGCAGAGTCCCTCATTGACTCTCTTCAAGAGGAATCTTGATGAGTGGATGGGAGATCGTAGGTTTACCCCGGGTATCACTTCTGTGTCACTGTTAGACAGAGGCACAGTATACTAACGTCGAAAAAGAGCATAGCAAAATAAATTTAAAATGGGTGGCGAAAGCCAAACACATTCTGGCTAGGCTTATAAATGCCCTAGGGCAGATAGCCTAGTATGAACCTATGAACCTATGAATAACGACCTCCATTTGTGTCTCACTTGGGTATTTTTCTCTTGGGTTTCCCCCTTCTACAGCTCCATTTAGACTGAGGAACATGCCTCCCAAAGTAGAAATCCAGGGATATTCTGAAACCTAACCCCCTCCATCTGTGTCTCACTCGGGTATTTTTCTCTCGGGTTTCCCCCTTCTAAAGTTCCATTTAGACTGAGGAACATACCTCCCAAAGAAGAAATCCAGGGATATTCTGAAAAATAACCACCTCCATCTGCATGTATGTCCAATACTCTTTGTTAAAGCTTATTTTTTAAGTTGTTTGTATTGCTAACCCACAGTGTGCACACTAGCAGTTCTGCAGCAGTCCCTTTTCCCAACTTTCTCCCCACCAGCTACTTCATTCCCTGTAATAGGTAGATTCTGCATTTTACTTTTCTCAGGAACGCCACTAGGTGGCGATATATTCCAACTCATTGTATTAGGCAATTGTCAATACTTTTTCCCTGCTCCCTGCAGCTCTCAGCCCTGTTGTCCTTTCCCATTGTTGTTTGCACAGTTGTGTCACCTGTTCAATTCTCCTTGAACTAGACCAAACCTTAACTCATACATAACATACCTCCGAGTTTGTCAGTACCTTTGAGTGCTCAACACTGCCTGTATCACTAATTGTTTTTGTTGGTCTCTTCTGCTCTTTCCTCTTTCTCAGCATTGTCTCCTTTTGGGTATTTCACCCACCTCCACACGTTTCACTCAGTCCCCTCACCCTCTCCTCAGCACTGTCTCCCTTTGGATATTTCCCCACCTCCACTCATTTCACTCAGTCCCCTCCCCTCTCCTTCCCCTTCCTCTCCCTAAGTCTGTATCTAGTGGCATTACCTGTGGTGCCATTTCTTTTTAAATTAACATTCCTGCCCCTAGCTCACTGCTGCAGTACCCTGCATTTGTGCTTGCCGGTAAGTTACAGTGCCTGATTACTTTTGTATGTGCTAAACAGCTTTGCATAATATATTTTGGTCTTGCTGCTCTGTTCATTGCTCTGTAGTTACACAGTTATTGTTGCCAGGTCCCATTGTTTGCTCTGTGCCTTACTGACTTGCTCCACTTTTGTTCTATCCCCATCTGTTTTTACTATTTAATTACAAACGCAAGCTGTTTTTTGTCTGAAATTCCCATCCCTGTGGTACTTGCTAAACAGTGTGGAAACTCTACCTGTGCACAACTGGTCAGAACTTCCCTAATTAGTTTGCTTTCCTAATGTGTATGAGCATTTAAATGTGATAACTCACATGCACCTGTGTGGCAAATGCTTACCAGAGTGCTATATTCTTACCCACATCCTCCCAGGTCAGAGCCTACTCATCTAAGCTCACTCTTAAAAGTGTGTGGGCATTTTATGTGTTTAGTTTCTGCTTCTGTTTAGTATTTGGCATTTATGCTTTGCTACCTGCCCTGATTCCTACAATACAGTTTAATAGCGTACCATATTTTCAACAGCATGTAATGTTCAGAGTGTGTCCAGCAGTGCCTTCCTCCCATATAGTGTATTGTAAACTATCTTTCAGCCCTGCTATGATACCATGCACTCAACATGCCTCGGTATTACTAAACGATTCAGTATGATCACCCCTATTAACATAACAGAAGTTTGAGAAATATAAATAGCTTCAATAAATACAGGATCTAAACGCAGTACCATCAATCACTTAATGTTTGTTCCACTAACTAGCTCTTGCAACTAGTGTGGTCAAAGGGAGATATACAGAATATTTTCTACACTAATGCCTTATGTGTGCAATACTTCTGTTGTGGTCACTTCTGGCTGCAAAATGCATTAGCTCCTGCTGTAGTCTGATATTTGCAAAGTGAATAAGCTGCTGTTGTCAGTTCTTATAGAATAACTTGTATTTGTATATGCTGACTGTATAGTGAATAAGTTCCTGCTGTTGTTTGTTCTCCTAGAGCAGCTCAGTTTTGCATTTGCACCCATTGCCTATTGAAATGCATTTAACTGTGCTGCTTCCATCTAATGCTTTTATTTTTCCCTGGAACTGCTCTCCTATTTCCATTCTGAACTGTCTTTCCCTCTTCTTTTGTGCTGTACTTATCACATGTAACTGGATCTCTCCAGCCTATCCTATTACTGCCTCTCTCAGTTCTCCCATGCCTCTATATTAAAGTAGTTCTCTCTCTTTTTCAGCTCGCTCGGGTATTTTTTTCTCAGGTTTCCCCCTTCTATAGCTCAATTTAGACTGAGGAAAAAATCCAAGGATATTCTGAAAAATAACCACCTCCATCTGCGTGTATGTGTAATACTCTTTGTTAAAGCTTATTTTTAAGGTGTTTGTATTGCTAACCCACAGTGAGCACACTAGCAGTTTTGCAGCAGTCCATTTTCTCAACTGTCTCCCCACCAGCCACTTCACTCCCTGTAATAAGTAGATTCTGCATTTTACTTTTCTCAGGAACGCCACTAGGTAGTGATATATTCCCACTCATTATATTAGACAATTTTCAATACTTTTTCCCTGCTCCCTGCAACTCTAGGGCCTGTTGTTCTTTCCCATTGTTTTTTCACAGTTGTGTCACCTGTTCAATTCTCCTTGTATTAGACCAAACCTTAACTCATATATAACATACCTCCAAGCTTGTCAGTACCTTTGAGTGCTCAACACTGCCTGTATCACTAATTGTTTTTGTTGGTCTCTTCTGCTCCTTCTTCCTTCTCAGCTCTGCCTCCTCCATTCGCTCTTCGGGCTCACATTGCTCCCCTACCCTGCCCCCAATTCCCACACACCCCCAGTGTCTCTACTCTTATAATCCCCAAAATCACACCGCCTCTAGCATTCAGCCTATCTGAACAATCCCCACCCACCTCCTCATCCACTAACCCCTCCTGTTTCCACTACCCAAAATCCTCCCCTTACCTATTCTTACCTTCCCTCCTTCCTCATTCTTACTATCAAAGACCTCACACCACTTTACCTTCTGCTAATTCCTTCTCTCTTCTGCACATCCTCACTGCATACTATAATCTTACACTACCATGCAAATCAAACCTACACATACTCTAGCTTTAATATGTGTACCTTTCCGCCTCTGTTGTCTACTCTATCTTATCAGACTATGTGAGTTTTCTTATTCCCCTCTCTATCATACAACTTCAATACATGCCTTAAAAGAATCTCACCTCACAACTTATATCTCTCCTCACCTCTATTACAATAAAGACTCTCTCCTCTTTACTAGAAAGATTCTTCCTGATGTCTGTAATACAATCCCAATCCCTCACAATCCATGCCTCTCCAGCTACCCTACTCTCAACTCCAAATCCAAGGAATCTGAAGACTTTGCCTCCTTCCTGCTCCAGGTAATCTCTATCCTCCTCTCTGGTGACATACATCCTAATCACAGATCCTCAGACAATCATGCTTGTAACCCTAACTTGTCTTCCTCACTCTCTCACCATAAATCTCTCCTTTTTGCTACCATTAACACCCAAAGTGTATGCAATAAACTTCCTAACCTTCATGCCTGGATATCCCATTATCACCCTGACATTCTCTCTATCACTGAAACATGGCTAAAACCCCACATAAAAGATTCCGAAATTGCCCCTCCCAACTACAAGATCATAAGAAATGACAGAACTCTACAGAAAGGTGGTGGAGTAGTCCTACTTTTCTCCATCTCCCTAACAGTAACACCTTTTACCAAGTCTATACCCCAATTTGCAACAGCTGAACTTACCCTGGCCCTTCTAAAAATTAATAGCCATAAAAACATATGTATAGCTGCTCTCTTTATATTCTACCAGGAAATAACATCCCCATTCTTGAAGATATCCTGTCTTGGTTCTCATCCAATATAAACAATGAAACTATACTCCTAGGTGACATAAATATAAACTGGGCTTCTATTCAATCACCTACATCACCTCAGAATATAAACCTATACAACTAAACCAAAATAATTACCTCTCCTAACAGATTTAATAAAGATAACAACTCAGGTAGTATTCTGGACTGGATATTAGTTTCTCACCCCAACTCCATTTCTGACAATGGCACCCTACCCAACTTCCTCAGCGATCATCTCCCTGCCTTTGGTCATCGCTCACCATCCTCCCTCCATCTTCACCACAACTACATAACAACTCGTACCCTAAAAAACTTCAACCCTCTAGCTTTCTCTGACTTGCTAAAACATATGAACTGGAACCCTGTACAAACTCTGCCTCTTGACGACGCTGCTACATACTTCAAAACTACATTCAATAACCTACTAGATAGCTTTGCCCCCCCCCCCCCCCCCAGAACTAAAAGAATCAAAACCAAATCTACCACTTGGCTAACTAAAGCAACTATTACACAAATTACATGCATCTCTGAGATAAATCTTGGAAGCATTACCATAAATCTAAAACACCTAATACCCTTATTGAGTATAAGCAACTTCGTAATAAAGTGAAAAAAACAAATTGCTTTAGACCGAAAGTCCCACTACTCCAAACTTCAAAACAATCATAGATCCAAACCCCCAAAATTTTGCAACAGTATATCTGCCCTCCTTTCCTGGCAAAAAAGACAATCCCTGCCCTGACCCTAACTCTCCAGATCATATCTTAGCCTCCTAATTCAACTCCTTCTTTATTGATTCAATAGCCAAACTCACATCATTTTCCAATAACACTTCTACTCCACCCTCATCCCACACCCTCAACTCTAGTCCCACTGATATCAACATTACTCATCTCCGCCCTTTACCATACAACCCATCTCTCTACACACCATAAAAAACTTCTACTAAAACTAAAATCATGCTCTCATGCCCCAGACAACCTTCCATCTAACTTTCTCAAGCTAGCTGCAGATGGCATAGCCCTTCCCATCACCATACTTATCAACCATTCAATCCAAGAATCCTATGTACCCCTCCTCTGGAAGAAAGCGTTCATTATTCCCCTCCACAAAGGAGGTAATAATACTGAAATCTCCAACTTCCGTCCTATAGCCATCCTGTCCCCTATCTTGAAAGTCCTTGAAAAATGCATGCAGTTGCAACTCCTTCCCTACCTCATAGACAATCAACTTCTTTCTCCAACTCATCATGGATTTAGACCTGGACATAGTACTACCACTGCCCTTCTCTTTTTCCTTGACATCATCAACCACGCCTGAGACTCTGGCAACATTGTACCTAACCTTCTCCTAGACTTATCAAAGGCCTTCGATACTGTTTTCCACAAACATTCCTTGTCCAAACACTCTCTTCTCAATCTCTCCCCCTCCTCTATTAACTGGTTTTCCAGTTACCTTTCTAATAGACAACAAGCCGTCAAGTGGAACAGAAATACCTCTTTCTTCCTTCACACCCCAACAGGAGTTACACAAGGCTCAATACTAGGTCCCTTACTTTTTAACATCTTCATTAATAATTTTCATCAGTACATTCCTAATACCAAACTTATCTAATACCCAGACGATTCCACCATAATTTGCTATGCTCAATCCCTCCCCAAACTCAAGCAACTAACACAAGATGCCTTCTCTTGTACCGAGACTTGGATGCTGAATAATTACCTTGCTCTTAATGCATCCAAAACCAAAATCATGATCTTTATTCCATCTAAAAACACCTCTGTCGATAAAAATTCCTGTTCCATAGTCAGTCAGAATATGCTTCCCATTGAAATTCTCACCCATACAAAACGTCTAGGTATTATCATTGATGAACATTTAAAGTTTGACATTCATATAGAAACTAGTATTAAGAAAACACATCAAAAGTTTGGAATGCTGTATTGTCACAGCCATTATCTCACTCCCTCATCCAAACATATACATTCTATTTCCCACCTCATCCCCTCTCTCTTGTATGTTGCCCCTCTTCTCACCAACCTTCAATCCTCCCTAAAGTCAAAACTGTCATCCTGCTACAATAAAATCTCTAAGTTTGCTACTGGGACCAAATATTCCTACCACCACTGTGATGCACTCCACTCCTTGAACTGGCTGAAACTCCCCCAATATCTCTCTTGCATTCAGCTGCTAACTGCTCACAAACTCATTTTCAAACCCTCTAACTGCCCTTCCCTCTCCTCCTTACTCACCTTACATCATTCTGACAGACTACTCAGGTCCAGTAACCAGAACCTCCTTGAAGTGTACAAACCCTTACG
Organism: Protopterus annectens; assembly: GCF_019279795.1. Classification (NCBI taxonomy): domain Eukaryota; kingdom Metazoa; phylum Chordata; order Ceratodontiformes; family Protopteridae; genus Protopterus; species Protopterus annectens. The sequence continues at coordinate 217,714,562 of NC_056740.1, forward strand.
CTCACCTGGGCAATTCAAACTGTCTTTCTCCCTTGCTCATCTATGGAATTCACTTTTCTCCCACATTCAAATCACTCCAAATCACTCCAGCTTCAAGACCATGCTCCATTCCCGTCTATCTTCTCAGTGGGAATGCTCATGCTCTCACCCCACCTGACCCCCTCTATATCATTTCTGCTCACCCTTCCTTTTTTTCTCCTTTCTCATAAATCATCCTAGTGACTCCCTTCATTTCATTTCCACTTCCTCTCCCTTTTTTCCTTTCTCATAACTCATTCTAGTCACCTCTCACTGTTCTGCTCTCCTTCTCAAATTCTTCCTCCCTCTCACCTCATGAAACTTTGAGTGCATAAGTGCCTGCACTCCAAATTATACTTATGTACTCCAAAATACTTATGTTTTAATTTTGTTCAATACTATGTTACAACACCTTCCTCAAATGTTATTATTCTGTCTTTTATATTACTGTCTTGCTCAAATGCTATTATTCTTCTATATTACTGTGTTTTAGTAGTTTTTGAAAATATATTGTACTTGTTAACTTTGCTAACTTTGTTGACATTAGCTTTGTAATAATTGTATATGGAGCTTTTCTCCCCGGGCCTCCATTGAAAATGGGCTCATTCTGGACCAATGGACTTTCCCAGTTAACAAACTGCAAATAAATAAAAATAAAATAATGCCTACAATGCACCGGGATTGAACAGTGCTGTGAATTAGAAAGCTGTTTTGCTTAGAAAATTTTATTATGATAAATGTAAATAATGGTTTGCAAAAATGTTTTTTAACAACAATAACATGTTTTGCAAACAGTTTTTGTTTTTAAGTGTACAGTTGTTTTACTTTTAGGACTTAATTGTCGTTATTAATCAATTATTATACGATGTATTTGATTGGTTAGAATTTTTTGAATGTTACTATATCAGATTTGAATGAATAGTAGAGTTTATTCTGATGAAGGCTTCTGTAGAAGGTTGAAAGCGCTTAATCTCAGTGGAATAAAATGTATTAGGATCATCCAGTGGTGTCTTTTTGTTTTTTTGTTTTCATCATAGTGTTTTTGTTTTATAATGCCGATTTCCTACCTGCTCTACAATGAAGGAACATTCTTCTTTGTTTGGATATCATATTTTCCAAGCTAAGTAATAAGTAGTTATTCCTGGTATTGACCTCTTTTCTAAGGAATGATACATCCAAAGTTATTTCCAGTTCTTTTTTTTCAAAAACATTAATATATCCATATTAGATCCCCCTCTTTTAATTCTAAAACAAAGTGAAAATAGATTTAGAGACGACAATCCACAATAGTAGCTTATTTGCCAACCCACTTATTTTCCTGTCGAATGTCTTTTGAATTCTTTCCAGCCTTTTAATGTCAGGATATGAATGAATACAAAATCTGACCCCATATTCCATAACTGTTATTTTTATGAATTCATACAGCATTCTCAATACACCGAGTACACCCCTTGAGTACCTTGTTTCCCATTGGCCCTTTTTTTCAATTATAAAGGAATTCCCAATACTATTCTAGCATGTCCAAAGGTCAGTTGTCAATCTTCTCTCTGGTCCAGCTGGTGAATCTGGGAATCTTGAGGCAATGTTACAACTGCCTCATGTACACAGACAACTCTCTCCTCCTCCCAACAAATTCCAACACATGTGAGAGATGCAACCATATAGCCAAACTGGAGGCTAAGCTCTCTCAACTCAGTACTGGTGTAACCAGTCAGGAGGAGAAGGAAACCACACTCACTACAATTCCAGTCTCACATAGACCTACCACGACAGCAAACCAAACACATAAACACACAAAAATATACTCGGAGGCTCTAAATAAAAATCTGCCTAAGCAGCAGAGACCTCCAAAGCAGACACCCAAGCAACCGCTACCCCAAAACAAAACACGTGCAACACATAGCTCACAAAGCCAGTGTGCCGAACAGTCACAGCCCTTAAGGCTAAACAACACACCTGATACACTTGTAATAGGTGACTCTATCGCCAGGCACACTGATATCCCGCTCACCAGGCTGAACAAGGAGAAGGTCACGGTGAGCTGCCTGTCGGGTGCTAGGATCCGCCACATAACACAAGCACTCAGGTCACTCCAAGGCAAGTACAAATATGACTCAGTCATTGTCTATGCTGGTGTTAATGACCTGAGATGTACCTCTCTGGACTACATGAAAAGAGACATAGAGGAGCTCTCTGAGCATGTAGCCCAGGCCGGTATGACCCTGACCTTGAGTAGCATCTTACCCTCACCAAGAATGATGCCACAATATGAAGACAAGATGATCAATTTCAACAATTGGCTTAAGTATTGGTGCCATTCAAAGGGGATCCAATGCCTGTCAGCCTGGGATGACATGCTCGACAAGCCATGATGCTTCGCTAGGGACGGCTTGCACCTGTCACCCCTGGGCTTTCAGATATTGGCAAAGGTGTGTCTTTTTTAGGCAAGGCTCAAAAGACAAACCCACCTCCATAGGTATCACAAGGGATAAGAAACTAAGAGTAATGCTACTCAATGCCAGAAGTCTAAACCTCAAGATGCACGCACTCGAAACTCTTCTTAGCATAGAGAACATCGATATCTGTGCAGTAACAGAAACCTGGTTCAAGGCTCCCGAGAGCACCCCAGCACTACCAGGTTATACCTCATACCATGCTTTTCGGCCCCAAAACTTGGACCGAACCACAAAAGGAGGGGGAGTATCAATATTTGTCAAAGATACCTACACCTCCAGATTGGTGGCACAGCACGAAGCATCAGAGACTATCCATGTGCAACTAACAGTGGGTAAAACTGCTTTCCAGTTTATAGCCTGCTGCAGACCACCCTCCCAAACCCAGGAACCCCACTCGGCCTTCCTGAGAACACTGGAAAATATGAAGGTCTCTACAAACACCATTATACTGGACGACTTCAACTACCCAAACATAGACTGGGAGCATTACTCTAGCTCCAACACCCTAGCCCAAAGGTTCCTAGAATTTATAAACTCAAATGCTATGGAACAACTTGTTACCACTCCCACAAGAGGGGAAAACATACTGGACCTGATCATCACCAACATGGGGACTCTATGCTCCAGACCAGAAGTGTATCCCTCACTGGTAAGATCAGACCATAAACTAATCTCACTGGATATTCACATCCCGACCGCACCCCCTGCCCAGAAAACCACAGTGAAAAACTTCTCTAAAGCAAATTTCACACTCCTCAAAACCAAGGTGGAATCCTTCAAAGCCCCCAGGCCTGTGGAAAATACGTCCCAGACTGCAGAATCCTTTATAAACGCATTCTATGAACACCTTCAGGAATGCATGGATCATGCAATCCCAAATAAAACCAAGACCCAATTCTCCAAAGGCAGACATCCTGCCTGGTGGACCCCAGCCATAAACAAACTATACAATAGAAGGAGGAAGCTACTACATGATAGAGCAAAATCCCAAAAAGGGAAGGCATCTCTGATCAGTATTAGAAAAAAACTACGGGCAGTCATAAAATCATCTAAGGCCAGCTTCGAGAGAAAAATTGCACAGGACACTAAGGATAAGCACAAGGCTTTCTTTAGTTATGTTAGGAACCTGGGTGGGAATTCCAAGATATGCTCAGAATTAGTCCAAAATGACAAAAAATACACTGAACCCATAGACATTGCCAACATCCTAGCTGACAGGTTCAGCGCAAACTTCTCCCCCCGCTCCCCACTAAAAGGGCAAATATCTATCCCAGCAGAGTGCTGCCCCCCTGACATCTCAGATGCTCAGGTAAGAGCCGCCCTCTCCAAAGCAAAAAACACAGCATCAATGGGACCAGACGGTGTCCTGGGCTGCGTCTTACATGAACTCCAAGAAGAGCTAAACCCAAACATAAAACTACTGTTCGATCTCAGCCTTACTACAGGATATGTACCCAAAGAGTGGCGTACAGCAACAGTGGTCCCTCTCCACAAAGGTGGTGCCTCAACGGATCCTGGAAACTATCGCCCCATAAGCCTGACTAGCTTGGTCTGCAAAGCTATGGAAAGGATCATCATGTACCTCATAAATAAAGATATTGGGGACCTACAGACACTGGATCCTACCCAGTTCGGCTTTGTTAAGGGCAGATCCTGCCTCTTAAACCTGGTCGATTTCTTAGAAACAGTCACCAAGGCCATTGACGAGGGGAAGGTGGTCCACACAGCCTACCTGGACCTCGCAAAAGCCTTCCATACAATACCCCACTTGGGCATTATAGATAAGCTCACCAGCTTAAATATAAACCCCTATGTCACTAGATGGGTTGCAAACTGGCTCAAGGACAGAACCCACATGGTTAGAATTGCTGGAGCCATGTCAGACTCCAAACCAGTTACAAGTGGCATCCCACAAGGCTCAGTCATGGGACCTCTCTTGTTCGGTATATATTTCTCGGAGGTACAGGCCAACACGGAAGGACTGTGGCTGACCAAGTTCGCAGATGACTGCAAACTGGGTGCCATAATCGACTCTCCAGCTGACACAAGCATCCTCCAAAGGGGCCTCATAGAAACAGACAACTGGTGCCAGAGCCATGGCCTCAAGCTAAATGTCAAAAAGTGTATAGTCATCCCCTTTGGCAAAAACAAAGTGCCCACAAATTACCACATAGGTAGTAATCCATTAAGTACAGAAGAAGTAATTAGGGACCTGGGGACCCAAGTTGATAGCAATCTCTCATTTGACAACCACGTGGCCAAAGTGGTTAGAAAAACATTTTATATAGCCCACCTAATCATGAAGGGATTCACATCTAGATCAGGGGAGGTCATTGTGCCTCTTTACTCATCCCTCATCAGGCCCATAATTGAGTACAATGCCCCTTTTGGGATGTACCTTACCAGACACCTGCAGCAACTGGAAAGACCCCAAAAGTACCTCACTAAGAGGATCAAAGGGCTCAAACAGATGCCATATGCATATTAAAGAAACTCCAGCTCTACTCAGTGGCATACTGCCTGTTCAGAGGCGATCTGTGCCTGAGATATAAAGCCATGTCCAACCCGGAATTAATGGACATGCTGCACCTCAGAAAATCCAAATCCCATCGAACTACGCGCTCGAGAGACTTGAACCTCAGCACTAAAATAAATAGGACATGCTGGAGGGACAAATTCATAACCCAGAGGCTCCCTTCACTCTGGAATAAAATCCCAGTCCAGGTTAGGCAGAGTCCCTCATTGACTCTCTTCAAGAGGAATCTTGATGAGTGGATGGGAGATCATAGGTTTACCCCAGGTATCACTTCTGTGTCACTGTTAGACAGAGGCACAGTATACTAAACTCGAAAAAGGGCATAGAAAAATTAATTTAAAATGTGTGGCGAAAGCCAAACACACTCTGGCTAGGCTTATAAATGCCCTAGGGCAGATAGCCTAGTATGAACCTATGAACCTATGAACTGAATCCCCTAGATGCAGTTATTCTTAATAGTGGTCTTTAAAAAAAAAATATTTTTCTTATACTGTTTACATCCCCTTCAAAGTTCATCCTATTATTTACCTTTATTCCCATTGAATTCAACACAGTGTTCTATGCCGTAGTAATTTAAGCTATAGGAGTATGCCAGGTTTTCCTCTGCTACATGCATGTCATATTTGCTGTAATTAATAATTGAGTTCTATGCCATTGCTATATGCCCAGTCATATAGTTTGTCCTAATAATGTTCTAAGATTTTCTGATCATGAGTAGAAGCTGGAAAACTTGTAATTTTAGCATCATCTGAAATTTGCCTAGTCAGCATTTTCAAATAAAGGAAATGACATGGATACATGAAATAGAAAGGGTTCCAATTTCGATGTGGCACAAGGCTCTTTGGACGGACGGACATAAACACACAAATATTTGCTGATATACACATAACTCTTCTAGGTAGTGGTAAAATCAGTAAACAAATCATTATTTTTCAAAAATAAGACATATCATGAATTACTGAGTATCTAGACCCCTATAATCTCAAGGAAAATCCGGCAAGATAAAGACTTTGGACTACTACTCATTATAGCGTCAACAGTCAAGTCCAATTATCACATCATTGCCAACTGCAGAACCTCTTATGTATCTCGTACTGCCCATGACACCTATTTCAACAGACTAGACTCCCTAACTATTAAACTTAACATTGTCATCCAGTAAGATTTAAACTACCCATCCATAAACTGGTGAATGTACACCACAAACATCAAACAGGCACAGTAATTCCCTAACTTTGATGCTAACTCTCTTGACCATTTGGTACCCTTTCCTTGACCTGGTCCTCACTAACATAGCTTCCCTTGTAAACCTACTCAGTCTTAGCTTCTGCACTGAATAAATACCTAAGGCTTGGAGAATAGCAATAGTGGTGTCGCTACACAAAGGTGTTCCTTTTACTGACCCTGAAAACTGTAGACCAATTAGTCTCCCCAGCATTGTTTGTAAAACAATTGAATGCATCATCACGAAACTTATCAATAAAGATAAAGGGAGCCTACAGCCTCTCAACTCTAATGACTTTGTGAAAGGAAGGTCTTAAGTTCATAGGTTCATAGGCGGTTACTAAGCTAGTGGCCCTAGGGCCCTTACAAGCCTAGCCATGATAATCTGTAGCTGCCTCAGTTGTCCTTGGTTAGATGGATGTAATTCCACAGAGTGAGTCTATCATAAACACCAACTACCCCTGCCCTTGACAGACATATGTGTCATCCCTGGGGTGAATTTGTGGTCGCACTTGAATAGGATTAGTGAGGAACTCTGCTTCGCATTAAGTGGAAGTTTATTTCAGATTAGCGTCAATCTCTGGAGCTATATCTGTCTCTGCAGAATGTTCTATTAATGGCACAGGCTAGGTTAAGATCCCTAGAGTGAGTGACTCTTGTGCCATTTGACTTGCAGGTGTGCAGCATATCTATCAGGGCAGGGTCAGAGACTGCCCTGTAGGCCAGGCAAAAAAGCTCTACTTGTATCAAGATTATGTCATCCCAGATGGTACTCAAACCCACAATTCCTGGCTTAGGAAGCCATACCTTATCCATTAGGCCACTAGAGTCTGACAATCCATTGAAATAACTTGACTGGGAATCAAACCTGGGCCATGGCAGTGAGAGCACCAAATCCTAACTACTGGACCTGCAGGGATAGTCTATTAAATCTAGTAAACTTCTTTGAGAAGTTAACTGAAGCACTGGATAATGCTCAGAGTGTGCGCACTCAACACCTGGAATTGGCTAAGGTCTTTGATATTATCCCACATTCTGATATTATTGATATATTCACCACTGAAATATTAACCCTTACTTAAGCCACTAAATATCTAACTGGCACAAAGGTGCAAGACATACAGTCATTGTTAGTGGTACAGTCTCCACAAAAAGGCTGGTCATAAGAGGTGTCCCATGGTTTCCTGTATTGTGTACACTCTTGTTTAACATATACTTCATTGTTGCCCAAGTGGATGTCAAGGGTTTCTGGCATACAAAGCTTACAGATTACTGTAACTCATTTCTATCATTAATGTTAATCATTATCTCCAGCAGATAGCTATATCACAGAAGAAAGACTAGCCTGCACTAATTCCTGGTATTAGGACTATGGAGTCCAGCTAAATCCAAAAAGATGCAGTATTGTACTATTTAGGAAGCATGAACATCCCTGCACCAACCACATAAAGGATACCCTCCTCAAATATGACATCATTATTATAGGCATTGGCACATTCATGGACAATGAACTTTCCTTTGACCACCATGCAGCAAGAATCATCAGGAAGCCTTCTATTTATCCCAACTAATTACTAAAGGTATATCCTGCAGAGCCAGACACGTTATTGCCCCTTCTATTCCTCTCTTATTTGACCCATAATGGAGTATAATTTCTTCTTTCACATATACCAAACCACACGTTATACAACATTAGAAACCTCAAGGATTTCTGAGCAAAACAATCTTGGATATAAAGTCTTTAAGATACACAAGGCATTTGAAAGCTTTAGCACTATACTCTGTATCCTTCTGGCTCTTATGTGACAACTTTCATTTATCATGTAAGGCAACACAGGACCCAAGGCTGTTAGACCTCTTATATACTCAAACTTCTGATGATGCCACCAGCACCTATGATAAAGACCTAAACCTCCTAAGAAATATTAAAAGAACCTGTTGACAAGATAGATAACTCTACTGAATGAAGCACCTAATTATTGAATAAGCTCCAATTTCTTGTTAAATGAAGCAGCTCCCTCTGTTTAAAGTCTGCCTTGATAAGTATATTCAGATCCTTAAATTCACTCCAGGGCTGTCCACACAGACTGTTCTAGGCAGGGGAGCTAGTAGTAGGAATTACAGTGTCTGGGATCATAAAGGTCTACTGGACTGATTGCCTAGTACAAATATTTGAGCCAATATTGTGTCAACTGTATATTCTCACATTATAAAAATATTTACACACTGCAAAATATTCTTATTGAAAATAATTAGAGCCAATTAATTTCTATAGCTTTTACTGTGGGCATGAAACTCATGATTAAGTTTTCCTTTTCATTACAGAAACAACGGGGTTCTGTTTCAATGCTTTTATGTTTTTTTCCCTCTGTAAGACACTGTGATAAAGCATTTTGATAAACTTTAGCAGAGTGCAACATTTTGCTAAATCGTTTGGCTGGGATTCATAGACAAATTGAATAGTGTGCACTGGGGACTTGTACTGGAATCAGCCACACAGAGACTGGTACAGGCAGATAGTGATTTATGTTGCCACATTATGCTCCAGTGCAGTATGTCTAAATGTGCTACAAAATATTAATGCAATTGGCAGTATAATAACTTGCAAATTATATGACCCAAAATAAAATCCTAATGTTATTAAAATGTATGCAAGTCAAACGTAGTCATAATTCAGTTATCTGTAGAGAAAATTGTGCAATAACTGTGCACCTGACTGTAAAAATCAAAGCATGCCAAACATTTCTTCACTGCATGTAGCAAAAATGCTTAGAGTTATAGCAGGCATTGTGCAACAACATAGTACAACAGTTTCCACCAGTATGTATGAGGTGCCATCCACCAACAAAGTATATAGCGTCAGAGTATATAGCATCATCTGCAGTCCAGCAAATGCTGTTATACTGATCAAGAGATTATTGATCACATTAGTAACTGATCTGGAGATTGTATGAGGTCATGGCAGGCATGTGTCACTGAAATTTGGAATCAATAGGAATGTGTGGCCTTCCCATGCCTGTGGAGACCAAGTTATGTTAGTGCTTTCTATGCTAACTACAGGGACATTTCAGAGGGCCATAGAAACTTTTGGGTATTTCAAAAGCCTCTACCTAAGGAATATTCAACAAGTTTCTCAATAGAATGTTTCTGCATGTGGATGAGCGTATATGATTTCTTGTACATCACAGGAGATAGACCTAGCAGGATGAGTGTTTTCTGGAATATCACCCACCTCCCTGAGATATTGAGCACCATATTTTGCACATATGTAGCAATACAGGACCCACCCTGGCCCACAGTCACAAAGGTACATGGATGGATGACCATGCCATGAAATACAAGGTAATGTGTGACATGAGTGGAGTAATAACCAGTTTGTCCACACAGGATCTCGGCCCTTTGAATGATTCACTATCCTGCACGTGTCAACCATATTACCATTTCCTGCATACTGAAATCTTACAGTGCTATCTAATTGGTTAGTGCAGGCACTGTGGCTAAGTTTAATGTACATGGCTGAATATCTGCTGTGTACATATATAGTAATCCCTCACATTTGTACTGTTTTCCAGGTGATACTGGATATTTACCGGAAACTCTACTTTTGACACAAATGCAGAACCCACAGAGTGTTGTTGAACACAAACCCACAACACTATAGAGCATGCACTCAGCCTGCTCAGAGATGATTTCTACTGACCTGACAGTATGATCCTGCCACACCCCACAGCATGTTCTTAACATGTTGCATGTTCCATAATACGGGGATGAGACATCCAGGATATTGGCAAAGTCAGACCATGCATGCACATGCCCAGCAGAGAAAATGCAGCAACACCATCATCTAATTAGAGAGTGATGGAACAGCAACAACAGATAGCCACACACTCACCCCCTGGATAATGATGAGCACAGCACATGACAGTGCAAGTCAAACAGTGACAGCTAGTTCAGATTTACAAACTCTGGTGAGCACACAGTGATAGTACAGTATCACACAAATCAAACATGATGCATGCATTGTAAATACCAGGCTTTGATGGGCAATGCTTGGTTGAGCCACATTGTGTTTCAGATATTCTCACATTTACTGTACAGGAGAGAGGGTGGAGTAGATCGCAATCAGTGTACAGGTGGCTAGATACACAACAACACATATAGTCTAGTTACATTGGGGTAGGGTGTATCACAAGAGTCTGAGAAGGGAGTCTCAAGGCAAGGGTACTGTCTGTCATACACATTATACATATGTAATGGGGAGGGGCCCAGCTATGTAACCATGGCCTGATGAAGTGACAGGAGTCCTATAGTTCAACTCCTCCTGTAGTGTGTTTGGGATGCCATCATGTGACTCTGATTTATGGTCATTATCCTAATTTGTGGCAATGAGACTTGTGGTTTCCATTGACAGTGAATGGTATGCGACTGTGAGATTGTGAACTGGATGAGGTCCACTGATGAGGTGTCCTATGAAAGGAGTCTGAGTGTAGTGGCTACCCATGATGAGGAGTGGCAAAGTTTGGCAGACATCCATCTGCAAGTGAGGACTGTGTACACTGTGAAGGCTCCCTACATTGCTATCCTCAGGCATACCCTGCTTGAGCACATCTGGTAAATACATTCCTTGACCTTGAACAACACTGACAGTGTGTGCAGTGATAGTGGCAGTGGCAAAACTTTGCATGGCAGTGGACAAGAAAGAGGTGTATACCCCTACAGACCTCATAGTCCAATCATTGCTGTCTAACTGATCTCATTGTCCTCACAGAAACCACACAACACAGCAGTAAAGTCCATGCTGGCCTGGATTGCTGCGGATTCTGATGAAAGATACTATGGCACATCTGCTAATTGATCCCGAGTGCCACCTACCTGAGACAAGTGATGACATTGTGCACCCCTGCAAAGCTGTGAAATGGGTATACCCAATTCAGATACAGTGTGTGTGTGTGTGTGTGTGTGTGTGTGTGTGTGTGTGTGTGTGTGTGTGTACATCTGCTGCTACAGCACTGATGGTTGGAGGTATGGAAGATCTCTCCCATAGTGGAGATGATGATCATTCACACAATACAGCTGTATGTTCTTGTGGTGAGGCCACGTCTTCATCTTGTATTGGGAGTAGATGTTCACCCAGGACAGAGACACAGTGTGACAGTATCATCAGATTGTGACTTGGATATCTTTGTTTCATGGCCCCAGCATAGGGGCAAATACCAGCCTATTATTGTGCCCCAGTTACTATAGATGTCATTGTAGCAGTGCTGTCCCTGTAAATACCCAACAAAAGACACCAGAATGAGCATGGGTACTAGTGCCAAAAGTGTGCCTCTGTGGCACACAGACTACAGGTATCCAATCAAGATAAACACACAAACCCAGCATACATCTGCTGTAATATTGGCATGGCTGAATACCTGATCTACCTAAAAACAATACAGTGACAACAGTTGCTTTGTTTAGCCTACAGTGTATAGAAATCTGGTGTAAGAGGTACATTATCTGCTGAGATATGTAGGTGGTGGGTTCTTCTTAATATTAGTATCCACTCCATTAGGGATAATATCAGAACCAGAATTCTTCTGCAGGGACACCAAAACTCCTCTGGCTCTGTCAGCCTGCTGAGCCCAGGCAGCCCCCTTATGCCCTCCCCCCTCAGCTGGTATGGAACACATCTTTGTTTTGGCATGGTGTAGTATGCCAATAACCTGATTAGGACACTGCTGTAAAATCTGATTACATGCCTCATGGAGTTTACTTCATGGACCACTTTCTGACACACCTAATCATATAGAGGCTGCTCTTCACCCCCCCCCCCACCAACAGGCACCATCTGTGTCCTTTTACTAGGACATAATTTTCAGCAGAGCTGAAATTGTTCAGCTTCTTCCATCTACCTCATCGTCCAGACAGCCAGACATTTGTGACCACATGACACAGGCTATAGACTGTATACTATCGGGACTGGAAACATGCCAGATATAAAGACAGGGTCAATTTCTTAGACAATTCTATAAACTAAATGGAAAGGTGTGGGGATAGGCTTTGTGAGAGATAAAGGAAGAAACATTTGAATGCATTCAGTAGGTAGAAGTGATAACAATGTATGTTTAGGTAATGTAGTCATCCCTACTGTGCTATAGCTTCACCATAGTACACTCGGATGAGGAACATGTGGAGGCATATGGCTGCTCTGCTCACAACACATGCATGCCAAATATAAAGACGGGGTCAATTTCTTAGACAATTCTATAAACTAAATGGAAAGGTGTGGGGATAGGCCTTGTGAGAGAGAAAGGAAGAAACATTTGAATGCATTCAGGAGGTAGAAGTGATAACAATGTATGTTTAGGTAATGTAGTCATCCCTACTGTGATATAGCTTCACCATAGTACACTTGGATGAGGAACATGTAGAGGCATATGGCTGCTCTGCTCACAACACATGCATTAGACAGGTCAGAATAACACACATTGGTTTACAAAATCCATTGAAAAGGCTGGAGAAACAGACAAATGCAAGTTCTGTAAAAAAAGATTTGGAAACAGTTGCACATATTGTTGCAATTTATAATACACTCATGGCAGAGGGGCTGTACACTGAAAGGCACAATAATATAGTAAGACTGTTGCACTGGAGATTGTGAAAACACTACAATATAGAACTGTCTGAGAAGCACTGAAAACATTAACCATAAAGTATTATCGAAAATGATGGTGTATATCACATGGTTTCACATATTACCAGCAGTTCAAAAAATCGATGCAAGAAAACCAGATACAGTAGTCCATGAAAAATAGAGAAAATTAGCACTGATCACTGAAACTGCTACTTCCAGTGATTACCATGTCTTAAGCACAGAGAGACAGAAAGCCATAAAATAATAAAATATCACGGTTTACAGGCAGAAATGAGAGGAATGTGGAAGAAAGATTCTCAGGCGGTTCTAATAGCAATAGGAGCAATGGGTCTAATAAAAAAGAATTTACAGTCGTACTTAGATATGCTACCAATACATGTAGCCTCATATGAATTACAGTTTGAGGCAATTCTGGGCACATTACAGATGCTGAGAAGAACAATCTTGTCAAACATCAGAGACTTAAACAGTATTAATTTCATGAACTCTAATTGTACCAGTTTACAAAAGGAATCGATTTCCGTTATGGTATTAGAAATCAGAAGACTTGGAGAAATTAACCTGAGACACCATAACAGTAATAGGCATATACAGTGACAGATTGTCCAGATATATGGGCTACATTTTTGCTAGCATCTTCAGTAAACATTAGATACATGCAATCGCACATATTTTTGTTGTTAGCTATTTCTGTAGTGAATCTCAGTGGAAGGATACACATCCTTAGGCAGAGAACAATCTTCCACACACTTTCACAGCACTGTATGTCATCTGAGACTGCCTATAGAATCAAATGGTGCTTCTATTCCTCCTAATATTGCTGCTCAATTATGCAATATAGCTTCACAAATCTTTCTGAATTAGCCTACAAAATGGTAGAGTGCTTCTAAAACCGTGTAAGTTTGTACATATTTACATGGCTCGTAGGCAAATTAGCACAAATAAAGAATAACCAGAGAACTCCAAAGTGCCAAAAAACAAAAATTTAAAAATGCTAAAACCTATTCATTAGTTAAATTGAAAAATTCCTAGAAAGCATATAATTATGAAGATTATAGTTTGATTTTTCACACATAAAATAGAATGAAGTGATAACAGGATAACTAAATGGAATAAAAACTATGTTTAAATTATTGCCTCATGTTCAAAGCATTACATTTAAAGATAGATTTTAAATTCAAATTCAACACAAAAAGTTTTAACTTGGTTAGTGTTTGCTAAGACCTCTATTAGATGAAGGAACAGCCAAGTCCTTTCTTCATTATCAGTTAAAATATAATCAGAAATATTAACACCACCCATCAGTCATACCTCTGCAATGCTAAGCGACTTCGGTTGTATGGTTAACAACACCCATCAGTCATACCTCTGCACTGCTAAGCGACTTCGGGCGTATGGTTAACACCACCCATCAGTCATACCTCTGCACTGCTAAGCGACTTCGGGTGTATGGTTAACAACACCCATCAGTCATACCTCTGCAATGCTAAGCGACTTCAGGTGTATGGCCCCATGTATTCGCCTCTTTCTTTTCCTCTGCTTCTTCCCCTGCTTTGAAACGGCTCCTTGGACTTGAGTTTGACTCTAGCAGCTGTATGCTCAGCTGTAGTGGTGAGCATAAAATATTGGACTCATTAATCTTTTTTCACTTGATATATGCATATTTATGTGTTTAATGAATATTTATTCTCAGCATACTGTTATTTTAAATATTAGAGCTTTCTGAAATGTTTAATGAATTGTTTTCTGATTAATTGCTTAAGTGATATAGTATTTAAATGAGTCTGTGCTGTTATTGATTTGTAACTTTGAAAAAGAACAAGTCTCAAAGAATTTGTTGCTTTTCAATAAATTTTGATACTCTGTGGTTTGGAGTTCCCTGGTCATTCTTTCTTTGGGATAATCTGCTTTTGTTGAGCTCCATTTGGTTGAACCTCTTTTTTGTTGGTCTTATAGGCAAATTAAGTCAGAAGAAATGTACTATAAGACAGAGCCTGCTTCCTATGCTTCCATCTTGGTGCTTATGGCAGTGATCTTATGCTAGAAACCTATACACAGAGATGTGACACATTACTTGACAGGTAGCCATGCTACAGAAATTACATAATAGGCATGATTCACATATTGGGATTTTGTTCCTTATGAAAATGACCCTATTTTCAGAGATGTGGAAGAATGCTTCTGTTAGTGCATACCAGAAACTGTCTGCACAATGTGTGAAGGAGATCAACATTATACTTCATCTCCTGCATGGCTAGTCTGGAAGAGCCTGCTAGCACCTTTGGTGGTGCATTTAAGAAAGTGGATGCCTATAATGACCAAGATATGGTGTCATCCTCAGTTACAGGTGTCTCTAGGAGGGGGAAGAGCACAGGCATCATGTTGATGACCTGTGGCACAGGAACCCTGATAATATCCCTACATGGGAAGAAGAGGTTAGGCAACAACAGCCTGAATGGCATGCTGAGTATTTTTTTATATTTTTTTATTTTACATCCTATTTTAAATTGGACCTTTTGATTCTACCAGTAAGTATTTTGCCCTTTTCATCTTAAAAATTAGGTCTGCTGCTGTCTTGACCTTACTTACTAATGGGAGTTGTTCTTGGTGGTTGGACTGCACACATTATGCCTCCTTCATTTCATGTGGGATTTTGCAGGGGCCTTTTCTGAGCTGGGGTTAAGCTGCACCATCTCACAGTGACTACACACTACCTGGAATGTCACCATGCTTACCTGTGCCATATTCTGTTTACATATTTCATTATATCTGCAGGGAACAGGCTGCCTATCATACAGCTAAAATTTAATAATGGATTTGATCTGTTGTTCTAGCATCCTGTCTTAGAGTATTTTTGGTTTTCTAATATGCCCTTTCTCTTTCAAGATGAGCAGGGCATAATGCAAATCATATTGCTTTCTGCAGGAAGCAGAAGAGCCCTGTGGTCAGCTATGGATAGTTCCCTTCACAAGTTCTGACATCTCTGTTAAAGATATTCAGTCCAATGTCAGTCCAGATCTACTTATGTCTAGCTTCAAACTTTGTCTCCTGACCTTAGGACTGGATAACAGATTTGCTCCATGGGTAACTGCAGTACATCCAACTTCTGCTGAGGTTGTGGTTTTGGTCCATGAGAGATAGGTCTGGGAGTTCCTTAATGAACGGGGGCTCTGGCCTTTCATAGACATCCCACCTGCATTGTTTGAGGTGGCCCAGCTACAGCTGGAGCAAGTAGTAGAGAGCACAGTTGGGTATGGCCCAGTTCAAAATCTTATGGCGTGGACTGAAGATTTGTTTGACCAGCTGGACCCTACCACTGGGTTACTAGAGGAGGGCTTAGAAAAGAGATGGCTTGCCAACTACTTGTACCCTGCTCTATCCTAAGCCATATGCAATTCTTTCCTCCTATGTCACACCACATACCCTGTGAATTATCCATCCTTCTCCCTCACTATTTGTCTACCCTTTGTTTGTCTCTATCCATCCTATCTCCCCATACTAGTGTGCACTCTTCTACCTTACTTGTCTGTGCTGTACAGTTTTTGTCTGTTTGCCTCTGTCCACTATATTATCATGATTACTCTATCACTCTTCACCTTCTTCCATTCTATTCCTGTAAAGAAAAATGTGTCCCTACCCACCTCCAAAATGTTGCCCATCTTCTATATATTGTGCTTTTCAGTTTGATCTTACTTTCCTGTGCACCCCTTTTCCTTCCATTTTTGCATCTAATAGGTATCCACATAAGCAGCATCATATTAACACAGCTTCAAATATTATTTAGTTTCAGAGCTATTTGTGGTGGCTGGTGCTAGCCTGCTGAGGATTATAGTAATGAGCACAGACCCACTGCTACAAGCACTGCTTGATATTGAGATATATTAATCTGAATTCATGTTATCTGTTCATCTGAGATAGCACAATGTAGTGTGCAGCCACTCTATGGATTGTGCCTTGAACTTTGCTGCATGTATTTCATTGCATCACTGTGTCAGCTTGCACAGTTTCATTGCATTGCATTGCTAGGTCCACTTGCATAATTTATTTTTTGCCTCCATTGCCTGCTAATACATTACCCCTCTTTTGGACAATTGCATCATTTGATCCCCATCGTCAGAGTTAGAAAAAAATAGGGCATAATTCAGGGGTGGTATAAGATTTTTTTCTTTTTGCCCATCACTGCACATACATATATGGGTGAGGTTACATGCACATGTCTGTGCATTCGGATGATCTTGCTGGGTGGACCATCCTCTTCTGTGAGGGTGTTCTCAGCAAGCAAACCTGCCTTCTGCCATAAGGTGTCTCAGGCAGTCCTTTCCAGTCTGTACCAGGGATGATCATACCTGTGCTTGTATATCCTAAGCATGCACACCCTCTCCTCCTCCATGAGGGAGGCAAAGGAGCTCTGACCCTTTGTTCTTTTTTCATCCCCAGCTGACTCCTCCAGAATCTGGGCCACTCATCAGATCCTGATCACTTGGGTCATATTGAGGGCTCTCTCCCTATATGCCATGGAGCCAGGTCCAGTTCACCTGCATAGTTGCTGCACTGCTCATTTATGTACCACAGAAGTGGAGCTAGCTGCACATACGTCCAGTAATGTTTTTATTTGTATACACAGTATCTCCTTGTGCAGTCACATAGTGCCAGATAGCTGCACAAGGCTTGCACACAAGTGCACTGTAGGTGTTCGAATCCCAGCCTTTATTTTACAGACTAGTATTTTATGGATCCAGTACTTCATTTATATGATATATGTATGATGGAGTTACAACATATCGTATTTGTGAAAAAAGATGAAAAACAAAATACATGACTTGCTTTGCTTTCTTTGCAAGTTAAAGAATTCTGATAGATATATATATATCAATTGTAGCATAGTATGGTGGTTCTTACCAAAAATACATAAATACAGGTGTAAATAATATATATATATATATATATATATATATATATATATATATATATATATATATATATATGGTTCCCATTCAGAAGCCTGAAACATCATAAGCCTGAAAATCAAAATCCTGAAACCAAAAGCCTGAAAATTCAGAATCCTGAAAACTCAAAATCCTGAAAGCCCAAAATCCTGAAAGACCAAAATCCTGAAACTCAAAATCCTGAAAACACAAATAATGCTAATATGTCACTATAAAGACACTAATATCTACCAACTGACCCTGACCCTAACCCTAACCCTAAGGTCCGTCACTATCGCACACTCACCTGACCCGCCCTAAACCTAACTCACTTAAACCGCCCCTAACCCCAATATTTGTCACTATTGCATACATGCCTAACCTGCGCCCTAACCCTAACTCACTTAAACCGCCCCTAACCCTAAAATAAAACCAACCGCACACTTACCTGACCCCAACGCATGACCTAACACCACAGGGCTAACAATAGCAAAGCCACAATGACATCAGTATGTCTATTTTGTGTTTTCAGGATTTTGAGTTTCAGGATTTTGGTCTTTCAGGATTTTGGGCTTTCAGGATTTTGAGTTTTCAGGATTCTGAATTTTCAGGCTTTTGGTTTCAGGATTTTGATTTTCAGGCTTATGATGTTTCAGGCTTCTGAATGGGAACCATATATATATATATATATATATATATATATATATATATATATATATATATATATATCTACTAAATAATATATCTGTGCAAATACTGTCTGTTTTATAGCAGTAATGTAATTAATCCTTGCAGATAGACTGGCATTGTTTTAAATATATTAAGTGCTTCATTAAGTTGTAGATGTTACTTTAAGATTAGAAAGATACCTTGAATTATTAGATGTAACATAAAAAAGAGGGCTGAGGGAAAAAATAGGCAGAGAATAATTGTCTTTTGTGGAATGGTACTGAGATTCCAGAGTAGCAGCACTTTTCAGGAAGATTAGAGGAACATGGATTACCCAGGGGAACCCACACAGACACAGGGATAACATACGAACTCCACATAGGCAGTGGCATTTAAAAAAAACACTTATTCATCAAATACCGCTTAATTTAGATAATGTAAGACTGAACTTTTGTAATCAGAGAAGTCTGCTGTGAACTTTTATTCGAAAATTCTTTGTGTTATGCTGCATTTCTATCTTTTTCACATTTACAAAAGAAAAAAAGTAAACGCTGTATATAAAAGAAACTTATTCCTCATTTTATAGATATATTATGTGGAAAAATCTCATTAACATGGTATTGAATGTCTTTTTTAGGCATTCCTTTTTTAGTTTACAAATACTTTAAATGTTACGTTTTACTGAAATGCACTGAATGTATAGACATTTGTTTGTGTTGAGCATGACATTTATGATTTGTTCCTTAAGTTTTATTCTGATTATATTTCTAACGTTGAATGATATATTTTGTTGGCTACACCATTATCTATTTTATGAAATTGTATACATTGTTGCTTGTGTCTTTGAACCAAATAGGTACTAAAAAAAAATGTTCTCAGAACAGTTTACATACCTGGCCACAAACAAACAAAGCAAACAAACAGCACAGAGGTTAAATACACTTCTTTCTAGTCTTAGAAATTAGAATATCGTTAGTGCTGCTTGCATTTTTATTTATGTTAGAGAACTTGACACATGCATTCTGTAGATACTTTGCTTGAAGTGAAGTGTTTCGCAGTGTTTTGAATGAGTAGTAAATGCAGAAATGGAGCTGCTGTGATTCGTAAGTCACAGACCAGCAAGTACTAGAGCTTTCAGAAATTAAGTTATTGGGCCAGATTCCAAAATAATTTATGCTTGGGGTAACCCACTACTGTCTGCTTTTCTTGAATGCTTGACAATTCCTTATGCAGAATAGCAGAAGTCCTTAATTAGTTCCATACACTGCTTTCCCCATCCTATATTAAACTTTGGAATAAGTATACATGGAAGAGCACACAAGGTTATATTTTCTTTCTTTGCTTTTTCTCTCCATACCCATGCCTACCAATCATTACCCCCCCATTTGTCTTGAGTCCATTCATTCCCCCAGTGCATGAAAAGTCCCCCCACCATGTGGGTGGAACTGACTGGAGGGTCCCTTGTCTACACTTCTCACTTCACCTGTCACTGAGGCAGGGAATGTCCTCTAACCTATAGTATGAGAGTCTGGCTTAAATCTCTTCAGACTGGGGCCATCCGTGTTTCAGGCCTATATTCAAATTGTCCCTAGGCTGAGGAATTTCATGCCAGCTCTGCTCCCTACAACCATATTATAGCAGAAGTAAGGCTATAAGAGCTTTGGTATTTCAGTTGTAACTCCATCTCTGGTAGCAGACATCACTAATCAACATCACAACAAGGGCCTTCTCTGTCCTCACCTTATGTATGAGTGCTCCCATCCACATGCTCAGTGAGGTCTGACATCATTAGCTTGGTAGTGCAAAACCTGCACCTCAGGCATCTGGTTAGGTTTCCAGTTCCTGCATATATCCGCTAGCTAGTAGCAAGCACAGTAGATGGGAACCAATGCTCCCTGTACCTTTCAAATGTTCAGAATTTTGCAGAATGCCCAGATTTTAGCCTCATATTTTTGGTCTGCTGCTCATAACATTTTTGGTATTCAGGTAAATTATTTAGGCTTGAAATCAATAAATAATGACAGACATTTTTGTTTCAGACTTTATATTTTGCACAAAATTAATGTTAATACAAAACTCATTATTCTGTCAAATTCCTAACTTTTAAATTTCTAACTTTTCGAGAGGAGTATTTAAAATCTATCCTTGATTTTGGGCCTTTGTCCTCCACCCCCAATTATTTTTGTCTTTTGTCCAGCATTCTTGAGCTAAGAGGTTGAGAGGTATGCCTCCCCCAAGGAGGAGCAAGGTCATATCAGCTGCTCACCCCAATCCCACCCTTCCTGACCCACAACTCCTTCAGCACCTGAACCTCTTCCTGCACTGGGGTTGTAGTCATGACTTTACCAATCTACAATGTGGAGTTGGGTTACCAATTTAAAATTTTCGCCTGAAGTGTAGTCCATTGAATCCAATGGGGAATTCCACAGAAATTTAGAATTGCTTAGAGTTCCCATTATATTTTGGCAGTAGACCTGTAGTAATTACACGGGGAATAGCCATATACCTGCATTACTATGGCATACATACAGATGAAGCCCACTGCAATGCTGATGTTGTGTGTAGGGACCCATTGCATTGGTGGCATGTACAGCACATCAAAAGACAATGTCACTCCCTTTATATATAACAGATACACACATAAATACATAGAAATATTTCAAGCATGACTTTAAAAACAGCATAATGCATTAAATATCATGCAACACAAACTACATTACCGTGGCTGAATCCAAGGCTAGTATGGAGTAATTTTCCTGTTGTGCCTGCAGTGGTAATGCTGAGATATAGATGACACTGGGGTGATATCCATATTCATGTTATGTTAGACTTTGAGTGTTGGGATCAGTGGGTTTCAGACTATATTATGAATAGCTAATGTAATCCATTAAGAGAGAATGCTTCTGAGCTATAGTACCACTATATGGAATACAAAGCCATATTAGGAGTGGTGATCCCCACATATTTATTAGTATTACCTCGGTGTATTTCACTCCCAATATCAATGTCATTCTGTGGGTAGACTGGAAAAGAAGGTGTGTTGAAGCATTGCATCACTGCAGATGCCCTCTACCATATTACTCCACAACTTTTTGGGATCACATCCATAAATTTATTAAGACTTAAAAGAGATATGGAGAAGGCCATTACAATTGCTGGAATGGAAGTTTCCTTAGATGTAAAAATATGTAGATACATACAAACACACACACGCACACACACACACACACACACATATATATATATATATATATATATATATATATATATATATATAAATATATATATTCATGTAATCATATATTTATATATTCCATACAATTTATTTTGTGTTGTGTTTTCATGTATATATATATATATATATATATATATATATATATATATATATACATGTATGTATGTATGTATGTGTGTGTGTGTGTGTGTGTGTGTGTGTGTGTGTGTGTGTGTGTGTATGGGATCACTACTAAATCTCGAATTACAGAATCTTGAGACTCTGAATCCTGAAGACCAGAATCTCAAGATTCCGTAATATCAAAAATAAAAAAACAAACGCCCCCCACACCCCCTGCAACTTAAATATACCAACTCCGAGATCGCATCATGGTGGAGTGAATGGCAAAATAGTGCCATGCAGAGCAAAATGGAAATTTTGCTGTTCACTCCACTGTAGTGTGATCTCAGAGTTGGTATATTTAAGTGCAGGGGTGTAGGGGGGGGGTGCAGGGGGGCTCTGCATATACGTTTCTAAATGTTTTGTTTCTTTTTTTTTTTTAATTTCAGTATTACGGAATCTCGAGATTCTGGTCTTTGAGATTCAGAGTCTCGAGATTCCATAATTAGGGATTTAGTAGTGATCCTGTGTGTGTGTGTGTGTATATATATATATATATATATATATATATATATATATATGTGTGTAGGTTTGTACTGCGGTGGTGGTGCTGCGGTAGCGTTGTCGCCTCACAGTAAGACATTGTCCTGTTCGACTCTCAGCTAGAGCGTCTTCTGTGTGAAGACATGCGTGAATGGGCGTACCTTTGTTGAAGGTTGTGCATCAGGGCCGGCAACTCGGCACGTAAAAATCTACTGCCAATCATTAGTGGACCAGAGTTCCACTGTGGTGACCCCTAACTGGGGAAAAAGCCAAAAGGCACAACAACAAAATATATATATAGGTTTACTATCATTATTTCAAAAATAAAAAAAGTGTACTTATTAGAGAAGTGTTTCGCCAAAAGTACACAATTCCAAACGTTCCTAAAGTCAGAAAACAGCTGTTAATGTCGAAAATGTCGCTCATGACATTTTTGACACAGCAGCAATCCCACCCTTCCCTTAACTCCCTAACTAGCTAGCCTAAAATCACGCCCCCACACCTCCCCTAACTTAATATTCCAAATCCGAGATTGCACTACAGTGAGGAAAGGGATGTATTTCCCTAACCGCACTGTACCGCGATCCCCTTACATGAGCGAATGTTATAATTGCGAATGCACAGTCCGTTCACAATAATACTGTTCGTTCACTTAACCTGCCGAAGTATGAAGTATTTGAACATCTGTTGTTCGAATACTTCATAGCCGTGCAATTGCACGGCGAAATTGTAATGGTAAACTATATATATATATATATATATATATATATATATATATATATATATATATATATAAATAAACAGGAACAGGATTGAGAGTGGGAAAGCAAGTACAGCTGATCAAAAATCAGCTTATCAAACCATAATGACTTTCTTGTGTTGAGATCATGGTACAGCAGGGATCAGGGAATTTGCCCTTTCCCCATTGTAAAGCATTCTTGGTGTTGGTATATATAATTATCAGGGGCTATGGGGATGCAAAGGGACTTGTTTAGTGTTAGTTTCAATAATTTGTCAATTGATGTTTTTATGCTGCAACAATTTGGGATCAATTATTTTCAATGCCAACATTTCTGAAAGTCAGCAAGATTTCATCATGCTTCCATATCTATATGTAAATATACATATATATATATATATATATATATATATATATATATATATATATATATATATATATATATATATGAATTTATAAATAAATATATATATATATATATATATATATATATATATATATATATATGAATTTATAAATGTGTATATATATATATATATATATATATATATTTATATACATATATATGAATTTATATATATAAATATATATGTATATATATATATATATATATATGAATTTATATATACATCTATATATATATATATATATATATATATATATGAATTTATAAATGTATATATATATATATATGTATATATATATATATATATATATATATATATATATATATATATATATATATATATATATATATATATATATATATATATATATATATATATATATATATATACATGGATAAATAACTACACACACACACACACACACACACACACACACACACACACACACACACACACACACACAAGCGAACTTATTTATGCATGTATATACATTTACAGTATATCTTTCAATCTCTTAGGATAAGAATTCTGGACATAGCCAAAAACATTGGGGGGACAAAGGTCCAACATCAGGGACAAATGTTTAAAAAAATATGTGCATGCTTACCACATGCATTAGAAGTGAAACTTCTGTAAGGATGTGCGAAAACCAGATTTCTTGCTGTAAGAGGTTAAAAGGTGTGTGCAAACCTCTTCACTGCAGCCAGGGGATCACTCTTTCACTCCTCACTGTCTGTTACACACACAGTCTTGCTGGATTGCTCTCACTCTCTCAGTCTCTCACACACATGATCTCTTCTGTTTTCATACATGTATTCACGCACAGAAGATCGCTTTCATTATCTCTCTTAATGGCTTTCCTTCAGTCACTCTCTCTCTCTCACACACAAATAGAAACACCAGACACACATATGCACACACACCACAGTCCCTGGACCTGTCCCTTCTCTATGTTCCCTCCCATGGTTCCCCCAACCCATAATACTTTAGTGTTATTATGGTACATATGTAGTAGACCTAGTGGTGAGATATATTCCTCCACCCCTGATACCCATTATGATGTTGGCACTGGTGCTGCACTTCACAGGGTCATCCCTCTTGTCTGGTGTATCTGCCCACCCACTAATTCACCTTAGTATGTCTGTGTCACTACCGCACATCACTTTAACCCTGGTACCCCGCCACCACCCTGAACATTGCATTAATGTTGGTACTAGCATGACACTTAAAGTGAGCCCTGGTAGTCTAGTGCATTCTATCCACCCCCTGATCCCCATAGTAATTTCAGTACCATCACGATAATTAAAGAAATCCCTGGTGTCCGGTGGTTCCCCCCACTGCCCGACCCCCATAATAATGTTGGTGCTATTACTGCTCTAAACCATTTTTGGTGTCTGGTGGTTCTGCCCACCCCATTCCTGTTCTCTGTAGTAATGTTGATGCCATTGTGGCACTTTACAGATGTGTCCTGACTTCCTGGTGAAAGTTTATCACCCAATTCCCGCATTCCCTATTACCATTTGCTGTCGCTCTCACTATCTCTTTCGATCCCTCACACACATAGTCTCTTCTGTGTGTGTGTGTGTGTGTGTGTGTGTGTGTGTGTGTGTGTGTGTGTGTGTGTGTGTGTGTGTGTGTGTGCATGCGTGATTTTGTGTGTGTGGGATCGCTCGCTTGCTCTACCTCTTCATTATGTGTATATTTGAAAAGCTGAAGTAGAAGTACGGGAAGAGTGGAGTTTGACTTATGTACTTCCTTTTCACTTTTCTATTATACTCCGAGCTCTCATACTGTCCCGTAAGAAGTTTCACTTCAAAAATGCTCTTATAAACTTAGACTGTTGCTAGAATAACAGAATTTACATGAACATGCATTTTTACCCGCGGTGGTGGTGCTGCGGTAGCGTTGTCGCCTCACAGTAAGGCGCTGTCTGGTTTGATTCTCAGATAGAGTGTCTTCTGCGTGGAGACATGCATGAATGGGCGTACCTTCGTTGAAGGTTGTGCGTCAGGCCTGGCAAGCCGGTACGTAAAAATCAACTGCCAATCATTAGCGGACCTGAGTTCTGCTGTGGCGACCCCTAACCGGAAAAAGCCGAAAGCCACAAACAAACATGAACATGCATTTTTGAAGGATACCTCTCAACCTCTCAGAGGAAGAAATCTGGACAAAGCCAGGAAATAATGAGGGGACAATGGTCCAAAAATAGGGACACTTTTTAAATATTGTTCTTACAAACTTAGAAAGTTGAGAGAACAACAGATTTTGCATTAGCATGAATTTTCTGAAGGATATGAAGTCTGAAAATAAAATGCCTGCCATTATTTTCTGACTTCAGTCCATACTGATTTGCCAGTGATTTGCCAGAAAACTACAATTTTATGAGAAATGGACCAAAAATATGAGTCAGAACATCTGGACATTCTGCAAAAATCTGGACAGTTTAGGGCTATGATGAAGTGTCAAAATCAAATGTCTGTCATTATCTATTGACTTTGGTCCTTAAATATTTTCTAGAAAATTATACATTTTATGAGGAACAGACTTGATAAATGATTTTGAACATTCTGGAAAATTCTGGGCAGTTGAGAGTTATGCGTTACAGTATTTCTATCATATTCACTATCTCTGTTTCTGTATAGAAACAACATAATCTTCTTGTAAATTTCCTCTTTATGAGTAATATTTTATATGATATTATTTGCAACATCCATTTCTTTTGTATGAAGCATTTCAAACAGAGGATTATTTAATTATGCAGATAAAGCAGTACAATATGAAATCTGTAGAGGTACGAAGCGAACGAACACCAGTTCCTTCTGTGTCTTGGGCACTCGTACACCAACCAGCAAAATGCAAAATGCAGAAATTGCGTGAATCTTTGCTGAACTCCAGGCAACCAATATATAAAAAAAAACCTTTTTATTAACATCCAAGTTAAGCGCTTTCACTTACATCAAAGTAAGCTTCATCAGAACTACAAAATTTAAACTGACCAACATTTAAATAACTTTTTTGGCGCCAAAATGTAACTGCAACTATTACTTAAAGCAATACAACGCATTTTCCACAATCTATGCACATACCTCAAATCAGTCTGTAATATTATAGTAACATCTACACTCATTAAAAAATATATATAAATATAAATAAATAAGTAAACAAATACGTATAATAAAATATGTGTATAAAAACTCAATCAATTGATAACTAATAAAGGTTTAATAGATATAAAATCATTCAATCCTGGAGGGATTACAAGTGTGGTGATAGACATTTTTTTAAATTTGCTATTTTGGACAGTGTTGTTATAGATTCTAAGGGGGGTAATTTTAAAGGATTACTATCTTATAAAGAATTGTTATGGCAAATATACACTGATGCCTCTACCCCTCCAGGATTGAATGGTTTTATATCTATTAAACCTTTATTAGTTATCAATTGATTGAGTTTTTATACACATATTTTATTATACGTATTTGTTTACTTATTTATTTATATTTACATATTTTTTAATGAGTGTAGATGTTACTATAATATTACAGGAACAAGACTGCTGCCAATGAACCAGGTAAACGTTCCTTATCCAAAGTCACGAAATAAAATAAAACATCAAGGGATGGAGAAGGAACAAAGCAGGGGCTTACAACTTGCAAAAAATCCACTTAATTTATTGTCCAAGAAACGAAAAAATATGTTGTATACAGGATTAGCGCTTTCGCTACAAGAGCTTCTTCAGACAGTGAATAATACAACAAACAAACTTCTTGCTATATATACATCTATTCAAATTAAAAACAGCCTATCACATTCAAGAATGAATCAAGCCTTAAAGTGGAACCATTCATCTATACACTAAAAATTAGGTGTAAGGTAAAAGTGCATGGCAGAGAACACATATATAGAACACATATAATGTCTATAAAATACATCCAATGTGAATAAATAATAAAAATAAATAAAAAATAGATATCTTCTATTGCACTTTACAACCTAGGCATATTATCTAATGTTCCTGCGTTTCCTCAACATGGGCTTGATAGAAGCCCTTTCATTCAGTCCAGAGCCAGTATCTGCCCTCAACCTAATTATCCATTGACTTTCCTTAGACTCAGTATGATTTGTGATATCACCTCCACGCTTGGTTGGTACTACAACCTCAAGAACTCTAAATAGAAACCTGTGTGTATCCCCATGTATAGACACATGCTTAGCCAGGGCATTATGTGCTGACCCTTTCCTAATGTGGTAGACATGTTCTCTTACCCTATCCCTAAGGGAACGGTTAGTCTTACCCACATAGAAAGAGGCACAGACCTAGCATACTGCTAAATATACAAGATTGCTGGTCATGCAATCAGCTGCAACACTTATTGTGAACTCAGTGCCCATATCAGGATGGAAAAATGTAGTAGTTACATCAATATACGAACAAAAATTACAGTGACCACATGGTTTAGTATTTTCACCCTTTCCATTGTTCCTTACAGTTCCAGGATTACAATATTACAGACTGATTTTGAGGGATGTGCATAGATTGTGGAAAATGTGTTGTATTGCTTTAAGTAATAGTTGCAGTTACATTTTGGCGTCAAAAAAGTTATTTAAATGTTGGTCAGTTTAAATTTTGTAGTTCTGATGAAGCTTACTTTGATGTAAGTGAAAGCGCTTAACTTGGATGTTAATAAAAAGTTTTTTTATATATTGGTTGCCTGGAGTTCAGCAAAGATTCACGCAATTTCTGCATTTTGCTGGTTGGTGTACGAGTGCCCAAGACACAGAAGGAACTGGTGTTCGTTCGCTTTGTTCGTTGGTAATATTAAATCTGTAGAGGTGAAAGAAGTATTTTCAAATTGCTGCCTATAATCAGAGGAAATGCGAGAATAAATAGAAAAATGCTGCAAACAAAGTAAGAATTTTATAATTATCAATTTTTTATGACAGATTTCCTCAGGCAGTAATTTACTTGATATTTGGTGATGTAGGTGCATACAGACTTCAGTCAGTGGCTGGTTGTGGAGGTGAGGAGAGGCCAGAAATATTTTACTGTTTCTTTGTTTCCATGTTATGTTTTAGAAAAAGAATGCTGTGACTGTTGTGCTGTATAAGAAATACTACCAGTGTGCCAGTAGGCACTTTTTCACCAGTCCTTGGGAATTAGAGATTTTAAAGGTAGTAACACTACTGTAAGGACACTGTAGTGATGTGTTGTGCCCAGGATGTGTGTTGGAGTATAGTGTGCAGTGGTGCAGGTGTTTACCTGTAGTCAGTATTAGGTCAGCCCCCCCCCCCCCCCAGCAGAAGCATTGTGATCAGCATAGAACCTACGTCTTTTGAGAAATGCAACCCATATAACTATTCCAAACAAACAATGTGGTGACAAATTCTGCTGGGAAAAGCCTAAAAACTTGTCACTTGTAAAAGTTGTCTTTCACTTCTTAATCTTCCCCAGTCCCTTCCACGTATTCAAAATCTCGTTCAGATATTTTAGAAATGTCATATTGCTACAACATAGTCATACATATACGTTCTCTTTTATTTATGTATGCAGTGCGTGGCATATTCCCACTAGCAATATGGCTGGCCTCATTCTCATTGCTTGCCCCATGTACTTATCTGATGCTGCCTCATTTATCCTGTACTGATTTTATTTATTTTTCTGTGATTGTAAAATGTGCTTTCTTTTGACTTCTGTCCAACTTCTTAGTCTGCTTTTGGTGTAATCTTGCATAAATAGCATAGATGACCACATGTCTCTTTGAAAGGCTAATACCTTGTTTCACGCATCATTTGTTGTAACCTGTTCTGCTGTGTAGAGCCTTCTGGTTCTCCCTGTGTAACATTTTTGCTTCTGTGTTAATGATACACACTCTTGGGTGGTGCCTGAAAATTTGTTTTTTGCATCCAGTCTATTTACATGGTAAAAGAAAGTAATCATATCATGTTTCTGTCTGTTACATAATTGTCTCCGAGAAGAGGATGTTCTGCGTTTTTAAACATCTAATGACTAGCACTGTATAACTAAAATATTTGCTCAAAGGTTTTCTTTCCCTCATCAGCTATTTTTGTGTGTGTAGGTTCTCACTTTCCTTGGTGCCTGTGATAGATTGCACAAACAGGGTTATGAAGAATACCTTGTGGAGGAAGCAATGGACATGTTTCAGTATTCTGAGACAAAGGTAGGAAGGAAGTTATTTCTCAGAATAAATTATTTCTTCTTTATATTTTTTGTCACAGAACAAGAAAAATATTATATTTAAATATATTAACCATTGGTGCCAGTTTTTATCTTGGAAAATAAGCATACCTCTCAACTTCCTAACCCAAACAATTTTACAAAGCCTTAAATAATGGTGGGCAAAGATCCAAAAATAGAGACAGATTTTAAATATTGCTTTTAAAAATGTAGAATGTTGTTAGAATAACAAGTTTTTTTGTTCACTTGCATTTTCTGAACGATATGAAATCTGAAACTCAAATGTATGTCATTATTTAATGACTACAGTCCTCTGTAGTTTGCCAGAAAAACATAAGCTTTAAGAGGAGCAGACCAAAAATATGAGACAAAAATCTTGACAGTTGACTAGTATGAAGAAAAGTGTTTGAATTGTACTAGTTTGGTCATTGTGTTTCAAAAATAATACTTTTGTCTGAAGTTACTGAACAAAGAAGGAAATAATTGTGTTTTTATATAAAATAACAAGTATTCACCTTTCTTCCAAATAATGATGACCTCAGAGGCAATTATACTAAACAACAGGCGGAAAGAAGGGTACCTCCTCATAAACCAGTAATTTCAGGTTAATACTCAGTTGTAATTCTTCTGATCACAATTTTATGCATTTGGAATGGAAAATATACCAGTTTTTGGGAAAACACACTGACTTTGGGAAAAATACTAACTATAAATGTAACTGTTATTGTCAGACTACTGCATGTTGATGACTATAGAGTGTTTAAGTAATCTCTCTCTCTCTCTCTCTCTATATATATATATATATATATATGTGTGTGTGTGTGTGTGTGTGTGTGTGTGTGTGTGTGTGTATATATATATGTATATATATATATATATATATATATATATATATATATATATATATATCTGTGTGTGTATATTCCCTTCTCTCTCCTCCAGCTGCTCCAGTAACCCAAATCCTTTGCTGGATCTGCTAGACTACTGGAACTACAATCAACCCCAGTTCAATGCCCATATTTGAGATATGGGCCCATCAAGGATCTTAAGGATGTCCCAGGGGTCATTGCTGTCCTACATCAAGCCATTTTGTTATTGTTTTATGACTTACCCCTGTTTCTTCCTCTCTCTCCCTTACAGATCTTCATGGTTATGTCCGACGGGCACTTTACCTCAGCGGCAACTCAGTCATATCTCTGTCCTTTCTCCCATTTGGATCATGCTTCCACCAGTGATCATCACAGAAGATGCCCATAAGACCATCTACCTCCCAGGGATGGCAACATCCATACTTTCTTGCACCTCTGTTAGTTGCCCAAGTTGCTAATCAAACCTGGGTTATTTGGGCCATAGTCAGTGCCTTATCCCTCTATGCCTCTGGAGTGGCCAAACATATATGATGGACTTTGTTAGTTTCCTTATGACTTTTCACTTGGTACTGGAGGAGGCTTGAGTCTCTGTCCTTCTAGGTTTATTTTCTGCAATAATGTTTGCAAGTCTCCCCTACATTTAAGGTGTGAAGCTATATGAAAAGGATGGACTCCATCACTAGAGCCAGTGATGTACAGCCCACTTGCATTGTGTGAAATTTGTTGTTTTCTGTTGTACAGATTAATAATTTCAGAATGTGTGAGGTCAGTAAATGGAAGTAGCACGAAGGTATAGTGGTTAGAACTGCTGCTTCACAACACTTAGTTCTCTAGTGGGGTCTTAGCTAGAGTACCTTCTGTGTGGATTATGCATTTCCTTCCTGTGCCTGCATGGGTTTTTACTGTGTTCTGCTTTCTTCCCCCATCCCAATATGTATGTGTGTGTGTGTGTGTGTGTGTGTGTGTGTGTGTGTGTGTGTGTGTGTGTGTGTGTGTGTATATGCGAACTTGCACATGTGTATGTGTGCGCTGGGGCGGGTGAGTGTGTAGGTGTATGAATGCATGTGTTGACATGGTTTCTATAATAGAGTGGAGTCCTATCTGGGAATCTATGATTAGTTTCCCAAATAAAACTTCATCTTATTAAAGAAAATGAATGCAACTTCTTTCAAGATTCAGGCTGTCTACTGCCTCAGGATACTCTACTAAAGTCTTCCTTGCCAATTACTAATCAGTATTTCATGTCATTTGAAGTGGCAGTTCCCTAAAATCTAAACTACTCTTCAGACTTGCTATTTTATAAGTACCTGTGTAGGAGGCTCCACATATCTATGTTATCAATATTTAATAGGTTTAGTGAGTATTGAAATGCATACTGCTATGAAATACTTTGCTCTACTAGTATTAGCTATATTATCCAGATTTTAATTGCTGTTTGAATGCATTTTTAATGTATACTTCTTAGTAAATACATTGCTCTGTCAATAGTTTTGTCATCTAACATTTTGAATGTACACTGTTCTGTAAATAACACTGCTTTGTATTTATGCTGAGCTATTTACTAAACCCTGTACAGCCATATTGATAGCTGTTTAGAACCAGATATGCCCACTTGTATTAATAATAAGACAAATCAAAAGACAAGCTACCTGGGTGGACTCACAATATTAATTGGTTATACAACAAAAGAAAAAAAAACAATATTGAGCAAGTGTAGGAGGAACAACATACTAAACCCCCCCCTGATAAATCTAAACAGGTAGTTAAGAGGTTTAATTAATACTTCAAAGGCTAAATTTGCAGAAACAATAGCTTCTCAGGCAAAGGACAACCACAAAGCTTTCTATAGCTATGTCCATAACCTCAAGAGAAATATGCAACAATGTGCAGAACTTATTGTAAATGACATCACCTACACTGAACCAGAGGCCATTGCCAATCATTTGGCTCAAATTTATCCCACCACTCTCCCGATAGTCCAAAGAAAATACCACATATGACAATCCCCCCAACCATTACTAGGGAACAGGTTGCCAATGGACTTTTCAAGGCTAAAAACACTGCATTGATTGACCCTGATAATATCCAGGGATGCTTACTAAATCACAAGAAACATGACCTCTCAGGTCCACTTGAATCACTTTTCAACTGGAGCCTACAGTCAGGTTTTATGGCCAAGGAATGGAAGATGGCTATAGTCATTCCCCTGCACTAATGAGGTCCAACCACCAATCCGGGTAACAGTGACCCCATAAGTCTGCCAGCCTCATATAGAAGGCCATGGAAATAATAATCTAGGACATGATTAATGAGGACATAGATGACCTGCAAATGCTGGACCCATCACAGTTCTGCATTGTTAAAGGAAGGTCATGCCTATTCTTTGAGAGGGTCACCAAAGCAATAGAATGAAGGCAAGACTGTGCACACAGCTTACCTCAACCTGTACAAGGCTTTTGATACAATACCTCACTCAGGCGTTATAGATACACTCACTAAATTAGGTATAAACTCTTTTATAACCTGCTGGATAGGCCACTGGTTGACTGACTGGACCCAGGAAGTCAAAATAGGTGAGGCCACTTTCCCAAGAGGACAGTCATTCGGGGAATCCCCCACAGCTCAGTACTAGGCTTGCTCCTTCATGACATCTATTTCTCTGAAGTGGAAGCAAATGCTGAAGATTTATGGCTAACAGTTTGTAGATGACTACACGTTGGAGGTTGTCATCGATGCCGCTGTAGACACTATCATTCTTCAAAAAGGCCTATTTCTGACTAACAAATAGTGTCAAAGCCATGGTCTTAAACTAAATGCAAAGAAATGCATAATTGTGCCCCTTGGGTAGTCAACCATCCAAGCTAATTGCCATGTTTATAATATAACCCTGAGAGCACAGGGATCCGGGTATGCATGTAGATATTAACCTTGCCTTCAACCACCACATGGCCACAGTGGTGAGGAAATCCTTTTATGTTGTGCAACTTATAAGTAAGGGCATTATATCTAGTTCCTAAGAGGTCATTATCCCACTGTACTCTTCTCTTATCAGACCAAAGATAGAATACAATGCTGCCTTTGGTACATACCTGACTAGGCATAGGCAGCAACTAGAATGACCTCAGAGGTTCCTTACAAAAAGAGTACAAGGTGTAACAAACCTGCCTTATGCAGAGTGCCTTAAAGCCCTTTCCCTCTATTCAGTCTCCTGTAGATTGCTGAGGGATGATCTATGGCTGGCTTACAAGGCATCAACACACACCACACTTTTGAATCTCCTGAATAATTGCAAGTCAAACAGTACCAGAAATACAAGGTGTAGGACCTGAATTTTGTCTGTGACTTAAACAGAACATACTGGAGACAGATGTGTATCCCAGAGACTGCCCCTCCTGTGCTAAAGGCTTTTCATCCATGTGAAGCTGATTTCATCTATTACCTAGTTTAAGAACAACTTAGACCAGTGGATGGGGAATAGGAATTCATACAAGGTCTTGCAGCCATGTCCTTTATGGACAGAGGTAGCTTATAAATGCATAGTCCTCAATGTGCTGTTTAAAAATAATTACTTCACATTTAATAATGAAATCTTTTACTAACTCCAGGGGATGGCCATCGTGGCTTCTTTTGCCCCCATGTATACCATTCTGGTAATGGGATTATATGAACTGGATTATTTATATCATGGTGAATTTTTTAATAAATCTATAGTTAAATAGTATAGATTTATTGATGACCTTATCTCTGTTTGTAAAGGGGGTCTTACAAAAGTTAATATGTTTGTGGAATGGTTACATAGAAGTAGATTTGTTTTTTGTTTTAGTGGTTTGCAATTGGGGAAAACAGTTACATTCTTGGACATTGCACTGAATATTAATGATAATAAACTATTTACATTGGTAGTTTGAGGACGGAGGGAGATATCTACATGGCACTAGTTGCCATCCACCCCATACTCTTTCTTCACTTCCTTATAGTGAATGTCTAAGATTAAAAAGGTTATATAATAATCAATCTGATTTTTATAAGGAAATTAATAGGATGTATTTGATGCTGGTATCGAGGGGCTATGATAAAGAAGTTATACAAACTGCTGTTAAGAAAATTACTGAAGGCATGGATGAGACTCTTATGAGACAAACATATTTTTTAATTATCAAATGTACAATGAAGGGAGGAAATAATGGCAATAAACATAAAATATATTTTGCTTCTACATATGGAACATTCAGTTCCATATTTGTAGATTTGGTTAAATATTATTGGCGATATTTGTTTAAATTTGATGACATAGGTAATATCTTATGTTCATCACTAGGTATTTCATATAAGAGAGGTAGAAACCTAAGGGACATCCTGGTTCATAATTATTTTGTACTGCCTCTCTTAAATCTTATTACAAATATGAAGGTATCTGTGGGAACGTATCCTTGTGGTCATTGCAATGTATGCACTTATATTGTTAGATCATTTACTTTTATTAATGGTTATGCATTTTATCCATCTGAATTATTTAATTGTGAAAAGGAGGGTGTAATTTATGCTCTTCAGTGCTCATGCAGTCTTGTATATATTGGGAAAAAAAGGAAATTTAAATGCAGATTGCAAAAGCATGTTAGGAATATTAAGAATAAAAAGGTTGACAGTCTGGTGGTTAAACATTTCTTAGAGTGTCATAATTCAAATTTATGTAATTTAAGGGCTACGGTTCTAGAAAAAAATACCAGTAGGGTTTTGTTCAGATGGTTTGTATAAGAGGAAATTAATGTATAAAAAAAGTGTATATATTTTAAAGTTTAACACTATGTCCCCTTTAGAACTTAATTTGGAATGTAATTGGAGGCTGCTTATTTGAATTAATTGAATTTTAATGGAATAATTGGGTTAGAATTGTGTATTTAAATAGGTCTGTTAACTGATGGTTTTATACACTCCTTGAAGGTTTTGCCGAAGCGCTGGAGATCTATTAAACTTTTGGATGGTTCTTGGCTGTTGTTTTTTTATTTTGGTTTTATTCTTTTGTGGTTGGTTTTTCATCCATGTGAAGCTGAGTTCATCTATTAACCAGTTTAAGCATAACTTAGACCAGTGGCTGGGGAATAGGGAATTTATACTAGGTCTTGCAGCCATGTCCCTTATGGACAGAGGTAGCTTAGAAATGCATGGTCCTCAATGTCCTGTTTGGATACAGGCCATCATTATTATTTCAGGAAAACTTGGTTAGGGTTAGAAAGGTCTCCCAGGTCATTAGCCTAGTAATAATCCATGAATCTTTGAATATGTCAACTTGTTGCTGTCAGGACTTTGTGTAGCACTATATGCATTTTATTCTCACAGTTATATTGCAAATTTTGATGATTTTCAAATTCATCATATTGCTGTATCATTGCAATTTTTTTTATATGCGTGTAATTTTATTTTTATCCTTTGTTGACTGGGTTAGCTCCATTAGGCTAGTAGCCTCTTTTCAGAGGAGAACCTAGATGGTATTAATACTACCATGGGACATTTGGCCAGGGCATCGGGGAACTTCAGCTGCTTGTCATTGTTTTGAGTGGGACCTATTTTGAATGAGCACTTCCTGTTTACATTCCAGGCTCAGAGGTGGCCAGGAGAAAAAGGGAGGCAGATGGGGAGAGAAGGAAATGATGGTGTGGTGAAAGAAACGAAGGTGAAAGCAAATACTGAGACCAGAGAATGTGTGCAGGATTCTGAGGAAATGTTACAAGGAAACCTGTTTGATAGACATAAGTCAGCAAATGGTGAGATTGAAAAGAAAACATATGCAGAAAAAGTAAAATAAAGCAATAGTGAAATAGCAGAAAAGAAGACAGAAGAAAATGAAAAATGGAAGTATGTGGTTAGGATTCAAAGTAAAGAAGACAAAGAAGAGGTAAAGAAGACAAAGAAATGGACAGGTATGAAGTATGAAACAATTTAATAGTTTGGGTGTAAAAGCACGAGGTAAGAGCATCTATTCTTATTAACAGAGACTTTTTGTGACATTATGTTTGGCACAGTTTTTTTTTTTTGCAATGGAATTTTTTTTTTGGAGAATATTAAAAAAGAAAGACTGTAACCCATGGAATCTTTATGGGATAAAAGTATTTAATAGGGAAACAAAAAAGAAGATTCATGTACAGTTTTGAACAGAGGTAAAAAGAGAGACTTTCAAAGGCATTTGAAAGATTTATGCAAAGAGGTACTGGATACTGAAAACGTTTATGACAAAAGGGGTTTATGGAATGGTTTCTGGGGTTGTAATATTGTGTTAAAACCAAAAGAGGAAAAATTATACCAAGCATGATAAATATGGAGAGAAATAAGGGCATTGTAAAATAGTGGGGACAATCCAAAACATATATTTTTTTTTGGAAAAAAGGGCATTTGATAAGTAACTGTGACAAAAGAAAAAGTTATATTTGTGGGGAAATTGGACCTAATGCAAAAAGTGTGAATTAAAATATTATAACTGTAACAAATTGGACATTTATGGATGGATTGCAAAAATGAAAATAAAAGTAGGGAAAAAAGAAAGAGAAGAAATGAACACCAAGAAGTAGAAGTAGTAGAAAAAGTAGAAAAATTTGGATGAGAAAAAATAAAGTGACAGAAGAAGGATTTGAAATAAGTGATGAACAAGACATAAATTGGGAGGTAGTAAAAGGGGAAAAAGAATTCCATTGGTAAAAATAGAAAAATAAAATTTAAAAAGATAAGTACAAAAGAAAAAAAGGAAAGGAAATGGATGAAAAAGAACATATACAGCTAAAGATTAGGGTTTGGTGTAATGGTTGAGGTGTTTGACTTCCAGATGCAAGGTACAGTATTTGATTCTCACCTTATGGAAGGAAACTGGTTAGGCTTAGGATGACGTATTAAAAAAGATAGCTTAGTAATTAGCTATGAATTTATGAAACCATGAATCTAAGGAAAAGTGAAAATGAAAATTTTAGAGTGCTTTCTGTAAATGTGAATAGTGTTAAAAATATAGTAAGAAGAATAGGAATTTTGGAGTGGTTTAATACATGCAATGCAGATGAAATTATATTAGAAAATACAAGATTTTTTTAACAAATGAAGAAAGATTATAAGCAGAGAAACTATGGGGAGGAAATATAATCTGAAATTTCGGAAATAAGAGATGTTCTGGAATAGCCGTATTCTGTAGAGATACAGTAAAGATACTGGATGTAACTTAACTTTAGCAAAAATGGGAAGATTACCATTTTAGATTTAAACTGGAAAAAACAAGTATATAGAAGTATAACATTATATGCTTCTACTAATTGTAAAGAAAGGGAAACTTATTTAATCAGATTTTAGACTATGCAGCGATTAATATGAATATTATAACGGGAGATTTTAATTGTGATTTAAGAGGCAAGAGTAAAAAAAAAAGGAAATGATATAAGAAAAATGTTAGCAGCAATAACATGTGGTAAGTGAAATCTTTGGGAGAAAAATTCATGGATTTACAAAATGGGTATACATAGAATGGAAACTGATTATTTTATAGTATCAGAAGGTTTAACTATAGGAGAAGGGGCAATAGTTGAAACAGGATTTTCTGAGCATCTTCTAATATGGATAGAGGTAAAGGAAATGAATATATAAAAATAGGCAAAGGAATAAAAAGGATAAATGAGAACGCATGGGATGAAGAAGGAAACAGTTTAGTAATACAGTTATGGAAAGCTCATATTACTATGGGGGTATTTTATAAAAACTGGTCTGAATAGCAGATAGTATTTAAGGAAAAATACAAAACTTTTTTTACAGTGGCACTATGATGTGAGAAAAGAAAATGAAAAATATAAAAGAACATATAATGATGCATTGGAAGATTTGGAACATAATGATAGAAAGTACTTTGACAAAGAAAAATAATTATATAAAAGAAATAAAGAAAAAATACAAAAATTGTTATATAACCAAAGATATTTTTTACAAGGAAAAAGAGAAGAAGTATCAAGTTACTTAAGCAGATTAGTAAAGGAAGATGGTAATGTAATGAGAGAAATAAAAAATGTAAACGGAGAAACAGAAAGCATTCAGGAAACAATTTTAATAGTGTTGTACAGTATGTACAAGAAGCGTTTAAAGATAAAAGAAGGTAGTGAAAAAAACATGGAAAGTAAAATGTTAACATAAAAAGAGAATAAAGAGTTAGAAAAGAAGATTTCTTTAAATGAGCTAGATAAAGTATTAGGACAAGTAAATATAGATTTGGCTGCAGATCTAGATGGAATAAGGTATGAAATGCATAAAAATTTAAGGGATTGGCAAAAAATTTAAAGATTTTGAATGACTGGTTAAATGAAAATTTTATGTATAAAGAATTATGTAGTGGAATACTTAAATTCATATCGAAGAAGAAAGGACAATTAAAAACTGAAGGCCGATAATACTGAATAATAATAATTATAAAATCTTTATGAAAATAATATAAAGTAGATTTGATACTAAAATATGTAGTATAAAGGGGAAGGGCTGTCAAGAATTATTAATGATATTTAAAGAAATTGTGTATGATATTATGAACAGAAAAAAAGAAGTGAAAATCATGATATGAGACCTTAATAAGGTATTTGACACAATTGGACATGAAATTTTATAGGTAATAATGAAAGAATATAATATAAGTGAAAACATTAGGAAATTATGAATGTCAGTGTATAGTAATAATAAAGTAAAAACACTTGTAAATGGCTGGTTAAGCTAAGAGGTACATATGAAGAGTGGTATAAGACAGGGATGTCCAATGAGTTGTATACTCTTTGCATTAGTTATGAATGTGATAGAATTTTGAAGATTCTATAGGAATGAGAAGTGTACTAATTTGTTCTCTGAGACAGCAGGTGATGCATGTAACAGAACCTCCAAACTACATTAATGCAAGCACTAGTTTAGACAGTTTTAAGAACAGTCTGGACATTGTTTATGGGAACAACTGTTGTGGTATATTGGCAGGCTAGAAGGGCATTAATGCCCATGCTTGAACTATTTGTATATATGTATGTATAGTATGTGAAATACATTACAAAATGAAAATGAAAGAGGTGGGGTATATAACACCTGAAGGATTAAGAATTCCAGTTCTGTGAACATATGCAGATGACACTATAATAATTGCAAAATAAAATGTGGGTAAAAGAAGTAATAATTTGCAGAAATAAGTGTCTAGAAATGATAGGGATGACTTTAAATAAAGAGAAAGGTAAAGATTTAGGTGATGTAGTAAAGATCAGGGTCATATATTTTGCAATGAATTAAATTTCTGTGTTGGGTATAAAATATGGAAATAAAGATGTAAGCAGAATTTAATGGAAAAAAATAATAGAAGAAATAAAACAAGCTTGTCTTTTCTAGAGAGAGAATATATAAAGTATCATTCAGAAAAAGGCTTATATGATAAATTCAGTACTTGCCAGCAGTATTTGAAAAGGAATTATTGCAGATATTTTTTTCGTTTTATGTGGTTCTAGACTAAATCCAGTAAAAAGAGGAATTTTGTAAATAAAGAAGGAAGTTTAGGGTTACTTAACCCAGTGGTATGCACTACTTCATTAACTTTGTACAGTGTTAAAGTGGATAAATAAAAACGATGAGAGATTAGTAATAAAAATGAATAAATATAAGTATGATAAATTGTGGGGTATGGTAAAAAAAAAGAGTACATGAAAAAAGGAGTGCATAAATGAGGAAATAAAATATTACCAAGAAAAATATTTTTGTGGAAAATAAAAATTGATGACAGAAAAATTTAGAAAAGTATGGTATAAGAATGTAATGATAAAACATTACTATTTAAAACCATGGGAAAATCTAACAGATACAAAAAAATTAAAGCTATAAAAATAAGAAGCAAATGGTGTAATCAGAAAGTAGAATGTCACAATTGTTTTGAGACTGGTAATAGAGAAATTGCCAATAAAAGGAAATATGCTATATAAGAAGAAAAGAAAAGTGGTAGAATATGTTTACATTGTCATGAAGAAAAAAAAAACTGCAGAACATGTGTTTTGGAAATGTAAAAACGAAAAAAGTTATGGGGAAAACTATGTAAAGAAGATCTTATGAAGATATAAAAGAAGTGGATAAAATAAACTGGATATGATTAAATATGGATATTATAAGAATAGAAATAAATAATATGTTAAAGGAATAGATACAAAGTTATTTTACGTTATATGGAATTAAAGAATAAATTAAATTACGATGCAAATTCAATAAATTATTTTAACCATGGTCGCATAACAGCTTGATGTGAACATGGGTGCACATAATTTTAGATTGAGGAAAATCCGTAGAGGGCATTCATGCATATCAATGGAAAGTCTTGTATGGTGCAACTTTTGTCATAAGTAGCTGAATTTTATGCTAATAAAACAAACCAACACAGTGGAGCAATCCAAGAACCCTACATGCAACATGTAGGCTCCATGTCCGTGTTGGAAGTGTATGCAAAAACTTTTCATATACAGGAGCCTACATGGAAGCAAGGGCATGTAGAAGTCTTTAAATATGGACAGAATGCCCATGAAAAGGTAAAACATGCATGTAATGGCCAAGGATCTCCCAAAGATTCAGTGATGTGTGTCACATCACTATAAATATTATAATTTTAATTTTAGCAGAAATTTGTGTAATGCTCTGCTGCGCGGAAAACATTTGAAAAATGATTAAAATAATTGTAATTTAAAAGATTGGTATGATATATTTCTAGAGAAATGTATAAAGTATGCATGCAGCCTACATTCTGATTTTCCCTTGCTACTTCAACAACACTGGAGT
Source organism: Protopterus annectens (assembly GCF_019279795.1). NCBI lineage: Eukaryota > Metazoa > Chordata > Ceratodontiformes > Protopteridae > Protopterus > Protopterus annectens. The sequence goes on from NC_056740.1 coordinate 217,755,912, forward strand.
AAAAAGTTGGAAATTTTAACTGACAAAATGCTAGGGGCTGCTGCAGCTATTCTACATCTGTATATCTAAAGGCTGAAGTCAATCCTGCTGGTGCTAATGACAATAGGCCTAGGCTAAGAAGGAGAAGAGAGTTTAGGCACAGCTGGAGATTGCAGAGCACTAGAGGGTAGACAGGGACACATTACAAGAACTCTGTGAGCTCTGCCAGCCTCAATGCAGAGCCAGAGCCAACCGAGGAAAACCCATCCTATTGGAAACTAAGGTATGTTGTAGCCCTTAGAATATTAGCTACAGGTACTTTTCAAAGAAACTGAGGACATGATGGGGGAGTCACAGGCATCAGCATCCAGGATACTGAACCAGTTCCTGGATGCTATGCTCATACATGCCAGTGAACACATATATTTCCCCTTACTGCTGTGGAGAGGACCAGCAATATGCAACACTTTTATCATGTAGTGCACTACCCTGAAGTACTGGTTGCCATAGATTGCACTCATGTACACATCAAGGCAACACCTAGTGAGCAGGGTAGAATCTACATTAACCACAAGGGATACCACTCCATCAGTTGCCAAGTGGTGTGCAATGCCCAGGGGATTATCTTGAATATGTGTGCTGGCAACCCTGGCAGTTATCATGACTGCCATATCTGGCACACATCACAGCTGTACCAGATGTTTGCTAGGGGAACAACCCACAGGGCCATTTACTGGGGGATGCTGGTTACACCCTGAAACTGTGGATGATGACATCCATCAGAAATGCACACACCCATGGAAGAACACCATAATGAGGCACACGCACAAATTAGGAACATCATAGAGTATATATTTGGGTTTCTGAAGTCACAGTTCTGGTGCTTAGATATATCAGGTGGAGCCTTGCAGTATATTCCATGCACATGTACACAATTATTCACAGTTTATGCTATGCTGCAAAATCTGATCCTGTGGAAACAGCTGCAGCAGGATAAGCAAGGGGAGTGGGCACACATCCTCCAACCAATACATAGGTCACCACAGCCACAGTCACAGGAGGACGCAAAGGAGAACCCCCCAGCTGCTGTCCCTGTAGGTAGATGTAGGCATGCTCAGTATGCCCTTGCTTTGGCTAAGAGACAATGCATAACACATGCACTGACCACCTAGGGTCTGATACCTTTGTCCTACTCACATACATATGTTAAAATTTATGCCAAGCAACTCACACAACCTTTATCTATATATGTGTTGGCTGTGTACAGCTTGCATGAGACAGAGTCTGCCCTGAACTAATGCTTTGTCAACTGACACATTTTTAAGGCAAGGCCTGAACCTAGACTGTAGTGCATATCCTTTTATATGTCTTACCTTGTTACAGTATGCAAATATATAGTTGTGCTTTTGTAGATAACTTAAGTTAACATGTGAGTACATACACCTATATTACTACAGCGTTACCATATGTACCTTTTATGCATAAGGCATGAAACACTCACACAGTCCAACCATAGCCGAATACTGTTACACCATGTAAGAGAGAAGTTAGGAAGTGACCCCAGTCCAGTGCAGTTTCTGACTTCAGTCTGGTTTGTATACTGACAGTAAATGTATGCTTCCCCCACCCACAAAAACAGGATTGTAAGACAGATGTATATTTATAATCATATTTATGACAGGAGTTGTGTCTACTAGCTGGTCTGTATCCAAATATAAGTCATAGAAGTACTTGTACAATATACAGTGCATGGTTTGATAGCAATATAAATTCTTATGAAGGTGGTTGAGTGAGGAATTACTCCAGTTTTAAAACCAACTTCTGTGGCTAAAAGGACTACAGCAGCCATCCTGCTTGATGATGGTGTATTGTTGTTTGGGGTTCAAATCCTGATATAAGTTGAACTTTTGGAGGTATTTTTGCTATACTTTGTGTATTTTACAGACTATGACACTGTGTCCCATAATATTTTAATCTGTATATATTTAGTACACATTTGTGCAATGTGTTGCGTGCTGACAACAGTTTTAATAATGCTTAAATATTTTTTGCTAAGCGCAAAACTGCAGAAAAAGGAAATATTCAGATAAGAGTTATATATTGCCCATAGCAATTGTGAAATCATGGTCTGGAGTACTGACAGGAGTGGACTACAGTAACATGTATACATTACATAAGAGGAAGGCTTGATGTAAGCAATGTGCCTCATGTTTATGCATCTCTTACCAATGTGCAAACAGGTGGAAGAGTGAAACTCGCATATGGGAACACAGTGCAATAATCCTTACATCTTCGCTATGCCTATCATACCTCTGAACTGCCCAGGTTTGTGAAGAATGTCCATATATTTACATAATGTTTGCAGTATGTTTCCCATAAATTGTTGCTTTATCCAAAATTATTGCTAAATCATTGAGAATTAAGTTAAACAATAATTACATACATTTCATTTGTGGATGTCATACCTTTCAGAAAATGCATGCTAATACAAAACCTGTTATTCCAGCAATTGTAGGTTAGTAAGGGTAATATTTCAACATTGACCAAATTAATAATGGCTTTGTGCTGATTTCTTGCTCTAAGAGTTTGAGACGTATGCTATTACATCACATATATAGAACTGTGTCCTTACTTTTCTATATTTCCCACATGTGGAAACATTGCAAACTGAGGACACAGTATAACTATCTCTACGGACAGTTAATAAATGAGGCATGTCTTTACTGACAACCACCCTCAACAACAATCAGTACAACTATGGGATTTCCCTAATTTACAACATGATACATGTAATATAATTAAAAGGTGCAATAAATAATGTTGTGTGTTCCCTCATGGACATGGCCATGTTGTTATGCTCACAGGCTAGCACTGCCAAAGGCAAACGTAAATATGCTCAATAAGGAACTTGTGCTGTTGCACAGCTATGGCTTCTAAACAGTATACTACTGTTAGTATACTAACCTCAGATGACACAAAGAAGCGATGTGTCTATGCAGGACTCTCAAGCTGGTGTTACCTACATCCCTTGATGATGTAATCTACTATAAGTACACATTCAGTCATGTTAAAATCAGGCTTGTGCCATGGTGCATGTATTAAGTCTAGTGTTCTGCATATTCTGTAAGCTTAGATAGGTAGGGGTTCTAATCTCACTGCAGCCAACTTGGAGTGTGTGTGTGTCTATCACCATAAAGAAGGGTGTGACTGTATCCAACACTGCCTTAGAAAATGGCATGGTTTTCTATTGCTTTTGTGCTTGCACAAGCATCCATATCTAGGAGTCATCCATCCTCCTGCCCCCCACATGGCCTGCTGATGTCATCTACTATAATATCACCTGCAGTCCTGTTCAAGTCAGACTTGTGTCATACACATTACAAGAACTCTGTGAGCTCTGCCAGCCTCAATGCAGAGCCAGAGCCAACCGAGGAAAACCCATCCTATTGGAAACTAAGGTATGTTGTAGCCCTTAGAATATTAGCTACAGGTACTTTTCAAAGAAACTGAGGACATGATGGGGGAGTCACAGGCATCAGCATCCAGGATACTGAACCAGTTCCTGGATGCTATGCTCATACATGCCAGTGAACACATATATTTCCCTTACTGCTGTGGAGAGGACCAGCAATATGCAACACTTTTATCATGTAGTGCACTACCCTGAAGTACTGGTTGCCATAGATTGCACTCATGTACACATCAAGGCAACACCTAGTGAGCAGGGTAGAATCTACATTAACCACAAGGGATACCACTCCATCAGTTGCCAAGTGGTGTGCAATGCCCAGGGGATTATCTTGAATATGTGTGCTGGCAACCCTGGCAGTTATCATGACTGCCATATCTGGCACACATCACAGCTGTACCAGATGTTTGCTAGGGGAACAACCCACAGGGCCATTTACTGGGGGATGCTGGTTACACCCTGAAACTGTGGATGATGACATCCATCAGAAATGCACACACCCATGGAAGAACACCATAATGAGGCACACGCACAAATTAGGAACATCATAGAGTATATATTTGGGTTTCTGAAGTCACAGTTCTGGTGCTTAGATATATCAGGTGGAGCCTTGCAGTATATTCCATGCACATGTACACAATTATTCACAGTTTATGCTATGCTGCAAAATCTGATCCTGTGGAAACAGCTGCAGCAGGATAAGCAAGGAGTGGGCACACATCCAACAACCAAAACATAGGACACCACAGGCACAGTCGCAAGAGGACGAAAAGGAGAGCCCGCCAGCTGCTGTCCCTGTAGGTAGATGTAGGCATGCTCAGTATGCCCTTGCTTTGGCTAAGAGACAATGCATAACACATGCACTGACCACCTAGGGTCTGATACCTTTGTCCTACTCACATACATATGTTAAAATTTATGCCAAGCAACTCACACAACCTTTATCTATATATGTGTTGGCTGTGTACAGCTTGCATGAGACAGAGTCTGCCCTGAACTAATGCTTTGTCAACTGACACATTTTTAAGGCAAGGCCTGAACCTAGACTGTAGTGCATATCCTTTTATATGTCTTACCTTGTTACAGTATGCAAATATATAGTTGTGCTTTTGTAGATAACTTAAGTTAACATGTGAGTACATACACCTATATTACTACAGCGTTACCATATGTACCTTTTATGCATAAGGCATGAAACACTCACACAGTCCAACCATAGCCGAATACTGTTACACCATGTAAGAGAGAAGTTAGGAAGTGACCCCAGTCCAGTGCAGTTTCTGACTTCAGTCTGGTTTGTATACTGACAGTAAATGTATGCTTCCCCCACCCACAAAAACAGGATTGTAAGACAGATGTATATTTATAATCATATTTATGACAGGAGTTGTGTCTACTAGCTGGTCTGTATCCAAATATAAGTCATAGAAGTACTTGTACAATATACAGTGCATGGTTTGATAGCAATATAAATTCTTATGAAGGTGGTTGAGTGAGGAATTACTCCAGTTTTAAAACCAACTTCTGTGGCTAAAAGGACTACAGCAGCCATCCTGCTTGATGATGGTGTATTGTTGTTTGGGGTTCAAATCCTGATATAAGTTGAACTTTTGGAGGTATTTTTGCTATACTTTGTGTATTTTACAGACTATGACACTGTGTCCCATAATATTTTAATCTGTATATATTTAGTACACATTTGTGCAATGTGTTGCGGCTGACAACAGTTTTAATAATGCTTAAATATTTTTTGCTAAGCGCAAAACTGCAGAAAAGGAAATATTCAGATAAGAGTTATATATTGCCCATAGCAATTGTGAAATCATGGTCTGGAGTACTGACAGGAGTGGACTACAGTAACATGTATACATTACATAAGAGGAAGGCTTGATGTAAGCAATGTGCCTCATGTTTATGCATCTCTTACCAATGTGCAAACAGGTGGAAGAGTGAAACTCGCATATGGGAACACAGTGCAATAATCCTTACATCTTCGCTATGCCTATCATACCTCTGAACTGCCCAGGTTTGTGAAGAATGTCCATATATTTACATAATGTTTGCAGTATGTTTCCCATAAATTGTTGCTTTATCCAAAATTATTGCTAAATCATTGAGAATTAAGTTAAACAATAATTACATACATTTCATTTGTGGATGTCATACCTTTCAGAAAATGCATGCTAATACAAAACCTGTTATTCCAGCAATTGTAGGTTAGTAAGGGTAATATTTCAACATTGACCAAATTAATAATGGCTTTGTGCTGATTTCTTGCTCTAAGAGTTTGAGACGTATGCTATTACATCACATATATAGAACTGTGTCCTTACTTTTCTATATTTCCCACATGTGGAAACATTGCAAACTGAGGACACAGTATAACTATCTCTACGGACAGTTAATAAATGAGGCATGTCTTTACTGACAACCACCCTCAACAACAATCAGTACAACTATGGGATTTCCCTAATTTACAACATGATACATGTAATATAATTAAAAGGTGCAATAAATAATGTTGTGTGTTCCCTCATGGACATGGCCATGTTGTTATGCTCACAGGCTAGCACTGCCAAAGGCAAACGTAAATATGCTCAATAAGGAACTTGTGCTGTTGCACAGCTATGGCTTCTAAACAGTATACTACTGTTAGTATACTAACCTCAGATGACACAAAGAAGCGATGTGTCTATGCAGGACTCTCAAGCTGGTGTTACCTACATCCCTTGATGATGTAATCTACTATAAGTACACATTCAGTCATGTTAAAATCAGGCTTGTGCCATGGTGCATGTATTAAGTCTAGTGTTCTGCATATTCTGTAAGCTTAGATAGGTAGGGGTTCTAATCTCACTGCAGCCAACTTGGAGTGTGTGTGTGTCTATCACCATAAAGAAGGGTGTGACTGTATCCAACACTGCCTTAGAAAATGGCATGGTTTTCTATTGCTTTTGTGCTTGCACAAGCATCCATATCTAGGAGTCATCCATCCTCCTGCCCCCCACATGGCCTGCTGATGTCATCTACTATAATATCACCTGCAGTCCTGTTCAAGTCAGACTTGTGTCATGGCGAGTGTGTTAAGTCCGGTGTTGTGTGGTCTGTAAGCTTAGATAGGTAGGGTTCTAATCTCTCTGCAGTCAACTTGATGTGTGTGAGCTGTTGGTAGATGTTATACAAAGCATTTTCCCACAGCCTATGGTACTCTGTCCTCATGTCTTCATCAGACACTGCTGATGTCATTAGCTATATCAGGTTATTGGATATGTAATGCTTACAACAGGCCATGGGCACACAATGGCCCTGCAGACAGGTAGATGTCACCTCATGCAATAAAAGACAGACAGCAGTGACATTCATTTTATGGTATGCACAAACATTATGAGATCTCATTGCAATGTTGATGGACAGGTTGACACAGAAGAGCACACAAGGGTCCCCATGGACTATGATGTTTGCAGATTATATTGTGACAGACAACATATTTAGGAGACAATGGAGAGGTGGAGTTATGCTATACAGAGCAGAGTAATGAATGTCATAATGACTAACACATAATATACGTCCTTGAATGGGAGGGAGGAAAGAGGAATGGTGAGACTGCAGTAAGTACAGTTGGCAAAGGTGTATGATTTTAAATACTTGATAGCAAAAGTTCACAGTAACAGTGAGTGTGGAAGGGAGGTGAAGAAGACAGTGCATGAAGGAAGGAGTGGGTATACAAGAATGTCAGGAGTGATCTGTGACAGATGGGTACCAATAACACTGTAAGGGAAGGTTTACAAGAGTGTACTGAGAACAGTTATGTCATATGGTTTGGAGACTTTGGCACTGACAAAAATACAGGAGTCATAACAGGAGCTTCCAGAGTTCCAGATGTTATGATTTGCATTGGGTGTGCTTGGGATAGACAGGATTATTAATCTGTATGTTAGAGTGTCAGCTCAGGTTGTATGGCTTGGAGACGAGGCCATAGAGATCACATTGCATTTCTTTCGACGTGCTTAGCAGAGATGCTGGGTATATTTGGAGATGGATGGTAAGGATCGAGCTGGCAGGTAAGAGGAAAACAGGAAGGCCTAAGATAAGGTTCATGGATGTGGTGACTGAGGATATGCAGGTGGTTGGTGTGACAGAACAAGATGCAGAAGAAAAGAGGAACTGGTAGCAGATGATGTGCTGTGGCAACCCATCATGGTAGTAGCCAAAAGAATAAGAAGATTAGGATGACATGCGTTTTTATAGAAATCACACCTGTACACTTCTGGCAAGTACATACAGTAGGAGTATCTATTTGAAGGTTACTGTATCTGAACCCCATGTGAGCTTTAACAGTGTTTCCTTGTATTACCTGCTCTGTTGTAGTTTATGTGTAGAACACTTTGCTCTCATATTTACAGAAATGACAATATAATTATTTTCCTATACAATTGGCTGCTGCTGTGTAACAGCAGATCCTCAACAGCCCAAACTAACTGTCATACCTTCTGTTACATAACAAGCAACAACTACAACACTTACCAATTTATTTATTTATTTTATTTATTTCCAGTTTGATTATCTGGGAAGTCTACTGGGCACAGATGACCCATTTTCAGTGGAAGCCCGAGGAGAAAAGCTCCAAGATACATAATACAGTAAAGATACAAAAGATACAAAAGTATAAAAGATACACTATATAGAACAGTTTACAAATATGCACATTCAATGTCATGCATAATCAGCAAAATTCAATGTGCTTGTTCTTAAGGGTTATACTATACAGATTCATTTGAGAAAACACTCTTATGTTGTAGGTGTGGAAACACTTTACATACACAAATTTAAAGTAAATGTGGAAACACTTTACATATACTCATTTAAAGTGAGATGCTACTTACAATATTTGCAAAGTTGAATTGTGTGATAAGTAGCTATAGGAGTTGCAGAGAGCTTAGATGTACTCATAGGAAATACCTATGGGAGTTATAGAGAGCTTAGGAACCTGGGAGAAAACCTCCTGGGGGCATATACTTAGAATTAGGTAGGGTGAAGGCAGGTACATTTCCATTTAGTGGACAGGTGTTTGCAAAGCTGGGTTTTGAAGATTTCTGTGTTAGATATCATTCTTAGAGTGGAAGGGACAGACTTCCATTTCTTGCCTAGTGAGAAAGAGAGAAGAAGTTGGCCAGCAGGACGTTTGGGTTTATGGATAGAAATTAAGTTTTAATGTTCAGATCTGAGAGTTCTGTTTGGGGTGTAAGGGGGGAGGATATTTGTTAGAGCTGGACATTTTGTTGGGTGAAATACAAGTCTGTGTGCAGTGGTAAGTTGGAGGTAGTCTAGGTAGCTTGTGAGTTCTAGCCAATTCAGAGATTGGAGGGTAAGGCAATGATGGGTGGAATTTTTGGATTTGGTGGCAGATTTAGAGATTTTCTTGTAGCAGGTTTCTAGTTTGCAGGTGATGGAGGAGGACAGGTTAGTTAGGAGAGGGAATCCATATAATAAGGAAGGAAGAAGATAAGTGGTGGCCAGGGTATGCCTAGTAGAGTTGGAGAGAAAGAGATGGTTCCTTTGCAGCAAACCTAACCTTTGGTGGATTTTCTTAATATTTTGTTGAATATGGATATCAAACTTGAGGTGTTCATCAATAGTAATGCCAAGTAGTTTAGCAGAAGGAACCACTTCTATAGGTGAGTTGGTTTGACTAAGGACTTTGAAAGAATTTTTGTCATAGGAGTAAGTCTTTGTGGGAGGGAATAGTCGAATGTTTGATTTATTTGCATCGAAAGAGAGGTGGTTTTGGCACATCCAGTTTTCAGTAGTTAAAAAAGTAGTTTGGGTTTTAGTCAGCAATTCACAGAGGTTTGAGGCAAAGCAGACTAAAGTTGAATTGTCTGCGTATTGAATGATTTTGGCATCAGGAATAGCAGTGTAAATGTTATTGCTGAAGATGTTAAAAAGCATAGGCCCAAGGATGGATCCCTGTGGTACGCCAGTTGGAGTAGGTAAGAAGGAAGAGGTGGAGTTCTTCCATTTGACTGCTTGAGATCTGTCAGATAGGTAACTAGAGAACCATGATAAATTGTTAGGTGAGAGATGAAGGTTTGAGAGATGATGTTTGTAGGAAACACTATAGAAGGCTTTAGACAGCTCGAGCAAAACAGTATAAACTAAGTGTCCTGAATCTCGGACTTGATTGACAGTTTCTAGGAAAGAGAGTAGAGTGGTTATAGTGCTATGACCTGGGTGGAAGCCATGGTGAGTAGGTGTAAGAAGATGGTTTTTGGTCAGAAAAGGCATAAGTTGGAGGTGGATGCATTTTTCTAGGATTTTAGAGATTCGTGAGAGTAGAGCAACTGGGTGGAAGTTTGAAATGCTGTTATTTTGGCCTCTTTTGTGAAGAGGAAGAATATAGGGTGAGCGCCAGTGTTTGGGGACATATGATTCATTTATAAATCTGTTAATAATGACACTGATTGGGAGAGCTATACCATCAGCAGCGCATTTTAGGAAGGAGGAGAGAATCTTGTCTGGAGCATTAGAGCAAGGTTTAAGTTTGGACAGAAGTCTTTTTATAAAGTTAGTGGAGACAGGTTTGAGCTCGAACATAAGGGGAGGGTTATTAGGGGAGTTACATGGAGAAGAGTGAAGGACTGGTGGGTTGTTGTTGGGGAAAGTCTTGGTCAGGTCAGAAATAGTTTTATGAGAAATGAGTTGAATTCAGAGTCTAGTTTAAGGTCAGATTTACTTGGGTCAGGACAAGGGTTATTCTTGGAGCCTGGATTGAGAAGTGAGTTTATTGATTGCCAGAATTGCTTGGGGTTTTTATTGTTATTGGACTGGAGCTTAATATAGTAGGATTTTTTGTCCTTAGCGATTACCTGTTTTGCAAGGTTACAGAGCTGTTTGTATTTGACCAAGGTATTGAGCAATTTATTGTTTTGATAAAGCTTCCATAATTTGTCCCTTTGATGCATAATTTGTTTTGTATCTTTGGATAGCCAAGGAACTGTATTAGTTTTTATCCTTTTGTTTCTTAGTGGGGCTAGGGAGTTTAGAGTGTCTAAGAAGATAGAGTTGAAGTAGTCTATAGCATTGTCAAGAAGAAGGGTGTTAAGATTTTCCCAGTTCATTTGTTTGAAAATATTTGAGAAGATTGTGGGGTTGAAGCTACTGAGGTTACGAGTGAGAATGTATTGGTGCTGGTGTGGGGTAGAGCTAGTTGAACGATGAATGAAAGCTGGGAGGTGGTCGCTAATGGTGTCAGGAATTGTGCCAGAGTTGGTTATTTTATTTGGATGGGAGACTAGGATCCAATCAATAGTGTATTCAGGGGGATTTGTTTTGTTGGGTTGGGTGATGGAGAGGATTATTTGAGTAAAGTTATAGATGTTAATGGATAGGGAGGGAGAGGGACTATTGACATTGTTCCAGTCAATATTTACATCCCCTAGAATGTAAGTTTTGTAGTTTATTTCAGTTGATGCCCATAGGAGAATATCTTCGAGGGTAGAGATATTGTTACCAGGTGAGATATATAGGGCAATGATGCAGGTATTCTTGTGTTTATTCATTTTTAGTAGTCCAGCTGTAAGTTCAGTGTTGTTAAATTGAGGAATTGGAATTTGGAGGGGAATTAAGGTAAGAAGGTTAGAGTAAACTAAGGCAGTGCCGCCACCTTTTTTATTTAATCTGTCACTTCTGAGAGTATGAAATCCTGGGGGCAGAATTTCAGAGTCGGAGATATAGGGTTTGAGCCATGTTTCGGAGATCGCTAAGATGTCTGGTTGGTTATGGCTTAGCCAAGCTTGAAATTGGAGAACTTTGTTGTTAAGACTCTGGGCCTGGATAGTAAAAATTTTAAGGGTGTTGTGGGGGGAGGAAGGAGATAAAGGGTAGGTTTTGTTAATAAAGGGACTAGGACCAGGGTTGGGATGGATATCTCCAGCTAAGACTAGGTTGTTAAAGGGAATAACCTTTAGCCATTTAGGTTAGCAAAGTAAGAGTTTAGGTAAATCTAAGATTAGTTTAGGTGTCAGTATCTTAGCTGCGGTGGAGAAAATTTTAGGGTGGAATAGGTGCAGAGGGTTAGGCTGAATGAGTGAAGAGGAGTTAGAATGAAAATGAGAGTAAGATTGAAGGTGAAGGTGGGTTTGTGTGGTAGTTATTGTTGAAGGTAATATTGGACAGGTATTGGAGGAATATGAGCTGGCATAGCATAGGGGAATTAGGAACACAAGGAGGAAGCAGGGGGCCTGGAGGGTGCAGAGAATTAAGGAGAGCATATCTGTGCAAAGAGATAATGATAGCTATAGATATTGAGAAGAGAGCTGGCTATGAAGAATAGAGAGTTTAGAAAGAGATAAAAGTTTTCTTAGAATTATAAGAACGAAGAGGGGACTTTAATTGCTAGTGAGGTAGAGTGATGAGTTTAAGTGGGATGCTTGTAGATAGAGTCATGAGGGAAAGGCTCCTATTGGTAATTAGGCTGGCTGGGTGGAGAAAGGAAAGAATAAAGGTAGTTGTAGAGGGGGCGGGTGGAAATTGGGGACAGGTTGGGGAGTGGAGTGAGCCCACAGGGCGAACAGAGCTGGTTAGAGCCAAGGAGAAGGAAGCAGAACAGAGCAGAAGCCAGAAAAAACTATCAGTGGAACAGGGAGTAGGCACAGAAGTGAGGAGGTACTAGGGGTAAAGGGCAGGTTAAAAACCTGTGTGGAAACTAATACAGGGAGGGTAGTAGATGCAGAGAACAATTCAGTAACTGTAGCAAAAACCGGGAAGGAAAAAAGGAGGTAAAGTACTGCCACCTATTGGCTTAAGTGAGAAATAGCAAGGCTTGTAATACAGGGATATGGGAGCTGTATAATAGGAGTACTTAGAGTCTAGGGTAGGCTGCTAGCATGCGCTCAGTAGGAAATACAATAAAAGTACATTTAGTGATATGTAGCACAATAGAGTACATACACATTGCAGACAGGACTTGGGGTGTGATAGTAGCAGGCAACTTCAATGTCCCTTAGGAGGTTCTTTCAGAGGCAGGAAAGCTGGGGAATCCCTTAGCAGAGTTGTGAACACCTGGGGATTTTAAGCAATGCACAGCAGGCCATGAATGGAGCTAGCAGCCTACAACAGAACAAGACTAGAGGGGACTGGAGAGGACTACCTTCAGTTTCAGTATTTTACAATCAATCAAATACAGAACTATAGATCCACCTTAAGAAGGACCTCCAAATGTACACACCATAGGTTACTCCCCTGCAAATGCCACTCAGATCACATATACCCCTCCTTTTAGCACTCACTTTGCAGTTACCAGGTTTAAACCTCCCATCCTCACCCATCAGAGTCCCTCTGTTTCCCCTGCAAGACTAGTTGACATAATTGGTTTTACATAGTGCATATAATGCCTCACATGGATAATTATAGGAGGACAAACTCACTTGCACAAACATAAGCAGATTTTGCAAACTGAAATGGCCTGTAATATGTCAGATGTATTCCTCAACAATATGAGTGAACAATGTAATGGCACATTTATAGTGCCTGCACTGTTAATCCAACCATAAAATAGCATGTGTAGAATTTGGAATACCTAATGAACTCTTTAAAGGAGTACTCAGGTTCAAAAACATTGTCCAAGGTAACTACATCCTCCTATGGGATGGTATAATCAACGTCCAAGCTCATCTTTCCACAAAGGACATTGACAGCTGTAGTAAGTTACACCTTGAGGCCCTGTCTACACATCTACACAAATGTGTACAGACAGCCGTGCATGGTATGCTCAAAGACACAGCCACTGGGAAATACAATCCACACTGGTGTATGTCTGCCATTACTACATTCTACAGTAAGTGACAGAATCTGCTGTTTACAAATACAACACATACAAAACAGTCCTGGAAGGTCACTCCCCTCAGTGTACTCCAGCAAATAGGATACCATGAAAAACCCTCATATAGCAACTATGCTAATAATTTATGACACATATTCAGGGATAACCATAAGCCTGTCTTCATTTACATCTGCAAACTTATATATTCATATCACTCAGATTTGTTTTGACTTAATTCTGGATCATATTGCACACACTGACCCACTGTAAATTCCAAACTTGCTAGCAGACATAAGATGCTGAAAAGTGTCCCCCCCTCCCAAGACCAAGCTTACTACATGTGCATCATCACCTCCACACTGTGGTACCTACAAAGAGCAAGTTATCACTGCTCTCTCCAAGACCAGGAACACTGTCTCCATGGGACCAGATGACATTCCAGACTGTGTTCATCATGTGCTGCAACAGTGAGCTACTCCACTAGCAACCATATTCAATCATGGTCTGAGTACTGCTGTTGTCCACATCGAATGGAATACTGTGACCATTTCCCAATCACACAATAGAGGACAGGCAATATACAACTGGAGTTATAGTCTCATAACTGTATTCAACCTTCGCTTTAAGGCAATGGAAATAATCTGCATGCATCTCAAAGAACATAGGTGACGTCCAAAAATTAGATCTGTTCCAATTAGCTGTTCCCATGGGTAGCTTGTGCCTCAAAACCTGTGGGAAATCAAGACTGTGAGAACAGTATACACAATGCTGTGCACTCATCCCATTTTGCCTTGGCCAGGCCCTTCAACGCAATCCAACATTTGGTATTAATGAGAAACTAACCAAGGTGAATATCACATCTTCTGTGAACAGGTGGGTTGAAAATCGGATCACAGACCAACAGTACTCACTCAAAGTGGGAAACCTCACCTCAAGCAGCAGACGTGTCACCTGTATGGTTACAGATGTGTCTATGCTGTGTCCCATCTTGTTTGCCATATAGTTATCAAAAGATCAAAAAAAAGCAGAGGATGTGTGGCAAAACATCTTTGTGCCCCTAATGACTGCTGACAAATCCATGGGTGTTATAACAACTGCACAAACATACCCTCTGTTTATAAATGTTTCTGCTTATTTAAAAATAACCCAGGGTATAGTATTCCCAAATTCTGCGTCAATATACCTTTGAACAAATGTCGAATGCAAAATGTGTGTACTGTGGGGAGGAAGACATTCTACAACTTACATCCTATTAGCAAAGGCATTACATTAAGAGCAACTAATTTTATTAATCCTTTATACCCATCCATCATCAGCCCTATTAATATCTATAATCCTCCCTTTGATAAGTATTGTCCCAGAAGGTTGACGGACGTCAGACTTCTCTCAGCAATAAAACATCAGAGGTTCACCAACATGTCTTCTGTGGGCAGAAAGAAGCTGTTGTCAGTGTATGCAGTATCATATATACAGCATTCAGGCAGAATAAGTATACATTACATGGCTGTCATTGGTCCACAAGTGATGAATATGCTGCACATGCTTAAGTCATATGGGACTACAACCACCTGTTTCAGGGACCTCAATGTACAGTATGATATACATAGAACATGCTGGGTAAACACATACATGTCTCATAGATAGTCAGTCATCTGCATTAGGCTTCCAATGTATGTCAAGCAGAGCAAGTCTATTAATCTGTTTGAGTACAGGCTGGCTGGCTTGATGTGTTATCTGTCATGGATCACTGCTAATTACATATTTTATAGTGATGTATCACCTACGGTTCTAAATACCATCAGCCAATACCCTTGTCACAGCCTATGAACCTCGCAACCTATGGTGATGTGCATGAAAAAAAAAACATTATACTGTATTACTGCTTTGAGGTTTGTCTGCAGTTCTTACATACAATCCAGAGTTCAGAATATGATGGCTTAACTTTGGATCTGCACACATATGTTAGCACTAAACAATATGTAAAGAGTAGGTTAGATATATTGAGACACATGTTATTGACTGACTTTACAAGCCTTACAAAAGAATCAGCTAGAAACTAGAGGAATTATAATGCTACAAAGTGTATAACTGGGTAACTACAATATAACTGACAGTTACAATTATCATGCCAACACCACAAATTCAGATATAAAAAACATTAAATGTAGGTAGTCACCCTGTGCATCAGACACATAGCTTTTGTATACCTGAAGCCAAATGAGAGACGACAGGAATGCAGCACAGTTATCACTTGCACAGGGTGTTTTTTGGGGAATGCAGGAGGCCTAGGTTGACACAAAGGGTTAGTGAGTCTTTGCGTGTGAGTCAGTAAGGGCAGCAGCCAACAGGGAAAATGTAAATGTAGCGTATGTGTCAGTAGGTGCCCTCAGTGTGACATTGGTGTGTGTGTGTGTGTGTGTGTGTGTGTGTGTGTGTGTGTGTGTGTGTGTGTGTGTGTGTGTGTATGAACACAGTCAAGCTCAGTGCTAGCCCTACATGTCTGTATGCTGGACAGCTGTGAGCTATGCATGGTAGAGTTGACAGTTCATCAACTTTGTCCTCGACCACTAGAACTGGATCTGCCAAGAGTTGCACTGTCACCTCTACACACAAGGTCGGATGGTGTGCTACTATCTGAGGGTCACTGATGTCTGTTGGACATCCTCCTTACATAGGAATGGGCAGGACCACGACCCCATGGCCTGCTATGTCTGGGTGTGGACAACAGACTCTCTGATGGAACAGCAGATGTACTGCCACTATGGGAGGTTGATCGGGCATGGCGCCGTTGGATCTTAGCAGATGTAATTGCTGACCTATGTCCAAGAGGTCAAGGCTCCCCTCTCAGCAGATATTTCAGCACAGACCAATGTGCATTCCATGACAGATGCTCTGCACTTCCTCATGGACACATCCCATTTTTACGCGTCATTGAACCGATCCAGTGCATCAACAACATGGTGGAGGCAGTCACAGATGTCAGACTGTGACGCATCTTGAACCTTGAGAGTTCTTCTGGAGTAACGTTCTGAACATGCCTGTGCCTGCATTATGGTCTTAAAGATATGTTGAGTGATAAATCCAAAAGTATACACAACAAGGCTGACATGTAGAAGGACCATAAAAGATAATAAAATCAAACATGTTTATTAAAACGAACTCAGTGCAGGAAATAGGTAAGCACTTTCACAGTTAGCTTCATCAGACCAAAATATTGCACACCCCACTGGCATGTTTAAATACAACAATCTGGCCAGTCAAACCACATAATAAAAAGCAGTGGGTTGTACCTTAAATACAAACCTAGATGTATTAATAGAGTATATTTGCAAGTGTAAAGCTTTTGCAATAAAAACATACAACAACCTATAAAACACAAAATAGAAACATTTATAAAAAATATAAAAATATATATAAAATATAAGTTTTTCTAAAACGTTCAAATAAAAGGTGATATCATCTCACTTGTTGGTTTTGCTTGATCATTTTTATGTTGAGTGATACATGAAGAGACACCTGCACCAGGTGGTGGAGGGACAGCAGACCTCTGATGAGCACCCCAAATAATCCGCCTGTGTGGCACCTCACCAACAGTTTGGCTACAGCCAATATCAACATGTAGTGAAGCCGTGGTAGACACTTTCTTGGTCTATGTTCTCTCCCTCCAACTGTCCAATATCTGTGGCCTCAGTGGACTGGGTATGTGTAGGTGTACTGGCTGTGTCTGGGGATCCTGAGTGTGGTTGTTAGATATCAACTTCTTTGTCAGATTCAGCATCTGCAACCCCTAATTGTGCCTCACTTTGCCCACCATCATCATCAAACTCTGAGACACTGACCAGGTAGGGCAGGGGGCACAGAACTACTTCCATGTTCATCTGTGATAAAAAGAAAAACAGGACAACATCAATACCTGCACTACTATGCTGAAATTTGTACTGTTGTCACTATTACAGACATTTAAACCTATCAACCACTTACAGTAATAAGTGTGGACAAAGTCATATATAGTAGTTGTACAAAGGCTAAAGAATATGGACAAATGTGACATAATATGCTCCTATAAACCTATACAGCTGATGCAATAACAGGTGTTGCCTCACCATGATATATCTGAAGGGTATGCAGTTTGATTGCCAGATCTGTGTCATATTATTTAATGTTTGCAATCATTAACGACTTGTCAGTAATTTGCCAGTCAATTACTATGATCTTAAACACAGACCTGAAAGATGATTACCAAACCTTGACATTCACAAAAACTCTGTGAAATGGACAGGTATGCAAACAGTACTGAAATACATACAGCGGGCCTGAGAGAAAAATATAGCAGGTATGTGGGAATATATGTATACATTACAGACAAAAACATAGTCTACTTACCAACTGTTGCAGCCCTTGCATGGTGAATACCTGATGGTCCTGTGAAATTAAAGGAAGACACAATGGCAACACCAGCACACATTTAACTGTACAACAGGTGTTAATACATTTATTCATCTATATGTGCGCTCCAATAAATGTTACCAGGAATGTGGCTAACATGTTTTAAATGAGCATAAAACTGCACCTATCTGAAATACCCCAAACCAACACACATATAGCTTGATACAACTATATACACTTATGACAGAATGCAACAGTATTTTAATGATGTAACAAAGCATACCTGGCAGCCACACATGTGATACAGGAGTGGCACCCACATCCGGAATATGTTGGATCAAGGATTACTGGGAGCTGTTCTGTGTGGTGATGTATGCCAGGAATCCCTCCGTAGCAGTTAAAGGACACGAACACTGCAGCTATCTTAATTGCACCCCACAAAAAAGCTACCCGCCACACATTAAAAATATATACAGTAATACAGAATGACTGAAACTGTAATCTACTGAGGAAATAATACAGCCTACATCTTGAGTAACAGGAGTGACACCCACATCAAGGACATACTGACTGTTGGGCTGCTGGGAGATTTCCTGAGTTGCAATATTTGCCAGGAATTCTTTTGTGACACTGAGGGATTTCTCTGCTACAGACCCACCACCGGTGACCTCATAATTGTGTGCCACTTCAGCTGTATCCCTCCTGACTGCATGTATCATATCAGTAGCTTTGTGATGCACCTGCTCATACATGTGACTCTGTCAGACCACCCTGTTGATGTTTCTGATAAGGTCATCTCAGAGTTCCACATAATCAGCCATTCTTTCCTGCCCTCTTGACAGCCGGACATCATGGTGTTGTCTGAGCGTATCTATAATCAGCTCATTTTCGGCCTCAAGAATGCTGGCCTCTGTCTCAGGGTCAAATTGTTTCCGGAAGGACAAAATAATGATAACACATTAAAGGATCATATAAGTTAAACTTTTTGTACAGATAATGAAGTAAAAGAAGGTTCTCAATACTCAAAAGTGGATTAAACTGTAAAGATTCAACAATGTGCAGTAAATAACAAGGGTGGTTGCAAAACTAATAGAGTAACAAGAGCTAAATATTATTTATTTTGCCCTAACAGATAATGAACTATGTTCCCCACCCAACATAAGAGTCCACTCTACTTTGTTCCATAGTAGGACTTCATCCCCCATCCCCACCCCCAAAAAACAAAATAAATACCAGGGTCATGAACAATGTTGTTAAGCAAACATTGGGGAAATGTTAACAGTACTAACAAAGGATGTTTTCATGGAACATGGGCACATACTTAGCACACAGCATTATCATATCTCTCAACTGTATTGATTTTTGCAGAATGTACAGATTTTTGCCTCATATTTTTGGTCCATTTGTTCATAAAATTGGTGTTTTCTGACAAATTAGTGGCAAATCATTAAAGACTGAAGTTAGAAAATAATGATAGATATTTGAGTTTCATACTTCATACCCTTCAGGAAAATGTATGCTAATGCAAAACCTGTTATTCTACCGACTTTCTAAGTTTGTAAGAGAAATATTTAAAAAACTGTCCCTATTTTTGAGCCTTTGTCCCACTTTTATTTTTGGGCTTGTCCAGATTTCCTGCTCCAAGAGTTTGAGAGGTATGAGCATTATACATTATGCCTACCCTACATCCTCTGTACTTCTCACATTGCTGGTAAAGAAGGCCATGTAATAAGTATGTTTCTAAATGCGTACAAATTTACTTCAAATTTATTGTTATCCACATTCCAGAGTATGCATTATTTAGGTTACAAGATGAATACATACCTAATTGAGTGAAATGCTCCTCTGATGAAATATAAGTGAAACCGAAGAAATGTGTATATGACTGACAAGCATGTAGTAACTCAACCACATCAGTTTACCCAGCTACACATTTGCCTTTTTATAATGTAATACATCAATAATTGATTGCATGTATCCTACTCTGTGCATCAGAGATGCTCATTACAGCATGAACTACATGCTAATCAACTGATCCTGTGAAGCTAGTCCACAAGATATAAAAGCATTCATGATGTTTCTGTTTCCTTTTGCCTTGTTGTTTGTGGATTGAGAAAATACTTGAGCACAGACACAAAGTAAGCAGAAATAGGCAGGGACTAAAGGTGGAGGTGTCTCTATTTACATCAAAAATAAATATACTTCAAGGCTGGTCAATGGTCAAACAAGACAATGCACATGAGCTGTTCATTGTTCAAATCACCATAGGTAAAATACAATACCAATGCAACAAAAACAAACAAGTACTGGATGAAGCGTCTCTTGAGAAAAGTCCTATTTGTATCCAAAAACACAAAAGAGGCACACCACAATGATTCTTCAGGCTTTAATAGAAAATTTAAACATCAAACTAACAGCTGTAGGAAGGAATAAGCGCTTTCACGTTTTAACGACGCTTCTTCAGACTTAAAATACATCTAAAAAATGTGTTGTTATATACTCATAATTAATTGAATAATTAAAACAATTAAAATAATTCAAACTCTATCACAGTCATCCCTTGTTAAAGGTGTATCGCTATGTTAGTAGCTTATATAAAAGACTATATCTTGTGACTGTATATATAGTAAATGCAATATATTTATACAAGACATATCTACTAAAATTAAGAATAGAACAATTTAAAATGATAATAATTAGCAGTACTAATATAAAGTAACCTATTACTTATAAGAACAAACTAAAAAATGGTGTCATATGTTTAGCACTATCATATGTAGCATAGCTGAATTAATAACTTAAATAGTGTATAAAGATAATAAAATTGTTGAACATACATATACATATGTATATATATATATATATATATACATATATATATATATATATATATATATATATATATATATATATATATATATATAATTAATATATACATATATAAGAATATATATATAAATAAAAATATATATAAAAATATAAAAATATAAAAATGTGTATGTTCATACATACTTACAGTAAATGTTTAGCTAAGTATACATGTATAGAAATAGTGTATACAAGTTATATTAACTTGTTTGCTGTATATGTATGCATATTAATGACTATAGGGTCTCCCTTTTAGAAAAGGTTTGAGTGATATTTTATCATTGAGGCCATGGCCTCTATATGCTTGTAGCCTTAATATCCATTTATTTTCCTTTTCTTCAGTAAAGTTCTTTATGTCACCAAGTCTATCTGTTTTATTAACTAACTCAAGTACTTGGAACGTGAATTTGTGTTTAGATCCTAGACTCAATACATGTCTGGCTAAAGCAATCCTATCATCCTCTCTATTTATGGCATATATATGCTCCCTAATTCTTTCCCGTAATGTTCTATTGGTTTTTCCTACATAGAATGATTTACATAATGAACATTTTGCCAAATATATCAAGTCCCTGGATCTACAATCAGCATATCTATCAAACTTGAAATTATTACCATTATCAGGATGTGTAAAACTATTTTCTTTTGTTATATAGCTACATTGATTACAATGTCTGCATGGAAACGTACCCTTCCTTTGTGTTAAAGGAGCTGCCTTTATATTATTTTCATAGCAAAGTAACCTCTTGAGGGATTTCATGTTCTTATATGTAATATCAGGCCTATCACCTATAATATCTTTTAGCCCATCGTCTACCAATAACATTCCCCAATTATTAGTTAAAATATTTCTAATAGTATTATTCCTGTTTGTAAAAGGTATCACTATTCTATTCTTAACTGTTCCTGTCTTAATTCTTTTTGTACTATTACCATCTTTGCCAGTCCTATGCAGGAATGGTCTGCCCCTACCCTCTCTTTCCAACAAATTATCCTGAAATATTTTGTTCAATACTTGTTTATTGTATCCTCTATTTAAAAATTCATCTCTTAATGTCTCACATTGTTCATGATGTCTCATATCATCTGTTACTAGCCTAGAGACCCTTAATGTCTGACCTCTGACTATGTTAGGATAGAGGTGTTTAGGGTGCATACTGTTGTAGTGTAATAGATTATTCTTTCGACAAGGTTTTCTAAACAAATCCGTATTAACAATGTTCTTATCTTTACTAATGAGAACATCTAAAAATTCTATCCTATCAAATGATTTAGAACATTCAAATCTCAGAAAATCAGTTGTTCCATTTATATAAATTAAAAACTGATCCAACTCTTCGGGTGTACCACCCCACAGGAGAAACACATCATCCACAAAGTGTTTATACAGCTTAATATTCTCTCGAAAGAGTGCATTTCCTAAAACATAAGTTCCTTCCCAGTATGCCATCACAAGGTTTGCATACGAATTAGTACATGGTGTGCCCATCGCTACACCCTTTTTCTGTAAGTAATAGTTGTTATCATATAAAAAAACATTATTCTCAAGTACCAGTTCTAAAATAAGCATCCATTGTATGACCAGGTTATTAGGAATGTTTTTCTCAAGTCGTAGTAATCTCACATATTCTATCCCTACTTGATTTGGTATGGATGTAAAAAGGGAAACAACATCTAATGTAACCAGTAAATCACTGGTATAATCACTATGTGAATGTAAGTACTCTGCATAGCTGTATAAAAACTCCTCTGTGTCTCTAATTATGGACTCATTGTTATTTACTATCGGTTTGAATTGTTTCTCCAAATAAATAGACATAGGCTCAGTGGCCCAGCCTTTACCCGATACAGTAGGTCTCATTGGGGGGTCATATAAATTTTTGTGTATCTTTGGTAGACCTCTGAAGGATGGAATGACTGGCTTATCAACCAAAAAATACTTGTACAGATTTTCATCTATCATATTACATAACAAGAAATCATATAACATCTCAGGAACACTTTTAATCACTTTATCTAAAGTCACAACATTCAAACAATGATATGTGTCTTTTTCTTTCAATAAATCTTTCATTTTCATATATATATTATGAGTATATAAGAACACATTTTTTAGATGTATTTTAAGTCTGAAGAAGTGTTGTTAAAACGTGAAGGTGCTTACTCCTTCCTACAGCTGTTTGTTTGATGTTTTAATTTTCTATTAAAGCCTGAAGAATCATCGTGGTGTGCCTCTTTTGTGCTTTTGGATACAAATAGGACTTTTCTCAAGAGACACTTCATCCAGTACTGGTTTGTTTTTGTTTCATTACTGTTGTGTTCTTTCTGGTACTGGAACACGGTTCTTAAATCAATTTTTATTATGGAACCTGGAACTGGTGATGATATTTTAAATGAACTTTTCACTATGAATAATAATCCGTTGCTAAAATTATCCCTTAAAGATTTAGCAACAGATGGAAGTAAAACTGTTAACATAGCATCAAATATGGAAATACTGCAATTAACGAGAAGAATAGAAAATAACTTTCATAAATTAAAAAAACATACAATGGCAGAGGCAGCATATGGAAGCGTGCCTCAGCTTCAAGATAGTCCCAAGGGGACTAAGAATTCTCAAGATGCCGACTTTTGGCACAACATACCCTGACTTGTTAGGGAAATGGCAAAAACTTAACCTGGAAACCAGCTATGGGTTTATCAAGTTATTAATAGAACATCAACTGATAGAGAAGAATCTAATGGAAGATATTAGTGAGATGGAAAAGAAGTTAAGAATCCTTCTCGACCCAGATGGATTAGAAAATTTCCTTAAAGACCTGACTACCTCTATGAAAATGCTTGACAATAAATTAAAATCTGATAAGAAGAAAAAACTGGAGAGAGACTACAACGATTTCAGGAGAGGCCAGATATTCTCTTGGCCGAGAGAGAACATTTGGAAGAACAATAATTTTACATTCAAAGGAGCCACGGGCAGTGATTCAAACATGAATGAAAAACCGGCGAAAAGAAAGGAAATCATGAATATTCATGAGAATGGAGAGAAAGACACACCTATTATGCTGACGTCATCTGGAAGCGTTACCAACTGCTCTACTAGTTTGAATGCCATTCCTAAACCGAGAGTGGTTACTACTTATGCTACAGTAAATACTGGGAACAGTACAATTAATGAGATTGACACTAATCCATTTTTTCATGATAAAACAACGGAATTGTCGACAGCGGAGATAGAAGCGAATGCTGATGTCCGCCCGAAAATAAGAGATACAAGAGGTACGAACAAAACAACTAACAACGGCTGCATCTCTTATGAAGATGACAGCCTGATAGAGAATGAGGACAATCACTCTTTTCCCTTCCCCATACGGGCTGCAGGGAAACAAGACTGGTCACCATACAACAGAGTGAAGAAAAGGAAGAACTCAGAAGAGAGGCTCGAATTCCAGAAGAAGGTTCTGCGTCCCATACAGAAAGACTAACTGTGAATATTTCCAGGCATGAATTAAATGAAAATGAACTTTCCCTACTTGATAAGGGTTTATCTTACATACCTGCTGCTAGTGCTGACACTGCTGATGTTATTATAGATGTTAAAATGTTTGTCAGGAATTTAGGTTTGAAACTACTATTTACAGATAATGATAATACGAAAGATGCAAATGTATTTAAAAAACCATCAACGTTTATATCACAATTATGCCCTGCACTTGAGGCTTTTGAGAAAGCTTGTGAAAGGGATTTATTAGCTAGTGATATGACTAATAATAAACCTGAATTTTATAATTTGACTCATGTTGAATGTGAAGCACTAAAAAGCCTACAAAATAACACCAATATTGTCATTAGACAAGCTGATAAAGGGGGCTCAGTAGTAGTATTAGACAGGACATTATATAATATGAAAATGAAAGATTTATTGAAAGAAACAGACACATATCATTGTTTGAATGTTGTGACTTTAGATAAAGTGATTAAAAGTGTTCCTGAGATGTTATATGATTTCTTGTTATGTAATATAATAGATGAAAATCTGTACAAGTATTTTTTGGTTGATAAGCCAGTCATTCCATCCTTCAGAGGTCTACCAAAGATACACAAAAATTTATATGACCCTCCAATGAGACCTATTGTATCGGATAAAGGCTGGGCCACTGAGCCTATGTCTATTCATTTGGAGAAACAATTCAAACCGATAGTAAATAACAATGTGTCCATAATTAGAGACACAGAGGAGTTTTTATACAGCTATGCAGAGTACTTACATTCACATAGTGATTATACCAGTGATTTACTGGTTACATTAGATGTCGTTTCCCTTTTTACATCCATACCAAATCAAGTAGGGATAGAATATGTGAGATTACTACTACTTGAGAAAAACATTCCTAATAACCAGGTCATACAATGGATGCTTATTTTAGAACTGGAACTTGAGAATAATGTTTTTTTATATGATAACAACTATTACTTACAGAAAAAGGGTGTAGCGATGGGCACACCATGTGCTAATTCGTATGCAAACCTTGTGATGGCATACTGGGAAGGAACTTATGTTTTAGGAAATGCACTCTTTGTAGAGAATATTAAGCTGTATAAACGCTTTGTGGATGATGTGTTTCTCCTGTGGGGTGGTACACCCGAAGAGTTGGATCAGTTTTTAATTTATATAAATGGAACAACTGATTTTCTGAGATCTGAATGTTCTAAATCATTTGATAGGATAGAATTTTTAGATGTTCTCATTAGTAAAGATAAGAACATTGTTAATACAGATTTGTTTAGAAAATCTTGTCGAAAGAATAATCTATTACACTACAACAGTATGCACCCTAGACATCTCTATCCTAACATAGTCAGAGGTCAGACATTAAGGGTCTCTAGGCTAGTAACAGATGATATGAGACATCATGAACAATGTGAGACATTAAGAGATTAATTTTTACATAGAGGATACAATAAACAAGTATTGAACAAAATATTTCAGGATAATTTGTTGGAAAGAGAGGGTAGGGGCAGACCATTCCTGCATAGGACTGGCAAAGATGGTAATAGTACAAAAAGAATTAAGACAGGAACAGTTAAGAATAGAATAGTGATACCTTTTACAAACAGGAATAATACTATTAGAAATATTTTAACTAATAATTGGGGAATGTTATTGGTAGACGATAGGCTAAAAGATATTATAGGTGATAGGCCTGATATTACATATAAGAACATGAAATCCCTCAAGAGGTTACTTTGCTATGAAAATAATATAAAGGCAGCTCCTTTAACACAAAGGAAGGGTACGTTTCCATGCAGACATTGTAATCAATGTAGCCACATAGCAAAAGAAAATAGTTTTACACATCCTGATAATGGTAATAATTTCAAGTTTGATAGATATGCTGATTGTAGATCCAGGGACTTGATATATTTGGCAAAATGTTCATTATGTAAATCATTCTATGTAGGAAAAACCAATAGAACATTATGGGAAAGAATTAGGGAGCATATATATGCCATAAATAGAGAGGATGATAGGAATGCTTTAGCCAGACATGTATTGAGTCTAGGATCTAAACACAAATTCACGTTCCAAGTACTTGTGTTAGTTAATAAAACAGATAGACTTGGTGACATAAAGAACTTCACTGAAGAAAAGGAAAATAAATGGATATTAAGGCTACAAGCACATAGAGGCCATGGCCTCAATGATAAAATATCACTCAAACCTTTTCTAAAAGGGAGACCCTATAGTCATTAATATGCATACATATACAGCAAACAAGTTAATATAACTTGTATACACTATTTCTATACATGTATACTTAGCTAAACATTTACTGTAAGTATGTATGAACATACACATTTTTATATTTTTATATTTTTATATATATTTTTATTTATATATATATATTCTTATATATGTATATATTAATCATATATATATATATATATATATATATATATATATATATATATATGTATATACGTATGTATATGTATGTTCAACAATTTTATTATCTTTATACACTATTTAAGTTATTAATTCAGCTATGCTACATATGATAGTGCTAAACATATGACACCATTTTTTAGTTTGTTCTTATAAGTAATAGGTTACTTTATATTAGTACTGCTAATTATTATAATTTTAAATTGTTCTATTCTTAATTTTAGTAGATATGTCTTGTATAAATATATTGCATTTACTATATATACAGTCACAAGATATACCCCGGGATTCATGAAGCTCGGCGCAAGGCCGGCGTAAGGCTTGCGCCGGCGGTGCAGTGAATAGCCGGCACAGTAGCGCCATATACATATTAATGAGAGTGCACCGGAACCACAGACACGTGCGTAGTGTACGTGAGCGAGCCCAGGTAGGATGCGTCTGGAGGCGTGTCTAAGCCGGCATGAGGTGAGCAACCTAATGTGCTGACAGCCACGGTCCGCCCATAATAGTAATGGCAGCAGCCAGGTCCCGTGCAGAACGAAACGCACATAGAGTATGCAACATAGTACCCATCCCAAATTAACGGAGAAGCAAATACAAGCCACGAAGGCATAAGTGTACCCGTCCAAGGAGCAAAGGATACGCATAAGACCGCGTTTGTCCCGCAATGCACCGTCAGTGCTTACACTCAGAGAAGGTGTACAGCAGCATGTCAGCGCCGCACCGACATAGGAGCAGCGACTAAGGTCACCACCTGTCCCACTTTGGTTGGGGCAGTCTCTCTATGGCCAGTTGTGTCCCGAAAACGTATTAAAATGGCAGATGTGCTAAGATTGTAGGACACAATGATATCCCGTATTTAATGTAATGGTAGCATGAATTGGTTATTTCTGTAACAGAAATACCTAAATGACACAAGAAACAGAATAAGCAAGCAAATTGCCACAACAATAAGCTTTCATTTAGGCAAACAAGTGAAGTTCTATGCTATATAGTGACCGTGTGTATGTGTCGGCCTGTAAAGTCAGATGTGAGTCCCGGAAATATCCCAGATTGGAAACTGGAAAAGGTGGCAACCCCAGTAGCGACATGGGCATGGTCACCAGGGTTACCTGCTGTCCCAATGTGCCATGGACAGTCCCTGATTGGACAGTTGTGTCCCTGCAACAATCGGAAAAATGGAAAATGACCTCCGATCCCCTGCCAAAAATATTCCCGCAATATACATGTAATAGTAGGATACAACATATACATTAGTATATGAAACACAGACATGGCATAAGAAAATGAATAAAAAACCCAAATGCTTACAGAATAAGCTTATAGTATGGCAAACAAGTGAAGTTCTGTCAACTGCACTTGCCGTGGGTATGTGTAGTCCTGCAAGTTCCGAAGTTTCCACATAACATGCCCCACTATGGGCATTGGAAAAGGTGCCAACCATAATGGTCACAAGCAGTAGTGAGAGTACATAGCCGGGTAGTTGTGTTGACATAACAACAGTAAGGAAGCAAGATACCTTAAACACAGGCAAACATGTGCATAGCAACATATCCCACACCCAGCAACGTCTCTGTCGCATACACTGGATGGCGTATGTTGAAGTGTAATATCCAGAAGCAGAACCCATGCATTCCGATGTAATACACAATAGCCTCATTGTACATGTCAGTCCCACCCATGTACACCTGTGCACCCTAACCTGCTAGCATCCGTGTGCAGCGATACACCCACACACAATGTGCATACCTGAAATGTGGTAAGATGTTTGTGTTAGGCAATGCCACGCGGGCAAATACGTACCCCACATGTCACCAACCCACCTCAGGTACAGATATGGAAATGGCTGCATGTGTATGTGTCTGCAGAATGTGTACATCCCGCATGTGGTATGTACCCATCGAAAACATATAGGTTTGCATACGACACGGTGCACATAACTGTACACATGTGGACAAGTCGGGTTGTTGAACCACCGCATCGATGATTATCTATGCAGTGAAGTCGATCACATATAGCGGAACACGTGCCTACCAAACAGGACGTCCTGACAGGGTGCAACAGGCAAAGAAGGGGAAGGTGGGACATCACATGTGGAGAGTAGCGTTGCCGGACGGCCAAATACACACGGTCAAGGTAAAGGACGGAACAACATGCATATGGCCGGATGGATGTTGTTTGAAAAATATATATAGAAACACATATGAAGTGCCAGTTTAGACTCAAAATACTATATAATGCATTGAATTGTACCGTACAATATGGCAGTATAACTAAGCCTGCATGTAATTGGTGAAGCTAAGCTGTAGTGTGATGGAATTCTGATCCTGGCAGTAACCAGTACAGCAGGCTTATGTCTGTCAGCATTAATTATCTGCTGGCTCACAGAACAATAAATGTATGTACATGCATAACATCACCCCTTCCCCTGAGGAGGATGGCCTTGTGAGCTCTATCCAAGATAACAGTACAACTCCTTACCAGAGAGACAAAGCAACGTATTAAGAAATTAACTGACTACTGTATCGGAACAGTCTAGGGTCCTTGAAACAGCTACAATCACAGAAGGACACTGTAATTGACAAGGTGCTTTGCAAGGCTGTGTTATTCTTATGGGAAAACATTTTAAAAGCACGACCCCAGCACCCACGTATGTATAGAGTATTGTGGACCATAGTGATGGAAATGCCCTGTGACCAACCACGTCAGTAAGGTGGGCAAAAGCTGATTGTAAACACTATATAAAGAAACTGCTTACTGTATAGAGTCAGACAAAACTCTCATACTTGGACTGTATATTATTTAGCCTGCCTGTGTACACTACAAAAACTTACCGAACCCGAGCCTCCTGTGTTATTGGCTGTCACTTAGAAAAGCCTACTGATAACTACAGTCTGGTTTTAACAACTTATTTGACATTGTGATCCTTGTAATCCGGAATTCCCTTGGTAAGCTACAGGTCAGAGTGCATGGCTGGTTAGACATCTACGCAGGAGAATTTGCATAAATGGTTCTTCTTGAATGAAAAGACCTCCGACTGAATTGTTGTGTGTAAAGAGTCTGTTTACTGTCTGATCTGTGGCTGAAAAGCGGAAAACTGGATCCCAAGAAGAATTCGTGCAGCCTTAAACAGGAGGCTCGGGTAAGGAGTGTTTGCCTCTTTGTCTCTATTGTAGATCAGGGACCAGACTACATTGTGTTTCTGTTAACAGTTGTGATAGCGGGTCGAAGACCTATCCAAATACTGTTAAATCTGAACATAGGTCAGGGGAACACACAGCAGAGTAAATAGTGATTGTAGACACTACAGTGGATACAGGGAAGGAGACACCACGTGGTATGAGAGAAGGGTACGTAGCAGTCGTGTAGAGGATATGGGAGATTATTGAAGAAACAGATCATGTGATCCGCATTTGACGGGTGACGCGAAGTATATGCAATCGCAGAGAGCACATAATGTGAGTTATCCAGCAAGATGGGGTAATAAATATGACATTGATGGTATATTACACAGAATATCGTTACTGAAACATTCTAATCCCTGAAAATGTGATGCACATGTTCTAGGTTAAACACCTGTCCCACCCTGAGTGGGACAGTTCCTCTTTGGCCAGTTGTATCCTGCAAACAAACCGAACAAATGGCAAATGTCCTGATATCTCAGGACAAACATTTTCCAGATATCTTTCAAAATGGTAGCATAAAACAGTAATTTTGTATCTGGAACAACAAAATATCATAATAAACAGAATAAGCAACTGAAATGCTCCAACAATTGGTCGCTCTCCTGGCAAAAAGTGAAATCCTGTCCTATGTACTGGCCGTGGGTATGCTTTTTCCTGGAAAATTACACGTTCCGAACACTAATGTCCCACATTGTGCATTTGATAAGGAGGCAGGCCTAAGATGTGCAGGCGACAAAACAACGACAATTGGGTATCTGTCATGCACATAGGTGGATTGAGGTAGTGAACCGAAGGGAACAGAACACTACAAATGGCAAAGCATCATACGTACACAGAGAAGATCATAATACAGTAGTACCGATAGCCCCCCCCCCACAACCCCCTACCACCTCCGATACCACATCCAGGATATGAAGCGGGAGGGCAGGCTAGTTCCCACATGTTATCCTGTGGCAACAGAGGTAGCACAATGACCAAATGTAACAGAAGCTATTGAAACCACATCCCGAACTCGTAACATACCTAGGGACACCCGAGTAAGAAGACAGTCACTAGAACAGAGTGAGGATATCTGTCAATCAATTGAAGTACCAAACCCTCATGCAGGACAGGAAGGCCAGGACCCAACCCCCGTAGTGTATAGACCGTGGACACCAGAAGATATCTGTAAAGTCACAGAGGGAATTCCCCATCTACAAAGTAATCGCTATTCACCATGCAATACCCCTGTATCTTCTAATCGGAAAACAAAGGGGGAATGGCGGATGGTACAGTATGTACAAGCTGTAAATCATGCAATAATACGTAGGGTAGCGATGGTGCCAGACCCACACACTATATGCAATGCTATGAACACGCCACATAAGTATCTTACCGTGGTACATATAAGCTATGCTTCCTTTGCAATACCTATACATCCAGATAGTCTGTATTGCTTTGCATGTACATTCAGGGTAACAGATACAGCCATACCCGGCTATCGCGGGGATACTGTGAAAGTACAACGATATTCCCACAGGAGATGGCTAACTACATTCCGGTGTTAACTCCACCCGGGGCCAGTCAAGTTCTACTTTATGTGGATGATATTCTGCTTGCGGCCCCTACCCAGCAGCAATGTATGGAAGATACAATAGCATTATGGAGATATTCAGCAGAACAGGGACATAAAGTAAGCAAGCCTAAATTGCAACTACAGAGAATACAGGTCAAGTACCTGGGATATGTGGTATCCAAGTAGGGTAGAACATCACATGACGATAGGAAGGTAGCAATTTCATAAGCACCCAAGCCAACTAGCAAGAAGGGAATGAAGTCCTGTCTGGGCCGACTAACATTTGTCAAAGCTGGTTACCAAACAATGCTTTGGAATCCGCTGTATTGTCTGCCTTAATCTTTAATACACCTATGGCAGCACAACACATACTACACTGAATTACAGTAGCAGAAACAGCTTTCTGCAGACTAGAACGATTGATAGCTTCAACATCTGTAGTAGGTCTCCTGAATAATCATAACACATGTTGTCAGACTGTAGATTGTAAGCGGAGATATATGACGTCAGTCTTGATGCAACAGCATGGAAGTCAGCAACGCTACATAGCTTACTACTCATTGCAGTTGGACACTGTGGCATGGTCAGTGCCACATTGTGTACAGGCAGTTGTTGTAGCACCCATGGCAGTACAGGGCCCGGCCTTAATGTTACTAGACCACCCTCTCACTGTGAGAATGTCTCATGCAGTTGCGATCAGTCTGCTGCAAGAGAAGATAGCATTCCTGACCCGTGCTAGACATTTGTCTTGTTTGACCATACCAATGAGTCAACCTCATATGGTGATTGAACGTTGTACAACATGAAACCTATCAACGTCACGTCCGACACCTGTGTATGGCACACCACACAGTTGCCTATACGAAATGGATTAAATAACTACACACAGACATGATATCACTGATATACCCTTAGATGATGCAGAGGTGACAGTTAATGTGTACGGATCATGTAGACAGAGTCCTACAGGAACGAATCAAGTAGGTTATGCAGTAGTTATTGATAATGAGATTGTACACGGCCAAACCCTGCACCATAACATGTCTGCTCAAGCAGCAGAATAGATAGCTTTAACACGTGGTTGTACTGTAGCGGAAAACTGAGGTGTGGACATATGTCCCGATAGTCAGTATGTTGTCTGTACAGTGCATGTTTATGAGCAGCAGTGGAAGAATAGGGGAATGATAACATCCACCGGTAAACTGATTAATCATGCGCAATTGATCCTGAATGCATTAGA
Source organism: Protopterus annectens (assembly GCF_019279795.1). Taxonomy (NCBI): domain Eukaryota; kingdom Metazoa; phylum Chordata; order Ceratodontiformes; family Protopteridae; genus Protopterus; species Protopterus annectens. The sequence continues at coordinate 217,788,361 of NC_056740.1, forward strand.
CTCCATTCAGTTACCCACTAAAGTAGGTAATTGTAAATGTGCAGGTCATAGAAAGCAACAGGATAACAGTAGGAAAGGTAAGGCATGAGCTCATGCATCTGCAAAACAAGCAGCCTCACAGGTGGAAAGTGTTTGTGTGAATGAGGAATGACAAACCTCAGACAGTTTAGAAGTAGAAATGTTACAAACAATGCAAACATCAACTATGAAAGCAGAAAAGCCGACGTGGGTATGACGAGGAGCAATCCTTGAATACGGACTGCACATATCCACAGTGATAAAGCCAATATTAACGTCTAATGTATTCAGATATGCGGCTTTGTGGAGCCATGGGTAGAGACATGTCTCAACAGGGGGGATGGTACATTTGGTTAACAGAATACCCCTAACATACGGAATTACGAACCACATACAAACATCATGAGCAGCGTGTCACATTTGCAGTAGATATCATGCACAGGGAGCATTTAAACCGAAGGGAGTGAGTTGACCTACACCACCATAACCGTTCCGTATGATTTGTATGGAGTTCATACATCTGAATAAATGTGAAGGGAACAAATACTGTTTAGTGATTACACATATATATAATCAAAATGGGTAGAAGCATTCCCAACCATGAATCCAGATGCAGCAGCAGTGGCAAAGGTGCCAGTAAAATAAAGTATCCCTAGATCTGGCATGCTGTAAAGAAGCTACAGTGACAATAGAACACATGTAGTGAACCAGACAATCACGCAACCTGGGGGATTATTATGTATTACCATGAATGTAAATTGCATGTACAACCCACAGTCAGCATGACTGCTGGCGCCGTAAAATGGGGTCCCGAGAAATAAGTAGAGGAGGTTGGTGGGTGACATCCAGACGAGTTACATGTGCTGTCTACCTGTAGCATTGCTGAGCATGACAACAGTTCCAAATGTAAAGTGCTGCACCCACTTCGAAGTAGTATGTGGAATGGCATATCATGTGCCAGAGTGGAAAGCTGTCATGCCTGCAGAGCCGGAGGTCGATGACTCATTAGCAGGTGACATGAGAGGATTGTTAACCAGTAACACTGTTCTTCAGTTAAAGTCTTTCACAGATAAAGAGCAAACGAAGACGGACGCATAGCTGACACCAGTATCCTGTGTGTATGTCACTGTTATCCAAAGAACATTATTGCCAAGTGGAAAGTGTGAAGGTCTGTACCGGGTACTGTTGGCAACGCCTACTGCAGTAAAGTTTGCAAAGAGGTCGTCCTGGGTCCACCTCACATTTCTCAAACCGGTAAAGGATATCAAGTCTGATTGAGATCTTGTAGCTAATATACCATAGAGCCTGAATCACCCGGGCAAGACTGTATAACAATACAAAGCAACCCCAAAGACATTTTGTTTGCTGTCCTAATGATTATACACCTATTAACCATGTTTGTGTTTACTTTACATTTGCTGGGACCTTACCTGCATATAACTACACGGATACAAATACTGATACGTGATGAACTGGCCACAGAGTGTCTTCCACACTTCAACAGATACCTAGGCATGACGCGTGTGCATATACAGACTATGAACACTTTAAATTGCTGTGTTTGTACTGCCATACCTACATCATATGGAGGACTTCCGATGCATGTTGTCCCCTTGGGGATAGATTGAGACTTGTGAATATTTACACTTTGATACAGGTTCTGTGAGATCACAGGACAACGTGGCAATGTACTTACCTGTTACACAAAAAGGAATTGTATGTTATCATAAACATGATACAGTTTCAGTTGGTGGGAGTATTTGTAACATAACTGTGTCTTATGAATGTCATATAACAGCCAAAGATCACAGTACTACTTGTAGCACCATTCATTATTTGTATTGAAACATCATGAGAACAATGTGGAAGGATGTGCAGAAACATCCTGAATTGTATAAACAGTCCTCTGTTAGAGACAGGAAAATGTTACATGTAGAGGTAACCCGCATCAGTAGTAAAGTAGAATATTGTTATGTTGTTTGTGGGAAAAAAGCATATCAATGGTTACCTGTGAATTTGTCTGGCAGTTGTTATATGGGTTATCTGGCTCCAGTCACATGACATACTGCACAATTGCCTCTGGGTGCGAAACGAACTATAACACATATAGCTCGAAGAACTGGGAACACAGTCGAGAAACCTACTAATCCAGTGGGTGAAATGGAAGCTGTTCTGACATTCCAGTCTTCTGCAAGAGATAAAGGAATATCGATTCATATGGACTTCAGTGACAGCGTCATAACCTGGGCTGGAACACTCCCAGCTTGTGAAGTAGTGAAATCAATCAGGGAACAGAGGAAGTTATCAAAACCTGTCGGAGGAAGGATGAATGTGACTTTCCGCTCTTGAACTTGTGACTGATGAACTGGATGCAATGAGAACTGTTGTGTCACAAAATGTAATAGCGCATGACTGCACCGTGGCACCGAGAATTGGTACGTGCGCGCTTATTGAAGATCGCTGTGTCCAACTACCACATGAAAAGACCAAAATCAATGCCCACCTAGAGGTAATACAGCAGGTGTCATCCATGGCGGAACCAGGCCCAAACCCACTGACGAACCATTTCCACAAACCATTGGGTGGATGGGGTCAGTCATACTGAATATCATGATTGCCATTTGTGTTGTTCTGCTCATATTGGGAGCATGTGTGTATTGCGGGATACTTTGCATGTAAGTATTAGTCAGGGACTCTGGTGACATATCTGTACCCGAGACTATGTATCAAGACCTGTAGTGGTATTTGTCAATAGAAAATGCAATCCTTCTTGAAATGTACAACAAATTACTTGCCTAGTTAAACGTTCCAGAGAGGAAGAGGCTAGGGAATGAAATAATGTTGTATATGTTTCTGGATAGAATAGAAGCAATCAAAGGAGGGGGAATGTTAGCAAAATACATATTTAAACATATATATGACATGCAACTTTAGAAGCAAATAGTGTATAATGCATATTATTCTATATTACAATATGGCAGTACAGCTTATCATGCATGTAATTGCCTGTAGTGTAGCTGCAGTGTGATTGAACCCTGACCCTAGCAGTAACCAGTGCAGCAGGTGTATGTCATTCAGCATTAGTCATCTGCTCGGTGAGAGAATAATGCATGTATGTACAGGTATATCTGTCATCCTTCCACTGAGGAGGATAGGCTTGTGAGCTCTAACACAGAGTACAGCTGCTCAGCAGAGAGACAAAGGAACCTAGTAGGAAATGGAGTGAGGACTGGATCTGAACAGTGTTGGAACCGTGACAGAGCAGAATTTACCGAAGTACAGTCTAATTGAATATGTGGCTCGCAAGGTTGTGCTATCCTCATGGGAGAACATTTAATAAGCATTACCTGAGCACTGTTGTAGGAATACAACGTTGTGGAGTCTAGCGATGTAAATGCCTTGTGAATGACCACATCATTAATGTGTGCAAAAGATGATAGTATACACAATGCTCATACAGATGTAACATGTATAGAGTTAAACAAATGTCTAAACTTTTACTGCACACTTCTTTGCCTCCTGCTGTACAGTAGTAAAATGTTATTAATCTCAGCTTCCTGTGTTATTGACTGTCATTTTGAAAATACGAATGAGTGTTACAGTTTGATTTAAAAAACTTAATTGACGGATGTGTACGTTCTAGCATGGGAATAGGTCAAGCCAACCATCACAATGTCCATGTGTACCACATACAAACAGCCAGTAACACGCAGTAGTAGTGCATGAAGGCATACACGACTGTGGGAATAGTACAGGACATATGGCATGTGCCAAGTGCAGATGCATGACACAAACCCCAGGATGGGTGTCCCTGCAAAGAGGAACATGTGCCAACCACACCTCCCACAGATGTACCGGCAATAAAAACACATGGCAAACACACAGACACACTACTGTCCAACACACGACTGCAACGGAGCCTGGTCAAATACCAACATGAAGCATGCACAAACAGGGACTTGTGTAATGTTTGCCTTAACACCCCCCCATAGGCCAAAGAAGAATAGAATGGACATATGCATGTAATGTTGTGAAGGATGTGTGGTAGTCCTCAGTATCACAGTGTTAGGGACACAGATACACTGTCATCAACTGTGACGTATGTGCACTGTACACAGCATACCTGCATGTAATACAGAGGACAATCATGTGCCACAGAAATATACACTGGAGAAAGAGTGTAGGGGATAGACAAGTGTAAATGTGACAAACTATGAATATAGGTTCATACGTCCATAGGTACAGGGTAGGCCATCGTCACAGGTTCAGCTATAACACTACACCATAGTTAGGATGACTTTGTGAACCTTCTGTGCTTCAGATAAAATACTCATGATATTGCTGTACCTCCGTCAAGCAGTGATAATGATGTAATCCCTGGGCTATACCTGCAATTCTCCATCCAATGGACAACATACCCGCGAACAAGGCTAGGAAGGATCTCTGTCTCACATGTACTGTGATGTAGATCCACAGCATTGTGAGTGTCTGGGTGATATATGTGTCACTCAAACACATCCCATTAATGACCATGACAAGGTTCATGTCACCTGCCCTAGTGGTTCAGAGGGATGCAGCTACAGTAGGTGAAGCATACACATGACATATGGGTGACATGGCCTCGTATGTCGGGCACAGGTCAACACTAAACAGCAGGTATGTGACTTAATGGGGCAGGGGTCCTACAAGTGGGGCAGCATTACACAAAATGATGTCATCCTGCATCTGTACGACAATTAACCTATGAGGGCTTCCCAGCTGCTGTAGGTGTATGGTCAGATACAGTCTGAATGGGGCAATGTAGTAAATCATAGGTGTAACACATAATGGGTACAAGGAGACAATGACCTAGCCAGATGTAGATGTGAATCCCTGCACAAACAGGTGGCCAATGTAGAAGTCCCACACAACCACGATAGCAACATGCGTGTTGAATGAAAGGTGACCGACAAACTCTGTCCCCTGATCCCTGGTAATCACCCCTGTGCTGAGTGGACAGCCACCTATATGCTGGACAGGGGTGACCTAGTACTTCTCGACAGGTATGATGTTGCATTACTTAGCATTTAGCTGTGGGACATGTCCCTGACAGCAGATATGCATACCTGGGAGGCCCTTTCGAAGGATATCTGTGTCACATGTCCATTCCACTATGGCACCTGTTTTGCAGTCATCTACAAACAATGTTGCCCACAACACCCCTGTGTGTGCCCATACCGTGGAAATGTAGATGTATGACAGGAGTGGACCCATGGAAGGGCCCCATGGGACACCACTTGCGACAGGCAGTAAGTAGGTCTGACATGCTGCCAGCAACTATGACCGTGTGGGTTGTGTCACATAGACAGTTTACAACACATTCTGTGATGTACGTGTTCACATCCCAGCCAATGGGTTTATCAACGATACCTGAGGGGGCTAATGTGATGAAGGCCTTTGCCAGGTCGAGGTAGGCTGTATGGACTGCAACACCCCCATCAATGGCCTCGTTGACTGTCCCAAAAATGTCAACCATGCTTTAAAGGCATGAACCGCCCCTGAACAAGACAAACCGTGTTGGATGCAAAGTATGTATGTCCCCAATGCAGTCATGTACGAGACGCAGTATGATCCCTCCCCATGTCTTTGCAGATAGGTCTCCTCATGGTAATGGGACAGTAATAACCAGGCTCAGTGGAGGCATTGGCCCTGTGACGTGGGACGACAGTTGCCATGCGACACAACCTGGGTACCTTACCTGAGGTGAGGCTACAAAGAAATAGCTGTCCTAACTGTGGGTGTAATTCCACAATGAGATAGTGGAGTACACAGTGGGGTCACCAGCTGGTCTCATGGATGCTATGTCCACTACCCTGGAGAGAGCATGTCCCACCTGTGTGTCACAGAACATTTGGTGACCACAAACCGCTGGTACAGACATCTCCTCATGTGTGGGGGAGGGTGTGGAGATGTCCTCACTGGACTTGTCAGCCTGTATGTTGGCAATGTGTGTATGTTGAGTAAACTCCACCTCTTTGTGAACCCAGTCAGAGCATATGTGGGAGTGACCTCCCAGGTGTTGAGCATAGCAACTGAAGGTGGTATGATTGTCAGCCAGGTCCATGTAGGTATATCTGTGGAATGTGCCCTGGACCATGGCACAACAGTGTGTAACTCTACACATATGATGACCAAGGGTGTCATACCTCACAAGGTGTCTGCTCCACCTTGTAGTAGCCACCTCCTCGTGTTGTACATCCTGTGTATGGCTGGGGTACACTACACTGGATGCTTGGCATTGGTACAATGAACCACAGTTGGGTAAGTGAATGCCTGGTTCATGCAGTCCTGTAGGTACTGGTAGATGGCAAATGTGATTGATGCAGTGGCTGCAGTACTGTCGACCACTGGCTCAGGGTCCTTAAAGGAGACCACAGTAGTGTGCAGAATTGTGTAGTCTGCCTCTGAGCAAGCAATGTGTATGGTAACTGGCAACACTCACAGCAACGGATGCCAGTCGCAGAAGCCAATGTCCAAATAACATAGATTAACTTCTGCATGACAATATGTCCTATCATACATGTATTGACACGTGTCTGCTAATTACAATTGCAAATGGCCGGTAAGACTGGCCTAAAGTTCCCGTGATTTACACAGTCTGGAGGTGTTGTTCCGATAATAAAGTGGCAATACCTCCCAACCGTGACCTCTGGGTATGAAAGTGGTTGATAACCTGCAACATTGGATATACACCATCGGGTTGTGGTGTCGGAAAACATGGTTCCTGTAGCACTACACAGTATGGGTAGTCAAGCAGACATCCGCGATTGTTGAACACACAGCATCAGTGAAACCCACTGCTCACAAGGACACAGTCCGACAAGCTCTACACTTTACATATGCACAGTGGTGTCCATTGTAGGACCCAAAAATTGTCTAATGAACAGAATTATGTGTTATTTCAATGCGTACCTGAACTCATTGTCATCACAGGTACACATATGCACCGCAAGCATGTTTAATGTTGCTGATAGCTGTCCATGTAATGCAGCACAGATGCACAGAAATACCCAGGGTACCGGGTCCATAGAACTGCGTCCACATCACAGTCCCGCATGCATGAAGGATGTGTAATGGGTACTGTCGATTGTTGCAGTCAAGGGATTCTGGGTATGTAGACTCTGGTCTCGGTGTTGTTTCGCAGGCAATCCTTTGTCCCGCCCCGTGGGAGGGATTTGTGCGTAGCACCTGCCTTACTCTCCGCTAATAATGCAAACCATCCACCGGAGAATGCTAAATGCAGGTGTGAAATGTGTACAGCCCTATACTAGTGTCCAGTAGGCAATTGTCATGGATGGACAACCGTATGGCCAAGATGGCACCCACAACTGCAAACCCGGGGAAATTACACAGCCGCGGTACGGCATAACACAGGAAATACACATAGGGACTACAGTTGACATTCCACATACACAGTCGGACCGCCGTGCCAACACCGGCGTACACAGCACTCAATCTGCCAGCAACAGAATGAGGAGCACCCGCTACCATACAGCGGAACAGATGTGCGACCTGTGGAACACATACTAATGGCACACACACAACGTCAAGTAGGATATGTAAACTATGGCATTCCCACCTATGAAGACAACATGGTTAAATGAATATATAGGTGATCAACATGTTCCGGTGGTGTTATATTGGAAATACAGTGACAGATATGTCCCATTGGGATGTCTGAGGTTTATATGAAGCAGTTGCTAACCAGCATCTTTGGATGTATGACATTTGTTCACAGTACTAAATCACCTGGTTATGTAGCACCATGTAGAATGGGTAGTCAAACACACATCCGCGATTGGGGAACATACACCAGCAGTGAAAAGCACTAGGCAGGTGGACACAGTCCAGCAACATCTAACTTGAGATATGCACATCGGTGTCCATTGTAGGACCCAAAAATTCCACTCAGTGAATGCCTGCTAGCTTCCTGCATTACTCACGTGATCTCATTGTCGTCACCACGCCACAGGTACACATATGCACCGCAAGCGTGTTCAATGTTGATGATAGCTGTCCATGAAATGCAGCACACATGCACAGAAATACCCAGAGTACCGGGTCCATAGAACTGCGTCCACATCAAAGTCCCGCACACATGAAGGATGTGTAATGGGTACTGTCGACTGTTGCAGTCAAGGGAGTCTGGGTATGTAGAATCTGGCCTCGGTGTTGTTTCGCAGGCAATCCTTTGTCCCGCCCCGTGGGAGGTATGTGTGCGTAGCACCTGCCTTACTCTCCGCTAATAATGCAAACCATCTACCGGAGAATGCAAAATGCAGGTGTGAAATGTGTACAGCCCTATACCAGTGTCCAGTAGGCAATTCACATGGATGGACAAGCGTATGACTAAGATGGCACCCATAACTGCAAACCCGGTGGAATTACACTGCCGTAGTAAGGCATTACACAAGTAATACACATAGGGACTACAGTTGACATTCCCCATACAACAAACACAGACAACCAGCTGATGACGTCCAAAGCAAAGACGAGGTACTGTAGACACCATCAGTGACCACTCAGAGCACACCAGGAATTAAATGCAGTCACCATAGTTTATTTACGCTGTTTTCGTCTGCTTCATAAGCAGACTTATTCAGAATACATACAATGCAGTCCAACCTACTACATTTAAACCCCTTAATTGGTCAGTAAATTAGATGTGCTAGGTATTAATTACATGCCTTAAAGGCAAACAAGCAAACGAACTTTACTTGGGTTACAGACTCCACACAGTGAGGACATCAGACATTGCTTTGAAAGGCACATTCTTCATAGAAAAATAGAAATATATGTATATATATGAAAGATGAACCAACATAATGTTTTCCAAATGTCTGACTGTGTAAGCTACATATATATGTTCTACGGATTGTGCCAATATATTAACAGAACTGCAGACACCTAGTAATATAAATGAACCATAATATATACAGATAAACCGTATGATTATGACTAATGTAAAATAGACCAACGAAATGTAAAGATTCACAATGTGCTAATGTAAATATTCATTTAGAAGGTTACTTAAATAAATCAATTCAGACATCCATGTCAAAATACTAACACAAGGCCAGCGAGGTGCTTGCCCTCACATGTACTGGGATGTTGTTCCACAGCATAGTGAGTGTCTGGGTGATAAATCTGTCCCAACAACACGTTCTATTAATGACAGTGCCAAGGTGTACGTCACCTGCCCTTGTGGTTCTGAGGGATCTAACTTCTTTAGGTGAAGCATAGTCATCAGATCTGGGTTCGACATGGCCTTGTATGCCAGGCACAGGTCACCTCTGGGCAAGTGGTATGCAACTGTATACAGCTGGAATTCTTTCAGTTGGTCAGTATAACACATATTCCTGAGACCCTGCATCTGTTTGTCGATGAACAGTTGGTGCCTTTCCAGCTGCTGCAGGTGTTGGGTCAGATACATTCTGAACGGGGCATTGTACCCAATCATAGGTCTAATGGTGATGAGTACAAGGGGACAATGACCTCCCTGATCTACATGTGAATCCCTTCATCATCATGTGGCCAACGTGGAAGGTCTACCTAACTACATGAGCAACATGTGTGTCTAAAACCGGA